>NW_027509208.1:13920000-14520000 GCF_051911475.1 Siphateles boraxobius
GTTTAATGAGCATTTTAACATGTATCATGATATAATACATTAGGTGAATGTAATGTAACGAAGTAGAACGAAGCAAATAGTTCAATTACAAGCTATACTTTGATTAATGTTTAAGTCCTTTAAATGTATGTTTGGCATAATGCTATTCTTTAATAAGGCATCACTATAAATCGTGCATACAAAACTTTAGACAACTTGCAATTTTGCATTTAAATGTTGCATAAAATGGCTTCATAGCAGTGGATGAAATACAAATTGATCGATGCAAACAAGCACATTTCTACATAATAATAATTGTATTAATATTGATATTGATATGATAAAATCAGATATACATCAAAGGCATTTAGGTTGCATGATGTGTGATAATTTGGTATAGTAATAAATACAGTTGTATTAATATTGATTATTATTATTATTATTAAACATACACAAAATGCATTATTTCCGGTTGCATGGTGTTACATTAATAATAATATCATTATTAATAGTATAAATAATATAATTATTACTTAATACAATTTTAATTTACAACAGGCAACAAAAAATTAATTATTTTTTAAATATTATTATTATTAATAATAATCATCATTAAACCAGATATACACAAAATACATTCTTTTAGGTTGCATGGTGTAAGTTAAATTGGTAAATTATTATATAATTATTAACAACAACAATTATTATTATTATTATAATAATACTGTAAATAATTATATTATTATTAGGGCTGTCAAAATAACGCGTTAATTTCGATTAATTAATCTGAGAAGAAATAACGCGTTAAAAAAAATAACGCAGATTAATCCATTCCGTTTTGACCTTTGCGGAGCCGTTCTAGCGTTCGTGTAAAAATAAGGAGGGAGACAAGAACGCGCTGCTTGGATCATTGTTTGGAACATTTACTTTTAACAAACGGAGTTCGTCAAACTCTAAAGTAGGCCTACAACATCAAAAAGCATCCAGGAGTCAGTGTGTGCGTGAGTCGGCGAGTGTGTCTGAGAGAAAGCGCGCTTGTGTGTGTGTGTGTTGTAACTTTTCACGCGCTCTCACGTCACACAACCATTTTCTCACGCACAAAAAAATCGCGCACCAAAGAGAGGACACGGAAACAGACAAGACAGAGCACGTTACTTATGATATTAAAAAAATCTCAGCTCTCAGATTCTGTTAATTTTATTACGAAAATCAAACTATACCGTTTTGGCGCTTGTAAATGTGAAATGACAGATCCCTATAGCGGCACGTGAACCGATCATCTCTAGCTAATAGTAAATAAACACGAATGACCAATGTTGAAAGATACAGTAGGGCAGCCTAAAACTTACCGAAATGTATATTCCTCGATCAATCAGTGTTTTTCAACCGCGAAAAGAGGTCAATAAAACAGCTGGAGAACAATTATGTCACATAACATTTAGCCCTAAGTTACCTCAGGAAATCCATTTCATGACCATATAGCATGTTATAGTTGGCTATAAAAAAGAGCTATAGAGAGTATTTTTCAAAATTTATGTAGCCTACTAGTATATTACGTATGGATTATATTTTTACTTATATCAAAGTTGTTATTTGTAATAAACAAGCATTATATTTAATTTGAGCTATTTTTAACCTTAAATACTACCAGCTGATATGGCTCTCTGTATTTTTACAGCATTGGGTGAGATTTTTTTTTCTTGAGAAAAATGAATGCCTATCTTGTGTACCTAATATTTATCCAAATGAGTCAATATTGCATCAAATCACAATAATTAAATTAAATTGAAATCGTGAAATTTGTGTCAAGCAATAATAATAAAAACGTAGCTTACCAGAAATTGTACCATGTAAACATTGTAAGATTGTGTATGCGATTAATTTAGATTAATTAATTACAGAGTATGTAATTAATTAGATTAAAAATTTTAATCGATTGACAGCCCTAATTATTATTAATACAATTTAAATTTACGACATGCAACAAAACGTAAATGAAATGAAAACAAAACACTGAAACGGAATTAATAAAGTAGGGTAAATGAAGGTCTAAGTATTTGAATAAAGACGTAGACCTAATGCAAACAGTAAGCCAGCGTGATGCAGACCTCTCCACCAACCCTAGACTTCATTACTTATCATGAGTAACAAATGGCGACAACACACTGCATAGGGCATCATCACTAAACTCTGCTTGCTTTACAATGTAAAGTGCTTGCCTTTCCGTGCCCTCCAAGGAGCTGATGTGTCAGCCCCAAGATGGAGGACACACCATTTATTCTCTGCCCTGCAGTGATTTATTAGATTAAACTGGCGGTGATTAAATGCAAGCCGAGACCCATGAAAACAGCAGTGGTGGTGGCTCTCAGGAGCGTCGGGTGGTTAGCTTCCTCTGTTCATACTGTAATCACCATGCCAGGGCAGCCCTGCCTGAGCCAACAATGACTGCTTAAGTTGGACACTTCAGTTACCCTTTTTAGTTAATGCCGTTTTTATTTTCACACTAATTTGTACATGTCCGTGGGTTGGCATGGGCGTAAAGCTAGTTGCCGGAGGCTATGTTGCAAGCAGTCATTTCGGTCCGTTTCTCCATTATTCTGCAGTCCTGTCAACATCGTAAGGGAGGCTGTGCTTTTGTTTGAGGCAATTAGATGTTATCTGAGAACATATTAGGGCTCTCCTGCTTCCAAACAAACATGCCTTTGAACACCGGCGTCGGTTACTGCATTAGTTGAGAAGTTAAACATGCTGGACCACATGGTTGCAACGTGCCAGTTTGCACTGCTTTCTGGTCCTGACTGAGCACAAATCTTCTAGTCATAATATGCAGTCCTATTGTGGGCTTGTGCAATTTATTGTGCAATAGGAAAAAGCTTCAGTTTTCAGGTTTAAAGCTTTTCACTTTTTTTTGGCATTTTGCTACTTTAAAGAGAGGAAAGACAGAGGACAGAAAATAATAGGGATCTCTTTTGAACTTTGTTCATCAAAGCATGAAAAAGAAAAATGTATCAGTTTCTACAAATATTAGGCAGCACAAATGTTTTCCATATTGATAAGAAATGTTTCTAGAGCTGCAAATCAGCATATTAGAATGATTTCTGAAGAATCACATGACACCGAAGACTAAGCTTTGATCAAAAGGATTGATTACATATTAAAATATATTAAATAAAGAAATAGTTATTTTAAATTGTAATATTTCACAATACTGCGTTTTTTACTGTACTTTGATCAAATAAATGCAGCTTCAGAGAATAAGAAATTTCTTTCAAACCATTTAAAAATATTTCCAACCCCAAACTTTTATAAATTCTAATATATAAATTGTACTTGAATATTTAAAAAATGTTTTATAAACTAATGATTTGAGTGTTTTTCAAAAATACATGTATATAAACTATTATTATTAT
Source organism: Siphateles boraxobius (assembly GCF_051911475.1). Taxonomy (NCBI): domain Eukaryota; kingdom Metazoa; phylum Chordata; class Actinopteri; order Cypriniformes; family Leuciscidae; genus Siphateles; species Siphateles boraxobius. Next base: position 13,923,390 of record NW_027509208.1, read on the forward strand.
TGCTGATGTTTATTATTATTAATTGGTTATGTATAACTTTTTTCAGCAAATATTACATCTGTATACAAATATTACATTTGCTAGCAAATAAATGTTGAATGGGGACTGAAGCTAATCTTTAGTCTTTATAGTCAGCAGTGACCTTTACAAAGCTCAATAAAAATTTCCAAAATATCATACAAGTTATCATTTGTGTAATCATATTAAATGTGGATAAAACTCAGTGGTTTTGTAATGGGAGCTCCATCAGCCTGCTGGCATATTTGGATCTCAACTTTTGCATCCTCAGCAGCATTTCAGTATTCAACTCCGCCCACCAGCCGTCTCCCATGCGGCCAATAACATCGCTGTCTCTCGCCCCTTCACCACATCTGCCAAATGGTGCAGCCTCTTCTCCTCGTTTGGTGAGGTAGCGGCATCGGGGGAACGGGCGAGTCAACTGGCTGGCGATCCTTCATGAGGACGGGCGTGGGCTGATTCAGAACAGCTACAGGTACCACCCTCTAGTCTGAGGGCTTTGTGTTAGAGCTGCCGTGGGAGTGGGAGAGGCCACGGGGGGTCACGCCAACCCCTGGAAACACATCGAGGAGATGCCTGACCGGAACCATAGAGACAACCACAGACGCGAACAGTCTTGCCGCTTAAAAGAAATCCCAGTTCATTACAGTCATCATTTTAAAAAAAAATAAATAAAATGTTTGTGTACTTATGCATGTTGTATATTTACATTTATGTAGGAAGAATGTAGTAAAAAGATATAGATGTAATATTTGCTTAAAGTTCCTATTAATAATAATAATAAAAACAAAAGCAACAATAATAATAATAGTTGGGTAGTTATTATAATTTATTTTAATTGTGAAATACAATTTAAAATAATTTTCTATTTTAATACATTTAAAAAAAATGTATTCCTGTGATGGCAAAGCTGAATTTTTAAAATTGAGTGGAACTGTTAAATTTATTTCAAGATTCTTTGATGAATTGAAAGTTCAAAAGAACCGCATTCATTTGAACTGGAAATTTTTTCTAAACATCGTAAATGTCTTAAAAACGGTCTCTGTAAACTGTCTCTTCTGATCAATTAAAATTTTAGAAGTAATTTCTTTAAAAAAAAAATTACTGAGCACAAACTTTTCAATGGTAGTGTATATATTCTAAAATTTGTTGCTTTTAAGCGAGGGACTTGCAGCAACAGGTAGCACTAGCAATGTATCCATTTTAGGCTAAATTAAATGGCACAGGCACAAATAACTGATTTAAATATATATATAGTTTAAATCACAAGAAATATCAAATTTATCATTGGATTTTCAAACTGAAAGTCTATTGTTTGCAGCTTCAAACTGAAAAATCTGGGGCACAATAATATTGAAACTAAAACTTCAATGTGGACATTATGCTGAATAGACAATATTTATGGAGCAATTTAAAGAGCGCAGACCAAATCAGACGATTGTCTGAAATGCATTCCACACACACAGATGGAGTTTCACACGAAATATATAAGTGTAGGCCTTAGCGATCCACCATTGACGCAAAGAGCAGTGGTAAAAAATGACTAAGTTTCACTGATGTATGAAGCAGGAGGGAGTCCATTTATCAGCGGGCCCTCAGCGGTCGCCTGCTCGGGTCCCTCAAGTCACAGGCCGCGACGCTCCCCTTTTGACTGATTAATTAGCCAATCACAGGACATTTTTCACCAGCAGCAGGAGGGTTTATTTCAGCTAATGCTGGGGCCTCGAAAAACCGAGCCACGTTCAAGCAAACTCGGCTCTTTCCTTTGGGCCTGCCGGAGTGGAGGGGGCTACGGAGGGGCCGAGGGAGATAAATCACACCCACTCCTCATGACTCCGTACACACTAGCCTACAGCCTAACTAAGGCCCCCGAGAAGAGAACGAGCCAACGACAGAGAAAGGGATGGGGAGGGAACGAAATAAGAGAGACAAAGAATAAATACTGAAAGCTAAAAATACAAAAAGAAATGTGATCAAATAAAGACAACGGTTGTGAGAAAGGCACAAAAGCAAAAATGCCAAAAGCACTAGTCGTGAACATTGCTCTCCCTGCCACTGCCACTTTCCCACATCATTCAGAGCAAAAGGCAGTGATGGATGGCAGCGCGGCCTCCAGACAGCGGTCTGTTCCGACACTGCCGGCTCTCCAACACGCTCGTGACGGCCATCCGTTATAGCCGTGGTTCTCAACCAGGAGGCCTCAGCAAATTTCCAAGGGGGTGGCAAGACAGGTTGAAATTATGTTGAAATAAGACAAAACAAGATTTAAGATAAGTTGAAGAATTAAAAATTAAGATGTAAGCTGGCATTATGATTCCTACTTTAATTCGTTTCTTAAACAGCTGTTGAATTATTCCTTTTTGATTATGAACAAGGATTCCCAATGTCTTGAAAAAACTGGATATGGGAGGACATCTTAAAAGTGTGAAAAAGTCATAGACATTTCTATAATTAATTAAAAAAATATATAATTACGTCAAGGTCTGAGACATTTTTATTTAGTAGCAATTGCTATTTGAGTTTTGACAGAAATATTAAGTCATTGATTAAAAATCAACCATTTTTGTTGAACTTCCTCAGAGATGTGACGTTTCCAAGACCTTGAGACATTAAGTTCTAATTCATATAAAAAAAAATTTCAAAAAAACAATTGCGTAACAGTTTCTTAAATCAAGGTAATGAGATCAGGGGCGACTTGGAACGACCTCCCATGTGTGTGTGTGTGTCAGAGAACACTGTGACAAGAGATAAGGGACTGACAGGAAGCTCTGAGAGAGGGGAGGAAAACCCCTGGTGCAAGAGGTGGGAGTGAGGGCTGCCAAGACACAGCAGCAGTGAGATCGGACCTTTGCATGGACACTAACTGAGGGATGCGCTTAAAACCTGCAAGGTGACACCTCTCGGTCACAAAAACTGTATTAAACAGGTTTATAATCACCTTCACGTCCCATTGTGACCTCAGGGTGCATCTATGAACTGAGGCAAAAAATCTTCCACAGGCTGTATCACCGCACAAGCACACAATGCACACAAACAACGCCCCCTCATTGGCTTCCTATGCAGGCCTAACTGCCCCTCATTTACAGGGCTCGCCACCAGCCCTTCGCCACACGGCCTCCTGGGATGCCATTGTGAGCCTGTTCAGATTGGTTTTCAATCCGGTCAATGAAGTCCCTCCAGACTAGGACAATAACAAACTGCAACAAAACGATTAGCGGAATAAAAAATATAGCACACTGCCGGCACTTCCAAATTCAAGCAAAGCATGAGCTGCTGCTATTGTGTTGCTTTCTCAGTAAAGGGGCAGTTCGGCGGGGGCTTCAGACCTCCAGCACATTCATTACATGTGCTTGGAATTGCTATGTCACGAACACTGAGGTAAACATTGACAACCAAGAGGGAAAGGACACAAAAACAACCAAAAAAAAAGGGATTTAATGTGAAAACCCTCACCTGATAGATATAAAATCACTTAATTCACTAAATATTTTTCCAATAACAAACATAGCTATTGTTTATACTGGAAAAGAACAATATATTACTTAATAAAAAAAATGCCAAAATGACCTCTGTTCAGACTCCCTCGTTTCATCTATTTAGTTTATAACACAACCCACAAGTATGTCGCAAGAATGTGTAATTCCATACACAACTGGCACTTAGCAACTAGATCACTAAAAAATAAACAACGTAACCAACTCTTTATGAAAGACATTACTAATTTGAGCAATTACCTGTTTGATCAGTTTGTTACACTAAGGAATGGATTTACTTACACTTCCTTCAAGGCAACACTGTTTTTCCTTCTCGTTCTCAATTAATTAAACTGGAACTACTTATTGTAGTTCTAAAATCTTTTTTTTACAGTGTAGAAAGTTTACAAACAACTTGGATGTTTAATTCATTTCAACTTAAATTACATGAAACTGATTTTAAAAAGAGTTGAATCTTGTATAACTTATCAAAATAAGTTAAGCAATTTTCAACTTTTTTTTAATGTCATATGTTGTCATATCTTAAGTACACAAATTAAATGATCAATAAGTTGTTTAAGATTAAAATGCATTTCAAAATCTCCCATTGACATTGTTCGAATTTTTTTAATTAAAAACAGGCAAATTAACTTTAATCATTTATTCGCATTCTGAATTGTGGTGTGAGAAAACACCAAAATAACCAACCCTTTTACACTATATGCGAATCAACATATAACACAACTCTGTCTTTTCACAGCAGCCAGAAAATGAGACACGTGCCGAGTGTCATGACAACAGCAAAGCTGCTCTGATGCGACATTTCATTTACGAGCCAAAGCTTAAAACCTAAGATTACCTAAAACTATTCTTCTGCTGCCTTGCAAGCACTGGTGTTTCTTTGTGGAAATACAAATCCCACTAAGAACTAAAATCACAAATCCAGTTTAGCATTTACATCACAACAAAAATGAGCAAATGACATGTCCACTTGCAAAATGATAAACGTCGAAATAATTACAATTCCAAATTTAAGGTGGACTAGGACTTCCACAGGAAATACAAACACAAAAAGGGCTGGTAAAGCCACCATCAAACTGAATCCAAACTATTTGAGCCGTGTAAGCCAAAAAGTCTACTAAATAATCCCTTCAACCAAACTTCGTCAAACCAAGTTTCGAGGGTTTGAAGGGATCATCAGTAATTCTGTTTTTTACTTCCATCACTGCGTCCTGTACCTGGGAGATGATGGGGAAATGCAGTTTGATCGTGCCCACCAGCACATCATAAGAAATACACTACCTGTGATTTGACCACAGAGGTGGCTGACAGGACTATGGGGTGAAAAGGAGAGAGCGGGTGCAAATCCTTTAAGGGGATTTCAGCGGGATCCCTGCCTACAGTGACTCGTGCGTGGAGTCAGACTGCACACTATGACACGGCTCATTATCAGCCTGCAGCTTGCGGTGAGCGTGTCACGTGAAAGCAGAGGTCAGCGGTACTTACAGGTGGGCTGGACCATAAGGTGACATACCTAAGGTACATAAGGTGACAACCTGCTGCAATAGCTTTTTTTTATATATATATATATATATATATATATATATATATATATATATATATATATACACGCATACATATACACACACATACTATATAGTAACCATGTTTTCTTTCTTTAGTTTTTTTTATGCCTGCTACAAACATCCTACAAGATCCTTACAAATCACAGTGTACACATGGATCTAATAAACTTGGGTACGACAAGTATGCAGACTATGATGATGACAACTATTCAATCAAGTTAGAATAGAAGAATAAAATCTCATCTACATGCACTAGTGGTAAAAAAAATAATAGAGCGAGATGAATCGCACTTTGGCAATTGTGGTATTTACGTTCGCCAAAAAGAGGGGGAAGCGAAAGGAGAATATAGATGAGGTCATGGCTAAGGGAAAGAGGCTAACTCCGCATTGGCAATTTTGCAGAAAACACACTGTGAGAGGATCATGCTAAATTTCTGACACTGTCAGAAAATTATTGCAGGCTATTTTGGTTGCAAGACCGTGACAACGGCCGTCTTTGAACCTCTCGCACTGTACAACATAGGGCAAGAATTTAGGAGCCACGACCACAGAAATCGCCACGGCTGGTCATCTTTCTTCTGGAACAGTCTAAAATCGTAAAATGTGTACCAGACATTAAGTTTCGATGAGGCACTTACCATGAAAGTGAATGGTGCAATTTTTTTTTTACTAAACAGCTTTCTGTAAGTCAACGCAGCAAATCAGTAAAAAACTTGAACCCAATGAAATCTGTGCGGGAAATTTTTCGCACTCACATAAATCTCAATCGCATAAATTCTGTGTCAAATAGGATTGCTTATGCTTATACTTGTACTGAACCTGTAATATTGTTGTACAACATTTTAAAGAATAATAAAAAATTAGATGTTTTGCCAAGTTACACTGCTTACCTCATCTTGGTCTCTTGTTTCTTGTTTCGAACGCTTCCCAAAAATACAAGCCAGGTCTGTTTTGCTGCGACTGGACAAGTCCTTTCCTGTGAGAAAAGGTTAAAAACATGAAGACTTTTTATAGATCTTTGACATTACTCCACACAATAGAGCATATGTGTAAACATTTTGAGTTCTAAATTATTGTGAGGGCGGTGGAGTTCATTTCAACCTGTGCTTCTGTCAAACTATCATCCGCTACCAAATACATTTTAAAAAGACATTATCCATCGTTACTTTCCGATTTAGAAAGAGAAACGTGTTCATGCAATTCACAAACGTCTGGAGAGATGAAAAGGAAATGTTTCCGGTCGCAACTTGTTGACAAATGGATATTTTTCTAGTGCTGTTCAACTGTGTAAACTATTGATTTAAATGGATAAGGGTCACAGGACAGTTTTGAACTCCTGCCGAGAGGAAAGGTTTAGAGGTAAAAAAGGGCACGTTGCATGGTCGCAGGGGATGAAACGGCTGAGGAAAAACAAACGGTGCAGGGCCAGCCCCACCTCACACCTCCCGTTTTCCAGCAGCTCAAAGGCTCCAGGAGTGCCTGGGCGCCCGTCTCAGCCGTGAGTCCTGTTCGTACAGCTGCATCCTCTTCCTCCATGCAGCTCCTGATAACACTCGCTTATTTATTGCTCTAGGGTCTTTTTCAGCATGGCTTTCAAAGGGGAGACCTTGCCTTCAAGTAACCAAGGTATCCTGTAAGCAGTCTAAACAAAAGACCAGGCCGAACAAGCTGTCCACTGATCACAGTGGACATCAAGTGGAGCCCAAAAATGACCTTTTTACTTTTGGAAATGATATCTATCAACTAACAAAGGTTGGTTTTGGGTGTAACTACAAGTGCCACAGAAAACCTTTAAAGGATTTTTTTTTTTTTAAATGAACCACCAAAAATGAACATTTGAATCATGTACTGATTGTTTTTCCCCCCAAATAATTTTAATGAATGAGGACTGGAGATTTCAAGCTTCAAAAATGAAGCAAACGAACCATAATGCGTTATATATATTCCGGGTTTTCATAATTCATACGGTAGCTTTGAGTGAGAAACAGTAATTATTTATTGTAAATCTTCCCCTCCAGTGAGCTGTAAACCACTGTGACCAAATCATTAATCAGGGAGTTGAACTCAAAAAACAGATGTGTTTGATTTGTGATGAATCACTAATGTAAGATGTAAAAGGTTAAATGTAAGAAACGGATTGATTCATGAATTATTCGAGTTTGGCTTTCTGAACTTAATCAACCAATTCTTCTTGATTCTTCTATTCTTAATCTCATTGTAAATCTGGGGATGAATTCACAAAACATCTTAAGGATAAAAGTAGCTCCTTACTTGCCGATGAAAGAGAACCTCTTAAAAATATTGGGTGTCAGTCCTAATTTTAGGACTCCTAAATTTTTGCTCTAAGAGTATTTCACAAAGGATTTTAGCGCTAAAATAAGCTCCTAAATCTGTAAAATTTAGAGCTCGTCAAGAGAAGTCAGTAAGACAAAAAAAAAAAAAAAAAAAATCACAAAATGGCTGCTGCCGGCAATTCGCCCAAGCAATCTTCTCGAAGACACAGTAAACCATTGAGGCAATAGGGCCTTGGGTGCGAAGCATTTTCTTCATAAAAGCAATAAATGTTTTGATAGATTTTAATGTACGATGACATAAGATAAAAGGTTAATTTATGTACAGGCGTTGAAAGTTGAAAATAATGTCCTATCGTCTGCGCTGATAGCCTTGTGGGAAGCCCGGGTGACCCGAGTTCGAGTTCCAGGTCCTGGACCTTTCCCGTTCCCTCCCGCCTTCCCGTTCCCTCCCGCCCCTCCTCTCTCTATCACTTTGGTTCATTTTTTAATTAATGTCCTGTCACAATAAAAAAAGGAAAAAAAGGGCAAACATATTTTCTTTTTTTTTTTAAGTTCACACTTACAAATGATCGAATACAGTAAAAGAGTAAAATAAGCATACTTGGCATGCTGTCCAAAGAGAGGCTCAGAGCTCGGATTTTAGCACAAACACAGAGTACTCCCCCTTATCCCCATCTGGGAATAAGAACCAGCCGAGAGTGAGGAGTCGGGATGGTGGAGGGATGCAGAAAACTGTCAAGGTAACAAGGTGAGTCGGCTGTGTATAAATGCCTCTTCTTGAGCGGATTAGATAGATCGTTTGAACGTGCTTTTCCCGAACTTAGTTTATAAAATGTAAGTCACTTGAATTCTGCAATCTCTCGAGATGTAAACATGTAAGAGGCAGACAATTAGCTAAACATTTACTTGCTTAATTAGTAATACTTAGCCTACATTTTAAAATCTTTTTGAATATGGCAACATACCTTGTTCTACAATATTTCTTTCTCTAAGCATAAGATTTCTCTCTGTTCCTTAGTAAAAGATGGCCTCAACATATTTGTGAACGCTTTGAGGAAACTCTTAGTAGTAAGATCAAATAATGGCCCCAAATCCTATTTTCTGTGATTAACGGGGAAAAAAGGAAAAGTTTTCAATTCAAAAAACACTTCACAAAGTGTATGGTGCACTTTGTCACTTTTTTGTCATTTTAGAGATTGACAGCCCCAGGAATCATTTACTGAAAGCAGTATAACACTACTGAAAATATATTGAAAGCAGTATTTTAATTTAAAAACTAAAATGCTTTAAATTGTCTGAAAGCCATCGACGAGAGGTAGTATAGTCTACAAGTGCACATGAGGTTATGAAATCCTGTTGGGAGCAAGGTCACTGTTGAGATGGCAACGAATGTGACGGAACTCTGGCCAAACCAGATTAGCAATCACAGAGGCTTTTTTGGATCAACTTGCTAATCTGACAAGCAAAATACTAATCGACTGCCTCATAAGACACCTACATAAGTTCTAAGCTTGTCAGTTGCAAATAAATGAACAAAGACAGGCTTTTCTGGAACAGGAAGTGAAGGTGACAAAAAAAGAAAGATCAGTGGGTGTTCTTTTACCTGCTTGAGCAGAAAATAGTAAAGATGAAAATATTATATGCAATGGTTTGTTTCTCAAAAGAAATCAGGTTAATTATTAATGAAGGGGTCCCAAATTGTTCCGTTCATCTGTGTAACAGCTTGACCCACTCCGATGATGAAGTGCTTGCAGTTCAGTTCACATCAAGAAATGCTGGATCAGTTGATAAATGGGCGGCCAATTAAATCTGGGTTACTGGTTTACACTGCTTGTGTCTAAGATGGGCGCTGGAGACGCTGGTGCCTTTCTCCTGTTCTGAAAGCCATCAATCTTTGAAACAAGCTACCTCCATCCTGTCTAGAGTGGGGCTCAGCTTGCTTCCATTCTAAAGGATTAGTCCAAAATCAGTTATTAAAAATGACATTGAAAGCAATATATGCAGTTGTACCATCATTACACACTGCACATTCATATCCTGACAAAAGATAATCAGCACTAAGAGGATGTTCAACACCAAGAGACACTACATTTAAGGTTGCTAATATTACAGTCAAACATTTGGACAATTTTTAATTTTTTTTTAAAAGGAATCTACAGTAGTCAACATTTGAGGTGGATCAAAAGAATTCAAAGTTGTCCTAAGACAAGAACGGGTATTGTTCAAAATTCATGTATAACTTTGGATCAAAACCTTTCATCACTTCAAATGTTGACTACTTTAATTTATGTATTAAAAGCATTGGAATTATTTATTTGACTTAAAAGTAATACAATCTTCATTTTCATACCTTACAAAAATTTGGGGACAGTAAGATTTAGTAACAGTAAGAAATACTTTTTTAGGATGCATTTATTTGATCAAAAGTGACAGTAAAGATTTATAATGTTATAAAAGATTTCTATTAATTCGAATAAATGCTGTATTTTGAACTTTCTATTCATCAAAGAACCCTGAAAAAAATGTAGCATTGTTTTAATAAAAATATGTTTTCAATATTAACCGTTTTTAAAATTGATAATAAATGTTTGAGCATCAAATCAGCTTATTAGAATGATTTCTGAAGAATGGAGTGATGATGCTGACGATTCAGCTTTGCCATCGCAGGAATAAATTACATTTTAAGATGTATTCCAACAGAAAAGTTATTTTAAATTGTAATATTTCAATATTATTGTTTTTATTGTATTTTTGATCAAATAAATGCAGCCTTGGTGAACAATCCATTTTGAGTAATATTCATTTAGGCAATTAAGATTTAATATTTAAGCGTCCAGGTCAAAAGATTTTGTCCACTTTTTATAATGATGGTATTGTGGCATTTTAGAGTAATGGTCTCCAGACTAACTGAAGTATTTACATTTACTTTTAAAAAAAAAGAGTAACATACGTTTAAACATTAGTATTAGTATAACTAGTTTATCTCTGTTCAATCCATTAAAGGCTTTAACCTGGCAACGGCTTTGGTGGGGCATACCCAAGAAACGTACAACGGTTGAGGTCTTCAGAGGGTTACAGATCAACTAATATCAGCAAAAGGTGATTCAATCAACAAAGCCTCCACAGGGGACATGGGCGGAACCCCGACGCGTTGGCACAAGACAATTGCCATGACAACAAACTACAAATCCATTCGCAGTTGTAACAACCAGTGTCACGTTTGTCATTTCAAAGACGGTTAGATGTCTTAGTTCCACTTTCAGGCACAGCAACTTAAATCTCAAACACTGTTACGGATCAAATTACTGACACCACACATTCAGAGAACAGAGGCTTCTTCTGAGAATTCATCTAGCAATTAATACATTTAAGCAGAATCCCATTGCAATATTTTTACTATTAAAGTGATAGTCCACCCAAAAATAAATTCTGATATTTATGTCGTTCCAAATCTGTGCATTTTTCTTCTTCTGCAGAACACACAAAAAAAAGGATATTTTGAAAAATAAACAAAAACAGCTTCAGTTCCCATTGACTTACAGTGTATTTTTCTTTTACAAATAAACAGGTTTGGAATGACATGAGGGTAAGGAAATAATGACAGAATGTTTACTTTCGGGTGGGCTATCTCTTTAACCTCTGAATAGTGATGCTTTTACAATAGGATGTCAATCACACCAATAGGAGAAGAAAAAAAAAAGTTTTACTAATGAGCTTGAGTGATGCTTTTTCACTTCAGGAAGACACAAAATGAGACTTATGGAGAAAGAGGTCAACACAACCAATCAGAGTAGAGCTGAGGTCATGGACATGAGGTTAGTGAGGTAGCCTAATTGCCTCGGTGTGTCGCGATGAGGTTGTGTGTGAGAAGTCCTTTCGGTCTCAAGAGACATGAGACCCATCCACTGAAAGTACGATCTTCCTTCTTGTAGTTAAACAAAGGCTTTAAACAGAGACAACGGCGGCAACAACAACAACATTGTTCTGGATGCGGTGTTATCTGTGAGACTCATCAGGTGCTGATTGAGGCCATTTTGAGTAGTAAGTGCACTGGCCTGTGCTCCTCACAGGAAACAGGAAGTCAAGCTTAGGAGCGGTATGCTACGGTGTCCTCTCAGGTGATAAGAGACGTCCAGTTTTTCCCCAACATTCCTGACATCTTTTATAAACATCCATCATGGAAAATGAGACACGGTCTAAAAATACTACCCCTTAAAAGTGTCATAGCATCATGAATGTTCAGACCTGAGGCCAAATAAATGTCCCACTCATAGAGACCACCAACAAACATCAGGCAGCCCTGCTCTCCATGCTGGGAAGGATGTGAGCCATTCAGCAGAGGTCAACACTACGTGACAAAACATTCAGGGAGATTGTTCAGCTGCCTGATCAAACTCCGGTTACTTGTTTGTCTACATGATTGTCAGAAAACATGGAGCTTCATGAAGTGCCTCCCTGTACTAGGGTCGGCACAGGCTGCTGGTTAAGCTGACCGCCAACTTGATCATGCTGATCTACTGCAGCAGTGACCCATGAGCTTTTACTACATATGCCAAAGCATACAAAGTTCAGCTACTGAACACAGGAAGTGATGGAAGGGGGGCTTTATTTATAAAGGAAATTGAAAAATAATATATTTTTTTTTTTTTAAACTGGCTCGGCTGCATGGATGTTTTTCAAATTAACACGTTATGTAGGTTATTAAAAATAAATTAAATTTAAAAATACACCTTTCAACACCAGACTTAAATAGACAAACCTGACTATGTAGAGACTCGAGTCAACTCTTTACAAACAGGTCAATAACCAAATAAAGCCCTACAAATAAAACAGATCAATAATAACCCTACAATTAAATACAGAACTTTTTTTAAATAAAATTGTATGAATAAAACTATTGATTCTACAGCAGTGATTCTTAACTAGGGGGCCTTGGCAATAGTCCTTGTGGCCTCAAAATGACTTAAAATTATTTTAAGACAAAACAAGAATTAATATTATTAATATTTATTATTTATTAAATATAAATGATTTAAAGAACCAGAATTCCCACTGTCTTGATACCCTGGTTAAAGGAAGCAAACATTTAAAAGTGTGATTTCTATTCCTGGAAAATCCTGTAATGCTTTAATATATTTTATCAGGCACAAACTGTAAGGAAAAAAAAACTTTAATTCTTAAAGTATACTTTATTATTATTATTCTTTAAAAAAATCAGAACATCACAAAGTAACTGGAAAAGTAATGGGGCCTTTGAATATTGCTGTGGATAATTGGCCTTGGAGTCAAAACTGTTGAGAACCACTGTTGTAGAGCAAAGTTCACGCAAAATAAAGTCCTGTAGCATAATGTCAGATTTGCAAGAAGACACTGAATGGCTCACCTTTAGTGAATTTCATGTAATGGACCCTTTTCTTTGAGGTCTTTGATTTCTCTTCCAAACTAAATCCTTGCTCCTGTGTGGGATCTGAAAAGTACACAGAAAGGTTAAAATAAAAAATAAAAATAATCTTTAAAAAAATGGCATCACACAATGTTTTTAACATAAGAGTGATTCAAGCAGCTAAAATGTAACAGACCATGAAAACCATATAACATTGTCCAGGTCATTTCAACATTACAATAGCACCACCTATTGGACGTTAAGGAGAATTAAACCATTTCAAAACTACTTTTTACACCTTTTACTTTTTTGCTTTGCCTTTGATTTTCAAACTTCAGCTTACTGTCAGTGTGGCTCTGTCCATGGCAGTTGTTAAGCTCCGCAAGGAGTTGATTAAAATCGTCCTGGTGGGCAATCCAGTTGTCCTAACAACACAAACCCCCAAAAGGAAGATTGTGTTTTTTAGTCACATCAACGCAAAATACAGTAGCTCAAAGGGAAAGAAATAGCAATAGTTTCTCACCTCGTTGTTTACAGAAGTGCCCAGACCCAGTTTGTTGTTCTTGGCTTTAACCTTAATGTTTTCTGTAGAACCCTGTTCACTCCTGCCGAGACCCTGCCGCGCAAACAAACCAGGAAAAACGTGAGCACACATTAAGGCTGATTTATACTTCTGCGTCGGACATACGCCGGAGCCTCTAAGCCGTAGACTACGCATTGGTTTTAATTTACACTTCTGCGTCGTTGTCCGCGTTGACGCACGCAGAGGGAGCATGTGAAACCCGAGCGAGCGGTTTGAGCAGACCAATCACAGCGCTTGTGTCCGCGTAGAATTGACGCGTTGTTACATTTTTGGAGAGGTGCACGTCAGGGTACGCCGAAGGGTACGCGCGCTACGCACAGCCTACGGCGTAGCTACGGCATAAGTTCAACGCAGAAGTATAAATTGGGCTTTAGACTATTAGAAGAACAATTACATTTCCATTTCCACACAAGCAAGACATGCGTTGTATCCAAAATCACATACTGTACAGTAGGTACTACATTTGGTTTGAAACTTACTTCACAACCATTAAAAAAGTATGTTCTATATAGTATTAACGTGTATATAAGTGAAATTCGGACTTACTACATCTGTAAATACTACTATAGCCCTATTCGCACGGGATAAGTATTACCTGGTGACCTCTAGTCATTTGTAATAATTGCAGAGTTTGTTTGAGATCTTAATCCCGTGCGAATGGGCCAGGCCTATAATTTGTAAAGTAAAAATTCCCCCACAAACTACCTACTATATTTCACCGAACACCGAGGTCCTGTGATAACATTAGTCCCGTGCGAATCGGCATCTCTGTGATTTGTCCGGATCGTATATCATTTTTTTAAGGTTTTTGTTTCATGTGCACCTTTTTATCAATCTTTCGCGAAGAATGGAGACTGTGTTGGAGTGTTTTGATAGTATTTTGGGTGCTGGGTCATATCGCTATAAGATAAAATCATCAGAAGAGCAAAAACAAAAAGAATGATTAAATGGAGATGAATGACATGTATAGCAACATGCGGTAAGGAACTTTATTCTGTTTATGTCATAATATATCATACAGCTAGACCTATAACGAAAAGACATTTCCAAGCAATAGCCTATTGACGTCATATCCGGGAGATAAGTCAGTAAATTTGAGTAAAATCACAGGCTTCGGTTATCCCGTGCGAATGCGCCACATTAAATTCAGATTTGGGGGGGTAATTTCTAAATCACACGAGGTCCCCAGATATACTAATCCCGTGCGAATAGGGCTTATGTTGCCAATTGTCATGTTGCCTAAGGCTCAAGTACTGCCATTCACAAATCCTTTCCCATGGCTGCAGGTATAGTAAAATCACCATTGGATGCACACTTTAGAATCTTGCCGCAAGTAGTAAGTGATCCGGGTACTTTTTTATGAATACGGACATACTACTCTTTTCACATGCTGTTTTACACCTATTATATAGTATGGAAGTAGGCATATTCTGACACAGCGAGTTGTTTTTGTTCACTGATTTTCTCCATGATTTCAAGCTCATCCAACAAACACCACAAGTATAATTTTTTTTTTTTTTTTTTAAACACCACAAGTAAAACAAGAGCAAAGTCATTTGGGGGGTTGCTTTAAAGGGGTGGTATAATGCCCTTTTCACAAGATGTAAAATCGATTTCTGATGTCCCCAGAGAGTGTATGTGAAGTTTTAGCTCAAAATACCCAAGAGATATTTTTATATAGCATTTTAAAGTTGTCAGTTTTTGAGGGTGACCAAAAACGCACCGATTTTGCGTTTTTGCGCACTGTCCCTTTAAATGCAAATGAGCTGCTACTCCCGGCACAGAGGGCGGAGCAACAACAACTTGTGTCTTTTTACCTCACACAGACATGCACTGATAATTTCAAAAACTTTTAGGCTTTTATGTTCAAACTGGAGTCAGACAAATATGGAGAGACTGGAGAAGAAGTGACAACATGTAGACAACATTTCTGAATGGTTTGTTGATGAATTTAGGACTTATGTGTAGTTATCTTCTAGTCATTGATTAGTATATTCTGTCATGATAATCTATAAATCGCATTCCTGGGAGTTTATGTAAATGTTAGGGTTAGTGATGTCACTAACTAGAGGAAGGTTGTGTAGTTCCTAATAGAGCCCGACCGATATATCGGCGGGCCGATATTATCGGCCGATTTTAGGCATTTTCCTAACTATCGGTATCGGCATTTATAATGGCCGATAAATGAATATTTTAAAAAATGCGGGTACGGTGATTCATGTAAGGGTGGCGATGCCAATAAAGCACCTAAAAGCTGTCACAAGAACTGGCAAAAATAATGATTATGAATACAACAAATATAGCAAGGAGACATTTTAATTGTTTATTAATAAACAAGTGTTTTCAGTCAGTGTCAGCCAAAGATGAAGTTGACGATGCTGACTCGCGATCTTCAGTGAGCGCGCGCCAGAGAGAAATGCACATTTCATACGATTACATGAGTCTGTCTGTCTTTCGTTTTGAATTGTTCTGTTTAAAAGTAGACATTTCAATATAGATATATTTCAATTCTCAGGTCTATACGCTGAGTTTCGGTTCATGAGACGAGCTCCAGTTCACCCGCAGGCGCCTCCGTGTCGAGATTATCTATCGTCTGCTAAATTTACTTCTTATAAATTAAATCCAGGCAAATGGCTGATGAAACATTGATTAAAATTAAGACACAATTAATACAAAACGAAATTCACTTTGAAACGAAAGGTTTTGTGCTTTCTGTTTGATGTCTATGTGAAAGTTTCAAAGCATTAGTGCCGCTTTCAGAGCGCTCACGTTCGTAGTGCTGAACTGTCGCGTCTGTAACATTGTTTTTTCCTCATAAATGCAAACACGAAAAATAAAATAAAATAAAATAAAATGAATATTTTATGTAGCCTGTGGAGACTGAGAGCCAACCCTTCTTCATCCGGTGGGTAGTAGCCTACTTGTGATTTGCGCAGTGTAATTCACAGAATTGATTTCTCTGCTACAAGCCTCTGTCACGTATTGTGTGAGCTTGTGACTATTGCAAGCGCGCAGCTGAGAAGTCCTGATTATATTGTCTGCTATATTTAGGCCTTCTTCTTATTTATTAAGGCAATTGGTTGATGAAACATTGATTAAAATGCGTGGCGCGAGCGATCTCCGACAGTAAACTGATTCTGCTTTGTCTAGGGTAAATAGCTGTTGCGACGCGAGCAGTAACGGCCGCGTCCGGTGTAGACACCGTGTTAAAGCTCATTCTGCCTGATAACGCTACGTTACAAAATCAAGCAATATTCCAAAAATGTATATAATTATAACACTTTATATAGGGCCATTTTGCAATAAGAGTAGCCTAGTTTCACGTTTAGTACATTTTGCTTACTAATTATTTAAAATAGTATAAAAGTACTGTACATATGTAATTAAAAACGTTTTCATTATGATATTATTCATTTTACTTTAGTAAAAAGATCTGAGTTCTTCCTCCACTGGTAGAGATTAGAGGAATTAAGAGTAAAAATAAAAGATAATAAGGTTTTGTAAAAAGATCTGAGTTCTTCCTCCACTGGTAGAGATTAGAGGAATTAAGAGTAAAAATAAAAGATAATAAGGTTTTGTCAGTGACACTTTTTATATATTTATTGATACAAGTTATGACTAAATTAAAAGACAAAGTCGTCGTTAGTGAAGATTATGCAACAGTATTTAGAATATAATATAATATAATATAACATGCAATGCAAACTAGTTTGGTTACAGCTCAGCTGTATAATTCTCATTCTATCATTCCCCCTGCCTCCATTACATATCTGTGTCACACAAGTGTTTGATTACCACATTTGAGTGATCATTGCAAAACGTGTTTATAAAATATATTTATTCTGTTTATAGCTACTGTGTAAAGTACCCATCAAAAGTTTGTACACACCAATAGGAAAGTGTCCAAACTTTTGACTGGTATACTGTACTATAATACACATAAATAATATTGCTACTGTATTATAATATACACATAAATAATATCGGCCGATATATCGGTATCGGGCTTTTTTTACTCCCTAATATCGGTATCGGTATCGGCATCGGCCCCCAAAAATCCATATCGGTCGGGCTCTAGTTCCTAACAGCCGTTTGTTGCAGTCCTTAGATAGCAATTTCTTTAAATGAAAATATCTGCCTTTGCTTTAACTTTGAGCATTGTGACTTTGCAGGTGTTGTTTATGCAGTAACAGTAACATTACACACTAACTAAAGTTAGAAAAGTACAATCATAATCAACCACCTCTTTAAGATAAATAAAGTAGAAATAAACCAAAACCAATGATTTTAAGTTTAGATGCTGAAAAAGGCTTTGATTCAGTTAGCTGGAGCCATCTCTATAAGGTTTTACACAAATGTGGACTTCACAAAATTATAATCAGAAGCATGCAAGCAGTTTGATACACCGACTGCGCACGCAAAAAAAACCCTGTATTGTATGGTAAGCACCCTGACGAAGGCCTGTTTGGGCTGATACGTGTTGGTGGTTTTTAAGATGTAGCCCTGTCTTACAATGGAGGCTTTTTACCTGTCTAACTATGCAAGTGCCAGGATGTGGATTGTCTTGTTCTACAACAGGACCCCCCCTACTATTTTTGATATTTTGTTCTCCCTCTGCAACACCCATAGTTTTGTTTGTGAGTGCCAGATGCAACCCTTGTTGAGTTATTGTTTTTGATAGATGCATGTTCATTTTCAAAATAATGACTTTAATGAAAGTTTCTTGAGTTTATTCCAGATGGAATTTTATTAGGCCACACGTTCTCTCCCTGGATGTACATAGGCCCCGTTCACACTGCAGGCAAAAGTGGCCCACATCTGATTTTTTTGGGGTCAAGTGACCAGGTCAGACTTCTTCAGAGGTAGTGTGAACACTCAAATCTAGCCCAGATCTGATTTTTTCAAATCAGATTTAGACCACATACATATGTGGTCCTGAATCAGACCCAGATCTGATTTTTTTCAATGCGGCCGCAGTGTGAACAATCAAGGCGGATTTGATGCGACTTTTACGTCAATCTACGTCGACATTTGTCACAATTATGCGCCGGCGAAGCCCTAGACACAACAGACACAGACAGTAGCCTAACATTAAAAACTTGACTAGATATGGAGAACAGCGATGAAGCGATTCAATGAGAGTGAGGTGTTAGATCTAAGTAGTATATGGGGAGATACTTCAATTCAAGCTAGAAGGACCTACCGTAACCGCTCCGTTTTGAAAAAATTGCACACGAAATGGAAGAACGGGGACAGAGGAGAACAGCGTCTCAGTGAAACTATTCACTAGGGATGGGCATGATTAATCGACGATCGATTATTGATCATTAAGAATTTCGTCGATCACGTTAATTTGTTATCGATTATCATTAAACTAATGCTGCTGCGTTGCGTAGTGTGAGTGGAAAGTGAACGTGTTCCCCGGGCTGGTTGGTCAAGTTAGCGCGGAGGTACCTGTACAAAAAGCCAGCGTGGGCCCCGCAGGGGCATGTTTGCAGGGGTGCATCCCGGCAACGTCAGTCCCCTCAGAGCGGGTGTTTTCAGCGGCTGGACTGAAGCCTTGTTTACACTCGACGCGTCCGCTCGAGCGCGAAGGTGAGCGCGGCAAAAATGACGTCATTGCGGTATTCGGTGTTTCACAGGCGAGCGCGTCGAGTATAAACGCCTCGTCTGTTTGGGGAGATGCGCGCGCAGTCTGTGGAGACTCGCGCTGCAGAGCCAGGCGAAAGTGTAAACGAGGCTTGACGGTCAGGTTGCGGTCGCGTCTGACCTCAGATCATGTCATCAACATGCTTATCTTTCTCACCAAAATCAGTAGACTGGTGTAGAAGTTGTATGTGAGTTACTAGTTATTTTTTATGAGGCTTTGTTAAGTAGCCTAGCCTAATTGATTGTTACAGTATGTAGGCTAATTAATCTCTCTCACCCTCTTTCTCGACTCCGTTCTTGGATAGTTTTGAGTTACATTTTGACAAAACCTGTCAGATCTAAGTATTATTATGTTTTTGGTTAAGTTATTGTTTAACATGATTTTTTTTATTTTTTTTTTATTTTGGAACAAACGAGGGTCTCTGTTTAACAGGTTAAGAACGCCAACTCGCAGCTGCAGGTTCCGTTGCTTCCGAGCACCGCAGGGCATATATCTTCAAGTTTAGCCTAACCGAACGTCCAGTTTTACTGCCACAAGTTGATCATCTTGTAATAAAGACCTAATCGAGGAAAAACGCGCTGTATTTTTGTATTTTCATTGCATTTTTAATTTATAAAAATAAATAATGAATTTGAATATAAAAATATGAATGATTAATCGATAGTCGATCGTTAATTCTCCCGACGATCGACTAAGAAAATTTAATCGAATGCCCATCCCTACTATTCACGTCATATTCCCACCACTCCTGGCTTCGTCTACGCATCCACACAGATCTCTGTAGTGAATTTGCAACCATAAACCCGCAAAAGTTTCCATTACACAAACATTATGAAATAAATGCGAATATGCTTACTTCCTCCATAACCTCCCGAACTTTAGTGCAACCGCGTGCTGCGTCTGATGTCATTGTTATTGTTCTTTTGCGCATGCCGGTTAGTTTGAAACCTCAAACAGTTAACACTGCAATCAGATATAGGTCACATTTTAAAAGGTAATGTGAACAGCCAATCAAAAAATCGGATCTGAGCAAAAAATCAGAATTGAGCATTAGGACTTGCGGTGTGAACGGGGCTATAGTTACTATTTTTACCTTTATTTTTTTCTATATATTTGAATTATTATTTATTTACTTTTATTATTGTAAAAAGGAAAAAAATTATACTTTGAAACAATTTAACAAATCTGGATTACAATTTACATTTAACACACATTAAGCAATTGTCTTTATAGTGTGAATTATTTTTTATTGTTTAATACTATATATTATACAATGCCAGCCCAATGCTTTCACTGGTCCCATCACAAAAATAAGTAAATGAATAATTCCAATTTAACTTTTTTACTAGTTTATTTGGTACTTTAAAGACCATCATAAATTGCTATGGAAATTTAACTCTTCATCCATGTCAGCCAGCTAGATAATGTTGCCATGGCAAGCAACATGTTTATATAAACAGAATTGAAAGGTGTTCAAGAACACAAGTAGTCATAACACATGTAGGTTGATCAACAATTTTAAGATTTGTGGGTACATTCATATATATATAAATTATCTTACATCAAGGGATGCAACAAGGCATTCCTCATGTTTTTGAAATCACTGGCACAAAAGTTTGTATGTTTGTTGCGTTTTAAATATATGTTTTTATTTATATAGACCTATATGTCTAAAATATAATATAAGTAATAAGTATAAGTACATTTAAGACGTAGACAATGCGATTGCGGCAGCAGTCATTAAAAGTGACATAAGTCAATTGGCCTAAACTCTCTGCGACGTTCTAACACCTATCGATTTTGAGTTTAGAAATATTTTTAAGTTAATCTTATTCATCACAGACATGTGACGTATGGTTTTATTAGTGTGTTACTTAAGTTCAGACCCTTATACCTTTCCTTTGGCCCAGCCCATACGTTCCAGCATCTTCTGTCCAAATTTAGACTCATCGTTGCTCCACGTGGTGTTTTGGGGGTCCGCTGCCCATTTCTGTTTACGACGTGCTAATAAAATACAAAGATTATGATGTAAGCGTCAAAAAATAAGCGACTACAATAATAGCAGGTTTCGTTTAATGTTCATGTTTCAAGCTTTTTTTATGAATGTCACAAGGGTTTTGTGTCAATGAGGTAGCCAGGCCTACAGTATAAAGCGGAATTAAGTATTTGAAAACTCATGATTCGCCCTGTGATATTAAAGGCCCAAGGTGGCTGCTAGCAAACATACTAAACAACGTGGAGGAATGCAAGAATGGCGATATTCATCCAAATCAAAAGCACATCCCTAATTCAATTTTACAAAACCGATATCTAATATTTTCAAACACATACAACTATCCTAAAATACATTCAAATTTGTAAACTCACGTTCGGCAAGCATGGACATCTTGAGGGGTCCTTGAACACATGGAGGAACAGGCAGGTTGTCCTACTTATGCCTGATTAAAAAGACAATAACTCATGTCTGTCGACTCAAACATACAGTATTACAATATTATTATATGATATATAATTATTCCAAAACCACAACAAACTATATCATGCACGTGCATTTAGATTTTGTACGCCATTAGTAGCCTACATATCATCGTGTTTGAACACTTTTGTAACAGTAGATGGCGTAAGTGGGTTAACTGCTCGGAATAATTTTTTGAAAAAAAAAACATTTAATTACAATAACTGCTTTAGGAACTCATTTTAGTTTTTACTAATTTCTTTGCGTTTCTTTGATGATAGTGTATTTTTTTATAACAGTGGTAGCTAATATCAAGATCTTTAAATAAACATTTTACTGTATAACTGCACCTGGTAAACTCTGGTTTCCATGGTGCATCATTGCAAGGCCTGGCCAAAGTTGGTTAGATGATCTGCTGTTTTTAAGGTAATTATGATGACAGTAATATCAATGTAAAGATTAAGTAAAAGCCTATAAATGAAAATCCCCATATAGCCTATATACAGTATGTGTATGTCCTGTGTTAATGTGGTCTTTATGAACAGTGTCCTGTGGAAAATGTTTTTACTGAGCTTTCCCACAATGACTCTCTTGTGTCTCCAAGCACTGAGCTGAAGATGAAGTGATTACCATAGCAGCCAATGTAGGTATATCAGATTTTGAGGACACTGTCTGAATAACAACAATTTCGTTACACGTTACACAAAATTACACTGTGGACAGTCAGTCCCAAAGATCACATTTGAAAACCAAATCAAAAGTATGTGCAATGTTAGCAAAGTATCTTGCACTTATAATGTACTCCATATCATTAATTACATAAAAGGCCACTTAAAGAGAGCATAAAAAGGTTCAATGGGTTTATCTTGGCTCAATTTTAAAGAACACTTGCCAAAAAGGTTCTTCGCTGTAAAAAAGAAAAGAAAAAAAGTTGCTACCTTGTACAATCAACTTGGATGTTGAAGTCGTTTCAACTTAAATTACATTAAACTGACTTAAAACAAATAGCTGAATCTTGTATAACTTATAAAAAAGAGCAATTGAACATTGCTTAAATAATTTAGATGAGTTAAAGCAATGTAAAAAGCTGTTTAATAACATTTAATCAAAATAAAATGTATATATATAATATAATAAATATGTATTCATTAAAACTAAAAGGGTCCAAGATCCGTAATGTCTTTGTTGTTCTCCCCTTATGGTGCTAAAAGTGTTTCACAAGGTAGTGACAAATTGAACTTTTCATTTCACTGCATGAAAATCAGAGTCCAGTTGTTGTTTCTTAGGCAAGACTCCAATTATTTGTGCCTTGCATAACTATACTTTTTATACATTTATCTATTTGTCAGAGATCAAATATATAACCCACCATAAATATCATAATGTCATGAGCCTGTAATTACCTCCAAATTTATCGTGCTCTCTAATTATTGGATTTGTTTCAGTTTTAGACACAATATACAATAATTACCACCAGAGAATAATTTTGTCTGTTTACAGAAAGAAAAAGACAAGAATGACTCCAGATGGGCATTGTTTCTGAAAATGAGCTGAATATAAATAAACTGCGGATGATGTACTTATACTTAATAGATTGAAATATATATAGTAAGGAAATCATAGCTGTTAAAGATAAAACTCTTTAAAGAAATGCATTCTTACAAGGCTGAAATTTCTTGATCCATTTTGGACAACACAGGGTAATTTCACTGCATGTGATTATGGAGGGGAGGGGATCTTTATCTTGAGGTTGTAGAGTTCATCTGCTGTCTGTGGTGATATACAGTGAAAGAAGAAGAGCCTGTGTGATTAATGTTACCTGCTGCTGCTGATGATGTCTTATTGAATTCCCATCTCACTGGGTATACACTGCACAACCAGAGGTGAGAAAGTCACAGATCGAATTGCCATTAGTAATCACTCAGAACTCTGACAAAAAGGGATGTAATGGAGCATATTTCAATATTTATCTGAAAATACTATATGAACTAAATGCATACACTTTGGTGCCCTATTGCTTTTTAAAATTAGAGTCACAAATCATGTTTTTTTTGTGATAACTATGTTAGATAAAATATTATCTAACATACAATTAACTTATCATGAAAAGTAGCTATTTTTTAACAATTGTTTATTAAAAAAAATGTATAATAATCAAGTAAACAATCTTTTTTAGTATCTTAGTTAATAATCTTCCACTTTTCACATTTTTCCACAGATTGTAACTTGACTGCAAGTTATTGTAAAAAAAGAAATGAAGACCCTTTTTGGTACTTTCCTGTTATCCGGACCCCACGATGGCCTACCCCTAACCCCGCCCCTAAACCTACCCGTCACTGGGGTTAAGACCAATCTGGGACGATGGCCTACCCCTAACACCGCCCCTAAACCTACCCGTCACTGGGGTTAAGACCAATCTGGGACGATGGCCTACCCCTAACACCGCCCCTAAACCTACCCGTCACTGGGGTTAAGACCAATCTGGGATGACTACCAGGTCCTTCTAAAAAAATTAGCATATTGTGATAAAGTTCATTATTTTAATTAAACTTTGTTAATGATAAAAATTTAACTTTCATATATTTTAGATTCATTGCACACCAGCTGAAATATTTCAGGTCTTTTATTGTTTTAATACTGATGATTTTGGCATACAGCTCATGAAAACCCAAAATTCCTGTCTCAAAAAATTAGCATATCATGAAAAGGGTCTCTAAACGAGCTATTAACCTAATCATCTGAATCAACTAATTAACTCTAAACACCTGCAAAAGATTCCTGAGGCTTTTAAAAACTCCCAGCCTGTTTCATTACTCAAAACCGCAATCATGGGTAAGACTGCCGACCTGACTGCTGTCCAGAAGGCCATCATTGACACCCTCAAGCAAGAGGGTAAGACAGAAAGAAATTTCTGCACAAATAGGCTGTTCCCAGAGTGCTGTATCAAGGCACCTCAGTGGGAAGTCTGTGGGAAGGAAAAAGTGTGGCAAAAAACGCTGCACAACGAGAAGAGGTGACCGGACCCTGAGGAAGATTGTGGAGAAGGACCGATTCCAGACCTTGGGGGACCTGCGGAAGCAGTGGACTGAGTCTGGAGTAGAAACATCCAGAGCCACCGTGCACAGGCGTGTGCAGGAAATGGGCTACAGGTGCCGCATTCCCCAGGTCAAGCCACTTTTGAACCGGAAACAGCGGCAGAAGCGCCTGACCTGGGCTACAGAGAAGCAGCACTGGACTGTTGCTCAGTGGTCCAAAGTACTTTTTTCGGATGAAAGCAAATTTTGCATGTCATTCGGAAATCAAGGTGCCAGAGTCTGGAGGAAGACTGGGGAGAAGGAAATGCCAAAATGCCAGAAGTCCAGTGTCAAGTACCCACAGTCAGTGATGGTCTGCGGTGCCATGTCAGCTGCTGGTGTTGGTCCACTGTGTTTTATCAAGGGCAGGGCCAATGCAGCTAGCTATCAGGAGATTTTGGAGCACTTCATGTTTCCATCTGCTGAAAAGCTTTATGGAGATGAAGATTTCATTTTTCAGCACGACCTGGCACCTGCTCACAGTGCCAAAACCACTGGTAAATGGTTTACTGACCATGGTATTACTGTGCTCAATTGGCCAGCCAACTCTCCTGACCTGAACCCCATAGAAAATCCGTGGGATATTGAGAAGAGAAAGTTGAGAGATGCAAGACCCAACACTCTGGATGAGCTTAAGGCCACTAGCGAAGCATCCTGGGCCTCCATAACACCTCAGCAGTGCCACAGGCTGATCGCCTCCATGCCACGCCGCATTGAAGCAGTCATTTCTGCAAAAGGATTCCCGACCAAGTATTGACTATTGAGTGCATAACTTAACATAATTATTTGAAGGTTGACTTTTTTTATTTATTAAAAACACTTATTTTATTGGTCGGACGAAATATGCTAATTTTTTGAGACAGGAATTTTGGGTTTTCATGAGCTGTATGCCAAAATCATCAGTATTAAAACAATAAAAGACCTGAAATATTTCAGTTGGTGTGCAATGAATCTAAAATATATGAAAGTTTAATTTTTATCATTACATTATGGAAAATAATTAACTTTATCACAATATGCAAATTTTTTGAGAAGGACCTGTATAGTTCCGAAATGGTATATGGTGGTGTCCGGATAACAGGAAAGTACCAATTTGTACATTTTGTCTATTTCATTTTGATGTTTGAAAAAGTTTAGCAACAATCCCCTAGATCAGTAAAGATCAGTAAAACATGTTTGTTATTTCATTCAAAAGGCAGTCATCAGACCATAGCAATATGGAAGTCCTTATATGGTTGTTGTCCGTTTCCATAGCAACCGGTTACCATGTGGCAGCTGCAACACAGAGTTTTTTGGCACTCCCCTGTTTAAGGAACCCACCAGGAATGTTTATGTGCTGATCTTCATTTAGCACAGACAGATTGCCAGCTCTGATATTCAATATTCATCATCCAGCATGTTGACAGACTCCTTCTTCTCGCATTGGTTGACAGGAGACATAAGGAGGTGTGTCATCACGATCAATGGTTACACAACATGATACACATTAACTTCTCTGACTGTGCTCTGCCTCATTGCTCAGTTCTGGGAAACACAACGAGGGTTTCTTGATTTATGTGTGCTAGAATACCTGAGAGAATGAGTGGAAGGAGCTTATGCTGTCATATTGTGCAATGCAAATGAGTGTTATGAAATGTTTGCATGGCATTTAGATTATGGTAAAAAAAAATGCTGTTAATAATCTGAAATAAAATGGATGGATGTTTACAGCAATAATAGGATGTGAAAGTTGGAAGGTTTTACTGTGCAAACCCAACTTCCAAGAAACTGCCTGTCCAAAAGTCGTAGGCCTATAGGCTACATCATGTGTCTAACGTGATTTATGCATGCATTTTTCGGAATAACATTGTTTAGGTTGTAGTGCTGCTCTGCGTGACTGTGCATATGATTATGGCAATTTATCTGTTCAATAAAATAACTTACGTGTTGAGCAATTTAAATAAATTTTACTTAGAATTAAAAGTGCCTTGTTATAAAATGTTTTATTGTTTATTAGAATTATTTATTTATCGAAAATGTAATAGACGTTGTTACGCAATTTGTCTCTTGGCTGCATTTATCGAGCTCAGCCATTAAATTCTGTTACGCAAATTATTGTAAGACAAAGGAAGAAAAGTCATTGAAGAAAAAAAGATCATGAGATTTTAATACTTGTTCGTAAACTATATCCCCTTCAGTTTTACAGCTTAATATAAGCTAAATTTGCAACCCTGTAGCATACATTTTTAATATTATGTTTTTAACTTTATACATTTATTATCTTATGTTTAAAAATAAAATATAACTTATTTTTTTCTATTTAATTGTTTGATGTTTATTTAATGCATATTGCTGTCAAAACCACTCATTCATATTTGTCTATATTAAATGTTTTATAATAATGGCTGGTATTATTATTATTAAATTGTACCTTAATACTATAGGGCTACATTAGGTAACACCAACAAAAGTAACTATATCAGTTATCTTAAATCTCAACTACATTTTCACTTTTTTTCATTGTCTGGGCTTTGCATTCCCCCAGTTTGGTGGTCAAGGTGAGGTCATGTTTGTTTTAACGCATACCTCAAACCAGTGAGGATTCCAGATGATGTGAATGATGTGTGACAACCTCTACATTCTACAACATTATAAAATGATGGAAAGTTATGAAATGATGGAAACACGTAAAAACAATATTTTGCAACATTGTTATTGAACAAAGGATTTACAATTAGCCTATATCAGATGCAGAAAGAAATCAAATAAACCTGTTGCAACTACTTACAGTCATGTAAATGAATAGCCTACTTTTGTTACAACGTGATTAGAAATTATAAAACCTGTCTGTGAATATTACTTTATGTCACACCATCGCTCACATTGTGCAACAGTGCAGACAAACAACCTAATGTGTTCACATTTCACATGATCAAACTTTACATGAGATATAATTTCATTTGGAAGAACTGCTGACAGTTAAAATGGTCCTCAACTGAAACTCAGCTAGTGCACAACTCTCATATTACAGACAGCAAAGTTATTTGCCAAGCAACTCACCACAAAACGACACTATGCAATCTTTTTTTTAATTTTTTTTTTTTTACATTTTTGCAGTTCACGCTAGAGACAAAAAGAAAACTTCAAATAACCTTGACAGTTTAGTCAGCATTGCCAAGTTCTTACGTAACCCTGTTGTTCATATAACTACCGTCATATTATTGCCCCACTTTATGAAAGAATGGTAAATCTTTTGTTACTGCATATACTGTACAAACAGACATTACATAACTTGCTTTCAAAGCGTACACTTGCAATCTAAATAAAAAGGAGACTTAGTCTAAAGGCACAAAAATATTTACGTGGCACGACGGATAAGGAAAATAACTCAAATGGTTCCGAGATAACTCAGGGAGATTATAGTCTTAAGTCAATGCATTATGTGCTAATCACCTTGAAGTGACAAGACATGCAATGCGAATGAGCATTAATGCAGGTCTTGTCTTGTGCAGTCAGTATCGCTGCCATCAAAAAGTTGATCATATTTCCCACAAAGTTATAAATAAAATGTTTAATATAACCGGCACGATAGTCAACCGAGTAATACTTAACACAGATAAAAACGAGGAAAATGAAAAAAATCATACACAACTCATGAAAGACAATGTTAAAGATAAAAAAAGCTTTATTGACACAAGTTTTGTGATCATAAGAACAAAAATGTGGATGCAAAGCTTAACAAAAAAAAAAGAATAATTTAATTTTGTTTCCCAATCTCCCCTTCTTACAGGATAATATATATTCGCTGTGGGAAAACATTTATGGGCAAATGCAAGATATGAGAGAAATTGCATTTAACAAAAAGCGACTTTATTAAAGAGTGGAGCAAGACAGAAACTTGCAATTTACTTGTGAGCAGTCTGAATAAATAGATAGTGCACAAGAGAGGGAACGCAACCAAGAGGGCTATGATAACATCATTTATCATGACAACCCCCACTTTCCCTGAGGACCGACATTTGAGTCCCACCCTGTTTAAACCACAGAATCTTATGTCTGGTTATTTTAGAATGGGTTGAAACTGCTGTTACAATTCCTATTACTTTTATTCCCATTACTCCGAACACAGCCATCAGCCTTTTCCCTAATATATTCTGTTCTTCTAAGGTACAGTAAAATTATTTAAATTAATTAGAACAAAAAAAAAAAAAAAATGAAAGAAAAGTAACTCAGAAAGAGAGTATATTTGGGAAGCTAAGTTTTAGGAGCTGTGGCATTCATTTCTGGATTTTCATGTCTTTTTGGTTTATCTTGCCTGGAGACATAATTGATCCTTTTTCACTAAATGCAAAGCACTAGAAGACACGTCGGGTTTAAACCCATTCCTTTTCCAGCATTTAGCTAAAATACCTATGCGTCTCTGATGGTTTTTTCCCCTCTGACTAGAAAACAGACCCGACCTCTTTGTATAATCTGCAATTATACATACATAGCCTGTGCTAGTCTATACAGATGACACAAAAGAGAACAGGAATATGACTATTTACAGACTATGGATCTCTCTTCTGCGTCACTATAAATCTTTATAATGTACATATTTTCATTGTTCATGAGAAGACTCAGTTGGCCTGAGCGATGCGGGAGTCTGAGCCGATGAAGTTGAGCATCGTCTGGACCAACTCTGGTAGATCGTAGTCGTGCTTCCAGCCCCAGTCATTGCGGGCGTTGGAGTCATCAAAGTTCATGGGCCAGCTGTCAGCTATGTAGAAAAAAACAAGATCACACAATATTTTGCACCATTTATTTATTTTTATTTATTTTTGATGATGCTCCTGGGGGTAGATTTATTGGCTCATACCTATAGCCTGTCGTACAGAGTCAATCTCATATGTGACCTGAAGGTCAGGAAGCTGTTTCTGGACCTCATTTGTGAGTTCCTCTGGAGTGAAGCTCATGGCGTTGATGTTGTAGGTGCGCATACTGAGCGTTTCCGTTGGCGCCTCCATCACCTCCAGCGTGGCCCGCAAACAGTCATCAATGTACATCATGGGAAGCCGTGTATCTGGCTTTAGGTTGCACTCAAACTTGCCATTCTTGACGGCGTCATGGAAAATCTGCACAGCATAGTCTGGAAAAGCCAAAAAAAACAGACTTTCATGACTCATTGCTGTTTTTTTGGCCAGCAGTCTCAGCTGGTTGTAACTGTAAAACAGTAACAGCTGTAAAATAACTTTTCAGGTTTTAGCATGTGGCTTTAGGCAGTAGGAGGTGCGGTTTAAATGGCTGGCTGGCATTGGTGCAGGCTATCAGTATATCTAAAAATACTCAAAGTGAACACCCCCGTTCTGAGCATGTGCCTGTTGCATAACCTCATTTATGTACACGAGCAAGGTCATGTGGCAAAAACACAGATGGTGCAGAGTGCACCATACCTGTTGTGCCACCGCCGGGCTGCGAGTCTGCAGAGATGATACCGGGGTACCGCAGACAGCGGAAGTCAAGGCCATAGCGGTGGTGGTAGTACTGCAGAAAAAGAATTATGGGTAAAGATTAACATTCTGAGTGACATAAGGCCCAGAACAGTACTGGAAATACTGAAATAAGGGTGACCCGTGTCTTACCTCTCCCATAAGCTCAGCGTGGACTTTAGAGACGCCATATATGGTACGTGGTCTCTGCACACAGAGGTCAGGGGTGGGGTTTCGAGGTGAAGTTGGTCCAAAGGCACCAATGGTGCTGGGCACAAAGAGCCGAAGTCCGTGTTCTGCTGCAATGTCGAGGATGTTGTGTAGTCCTACAGAAAAAAAGAAAAGAAAAAGATTTACATTTTCAGCCCAAAAGGAATCAAAAGCTATTGTAATAGTAAGATCAAAGTAGTTGGAATAAATTTTTGTTTGATAGCTGAAAGAAAATCTAAACATTTTCCAGGTGAAACTTTAAAAACATCCATTAAAATTACTTTAGGGGGGAACGAAGTATGAAGAATGTTAAATCTAACTGTATTGACTAAATGACTATCAGCCACTAACAAAACATGGTGAGGCACTGCATTGAGTTTTCTAGTCTTACCTGTGATGTTGACTGCTCGTGCCAGTGCCACATTAGCTTCCCCGACAGCACTTAGAAGAGCACTGTAATGCACTAACCAGGTGATTCTGTTATTTACTACAATCTCTCGCAAGTTCTTGTAGTCCAGAATGTCCGAGTAGATAAAGGGTCCTGTGTGGAAGAGGTTAAGAGCTGTTAATCGATACATCAGCACCTCAGTGTGATCTGTTAAAGCTCTATGCTTTGATTGTTGTTTATTAAAAAAGTTTAACGGACTGATAAGGGAAAAAATTATGTTAATAAACTATTAAAATAAATGCTAGGAATGCAAATCAATTCTCTAAGCTACTAATTATAAGAGATTGTACAGAACAGGTCATTAACACCACAATTAACTTAATTAGCATTTCTTTACTGATTTAAATTACCTTAACATGGAAATTATAAATTATCCCTTACAATAACTCTCAACTACATTTGGCAAACATCTGGTTTAAATTAATATGTTTATGTAATATAATAATCATAGTAATAAGACAGAACCCACTAATAGAGTGCAAACACATTTACTTCTGTAGTCTAATTAAATTATACATAAAGAAATCACAGCCTTTCATTTGAGATGAACAAAAGACGTACCACTGTGAAATACGTTGGTTGGTGGTTTCCTGATATCTGAGAGGATCACATTGTTTTTTCCAAATCGCTTCCTATGAAACAGGAATAATTGTTTTATACAAGTTTTTTTTTCATGTGAAACTTAAAATTAAGTGTTACACTTACAAATGCATCTATAATGCAAAACATTTTTTCCATGTGGTAGTATGTTACATACCTTAAGAGTTTAGCAAGCCCAACCCCAAGTTGACCGAGGCCACCTGACGGAGAAAAATTTATGTTCAAATGAAAAACACAGTAGGGGAGTAAGGAACCAACTTTCTTAAAAATAAGCAAAACATGTCAGAATTACACAAGTCCCAAATTTTTAAATAATAATAATAATAATAATTAAAAAAATGCATTAATCTAGTCGTTTTCATACCTGTGATGAGAACTTTGGGGTGGTCCGTCTCAGAGAAGGACACAGAATGAAAGCTGGCATCAGATCCAGGGGTGACCTGACGCGGGGAAAAGCTGATGTTGCGTATCGCCACAGTCAGAGACTGACATCCACACGCAGGGGTCAGCAGGGCCTGCTTTGCCACCTTACTAAGAGCTCTGAAGACTGGCATACTCGGTTACCTGCAAAAACAAGAGGATAGACAGGGGTTGAGACATCACGTAACCAAATGAATGAGTATTAAAAGAATAGTTCACCCTAAAACGTGAACTGTCATCATTTACTCACTATCGTGTCCTTCCAAACCTGAATGACTTGCTTTATTCGGTGGAACAATGATGACAGCCTGTGTCACAATTCACTTTCAGTGGATTTTTCCCCCTCCATACAATGGAAGTGAAAGGTAACTGTCATTTTGCCTAACTTCTTTCTTGTTCCAAAGAAACAAGTCATTCAGGTTTGGTATACTGGACATCTAAATATAAAAGCGTGTGCTATATTTGTATTAACATGTCGGGTCAAAAATCGAAAATATGTTTCTGACCTCAGAGCTATTTCCAACTTAATCACATGAGGGTCAGAATAGCCGATTTACCCACGCAAAATACACAAGTATCCAAACAAACTTTAATGAACCCTAGTGTAATGCATCTCAAAGTTCATCCTTTTAAATTCATACAGTAAACTTGAGAAAACATTTACATTGTTTACATTTACATGTTGTCATCGTCGAACTTCTTACCTGACAGGTGTGAAAGAAACTAAAGGAACGAAGAATGTAATTTGAGTGTATTTATACGACCCCGCCTTCGGCGGCAGCCAATCAGCACGCAAGACCTGAGCGCGAGCGCTGCTCTGGCACCACGCCGAGCACGGGGTGCAAGATGCTGAACACATCCTTCAATTCAACCTCTAAAGATTTCATTGTGCCAAGTTCTGCTCGTGTTCCCCGTTTTTCCGAACAATACACTGACACACAATCCGAGCCTTACTATCAGCCGGTTTGATCTTGAACGTAAAGGTCAGTCAGCCTTCTGGGAATTTAGATCAGTTTAGGTTGTAAAAGACTCGTTTAGACTGGCTTTTTCAGTCAACCCTGGGACGTAATCCTGGGTTGTCTTGTTACTTGTTCATACTTTATCCTGGGTTAGTAATTAATTATTGGTTGACATGCTTAGAGATCGTAAACCCCGTATTGAAGTTCTTGTTTGCATATTTATTAGGCTAATAACGTTAAAGCACGCGGCCCGTATTAATAAATGCTTGCCCATCTGTAACGTTACCCAAAAGTCGACACGTAGACCCGCTCTGGTCTCTTTAAATATTCACAACACCATACAGCCAACCCCACTTTAACGTTAACGTTACCCGTCTGCTGCCGCTCTTCGACATTTGTATGCGGTTCATTCAGACATGGAGACTAAACTCTGCGCGTGAATATTTCAAGAAATAAGCACTGAGGAAGTTCATGATTGGTTGTCTGTTGCTAAACAACTCGCTGTTATCTAACACTCATGGTTAAAACTAGCATTTATAGCGGTAAGGGGACTGAAGTGATGTGCAATCGTCACTACAGCTGACAGACTAACGGCTCTGTGTGAAGAACGTGAGCAAACTCACGACGACGACACCCTTTGAATGAACACCTTAAAATAACGAGCACATCGGGATTCGGATATTCTGTTTCACATGAACAATCGTATTTTGTCAAACACTAAAGGGGAAACTTGCGATGAAACGATGAATAACGTTAAAGACATAGGACAATCACCTCTTGAGCTTCATTAAAGGCCTACGATCACATATAAGATATTTGCAGAGATCTTTAAAACAAAGTAATTGGATTGAAAGGTAAAAGCGATTCAACAGAGTGTGTAAAATTAACAAATGGCTTATAATGCATTTTATCTTTCTAACGTTAGTCAAGGCCATAGGAAGCTTACGTAAAAGGTTCTAATTTCAATCAATTTAAAAGCAAAACGCAATAGATTTCAGTAAATTCATTCACTCACCAATTGACAAATAAGATTGAGAGATTTGGCAAAAAACGTATTTTTCTGGTCGACGTGAGCAGCTTTCTTTATCTGGTTTTCCGTCACTGACGATTCTTTCAGTATCTTCCAGTATTGCATCAGCCCGCCGAGGAGGTTTTATATCCGCAGCACGAGAGGCTTTCAAGAGAAGCCGGCTGCGCTTCGATTGGCCAGCGCTGGAGGTGAGGTTCTGGCCACGCCCCCCTGACGTCTGTAGAACTGAAACATGACGACTGAGGCTCTGGACTGAGGGTCTTCTTCAGGGCTGCACATGTTCAACCCACCTCTCACGACGAATACAGTCAACGGGACCTTTGATTATGAGATGGGGGTGGAAAGTGAGCGTCAGAAATCTCGTAGTAAAGATTGGGAGAGAACATTTTGTATTTCATGTAACATATTCTGTATTCCGATATGGAGGACCAAATAAATAATGACCCTATGATTTTTTTCTTTCACTAAATTTAGTAAGAAAATCGTTTATTCTTAAACATGTTAAATACTAATAAAAGTCGGCATGAAACGGAAGTTGCGGTAACTTTCGAGTGAAGGCTCCTCAAGCAAGAAAAAGATGTAGGGCGGGACATGATTTTGTCCAGCGTGATTGATTGGATGGTTGTGGTTTGCTATTGCTGTGATGACATGTGAGTGACAGGTTGCCCCTCCCTCACACCAGTAAACACGTCATAGAGATGTCATTGCAAGAGGGAGTGGTTATTTTGCTTAAAGTAATTTTGATTAAAGATCAAAAGTGCACATGCATTTAAAAAAATAATCATGTGCACGGATAAATCATCTATAATAAATATCACAATATTACTTATAAGAATTGTCTATTTTGATTTCATGGTGATTTTAAACTTTTTTTAAAACAATTTTACTGATTTATTTTGATAATAGTCTTAATAATAATAATAATTATTATAAATCTGTGAACACCCCTAAAAAGTATGTTTTGGCATCTTTAGAAAAAAATAAACCTGAGCAATAGCTGTGAACAAAAATAATAGAGGAACGTTACCAGCATAAATCAGCCTTCCTTTTTTTATTGTTGCTGCTATTTTCTGCCAATGCTTGGACGACAAGTCAGAGCTATTACAGGTTATGGTCTGCCACACACCATTAATAGGATTACGTTTTCCTGTGATGCTTCAAGGCCATTTCCTCTCAAAACAATCAATCAAATCTTTACCCTGAAAATCCATTAAAATCTCAATTGCATCACTCCAGGTGTATTTATGAGGCTTCTCAATTTAAGAGATCAATACTTGGAAAGAGAAAAGAAGGACAAATCTTCCTCTTTCCACAAGGTTAAAAAGCATCTTCCACAGAACAAAATAGTGAATGAGTAACTCA
Source organism: Siphateles boraxobius (assembly GCF_051911475.1). Taxonomy (NCBI): domain Eukaryota; kingdom Metazoa; phylum Chordata; class Actinopteri; order Cypriniformes; family Leuciscidae; genus Siphateles; species Siphateles boraxobius. The sequence continues at coordinate 13,958,382 of NW_027509208.1, forward strand.
AAGTGACACACTTTTAGGCTTGCGAGAGGTGTTTGCCAGAGGGGTTACTTCAGGTCTGCTACCATCTCTGTGAACCTTATATGCCTATTAGACATTCATTTTTATAAAATTAAAAGCAAAATAAATTTAGCACATACATTATTCCCAGACATTGCAAAAAAATTGTCACCTGCGTATTCATAACGAGTGCAAATAGCAATGCAGATTAAGACCAAGCGATTTCCTAGGCAGATACTGACTTGGTATTATAAAGGGATGGGGATAGGGATGGGGGTTTGGGGGAGCACAGGCGAAGCACTGCTACTTGGGCGCAGAGATATCACGCAACACCTGACATCTCCCCAACTTCCGTCAACATACCGGCGTGAATATTAGCTGGCTATTTTTCCTACAGTAGACATAGTGAATGGCGATGAACATGGCAGATTTTGTGAGAGACGAAGAGGGTGACTTCTCAGACAGTCAAGATCCAGAACCATACCTCTACGAACCAGAGTTTTCAGAAGAGGAGCTGGCTGCTTTGGATATAGACCGACAGGAGAAGGTTGCGATCGCTCAACAGCCTGAAGCCCAATTTATACTTCTGTATCGAACTTACGCCGTAGCTACGCCGTAGGCTGTGCGTAGCACGCGTACCCTTCGGCGTACCCTGACGTGCACCTCTCCAGGAGGAGGTTGCGATTGCTCAACAGCCTGATGCCCAATTTATACTTCTGCGTTGAACTTACGCCGTAGCTACGTCATAAGGCCTCATTATGCTTCTACGTCAACTCCACGACGTAGCTACGCCGTCACTCCTACGGCGTCGTGGCCATTTTATGGTTCTGCGTCAGGTTGAGTTGCATCGCGGTGCATCTGACCAATCACAGCCCTTGTGGTCTGCGTCGCCTCGACGCGTAGTTAAAATTTTTTGAGGTGCACGTCGAGCTACAGCGGAGGGGTTCGCGGCGACGCAGAGGGGTCTGCAGGGGTATGCCGTCGATTCGACGCAGAAGCATTAAACAGGCTATAGGCTGTGCGTAGCACGCGTACCTTCGGCGTACCCTGTCCCTGACGTGCACCTCTCCAAAAATGTAACAACGCGTCAATTCTACGTGGACGCAAGCGCTGTGATTGGTCTGCTCAAATCGCTCCCTCAGGTTTCACATGCTCCCTCTGCGTGCGTCAGCGTAAAGGCTGATTTATACTTCTGCGTCGGACATACGCCGGAGCCTCTACGCCGTAGACAACGCATTGGTTTTAATTCATACTTCTGCGTCGTTGTCCACTTTGAAGCACGCAGAGGGAGCATGTGAAACCCAAGGGAGCGGTTTGAGCAGACCAATCACAGCGCTTGCGTCCGCGTAGAATTGACTCGTTGTTACATTTTTGGAGAGGTGCACGTCAGGGTACGCTGAAGGGTACGCGTGCTACGCACAGCCTACGACGTAGCTACGGCGTAAGTTCAACGCAGAAGTATAAAGGCTGATTTATACTTCTGCGTTGGACCTACGCCAGAGCCTCTACGCCGTAGCCTACGCTTTGGTTTTAATTTATACTTCTGCGTCGTTGTCCGCGTTGACGCACGCAGAGGGAGCATGTGAAACCCGGGGAAGCGGTTTGAGCAGACCAATCACAGCGCTTGTGTCCGCGTAGAATAGACGCGTTGTTACATTTTTGGAGAGGTGCACGTCAGGGTACACCGGAGGGTACGCGCGCTACGCACAGCCTACGGCGTAGTTACGTCGTAAGTTCGACCCAGAAGTATAAATTGGGCTTAAATTGGGCCTGAGTACGTGAGGATGAGAGCCAACACGAACTGGTGGTGCGAGTGTGGGGGAATATGCCTACCTATGCCAACTGAAATAGAGTGTCTGTGCTGTGGCAATGGTGGGACAAGATACTGCCATCGATGACCAGGCTCAATGTGTCAGATCAAAATGAACATGCCCGCAGTTGTGTCACCGATACCTAACTTGCGTGATATATCTGCGCCCAAGTAGCAGTGCTTCACCTGTGCTCCCCTCCCCCTCCCGCAATATCTGCCTAGGAAATCGCCTAGTCTTAAGGCTGATTTATACTTCTGCGTCGGACCTACGCCGGAGCCTCTACGCCGTAGCCTACTCTTTGGTTTTAATTTATACTTCTGCTTCGTTGTCCGCATTGACGCACGCAGAGGGAGCATGTGAAACCCGAGGAAGCGGTTTGAGCAGACCAATCACAGCACTTGCGTCCGCGTAGAATAGACGGGTTGTTACATTTTCGGAGAGGTGCACGTCAGGGTACGCCGGAGGGTACGCGCGCTACGCACAGCCTACGGCGTAAGTTCGACGCAGAAGTATAAATTGGGCTTTAATCTGCATTACTATTTGTACTCGTTGTGAATACGCAGGCCACAAGAAGAAATTCGTTTATCACTTTTACTCACAACATGCTATCTGGCAACAAAGGATTCCATTCATTATGCTAGGCTAAGCTAGAGTCGGTGCTGTCAGACTAAGACAATGCAAGCACTGAGACAAAAATGCATTTGCCCACCTATCTAAATGTAGGGGAGATGGTGAATAACCCCCATTTCAAAAAACGGTGGCGTGTTCCTTTAAGAGGTCCCGTATAAGGGGCACTTGAAACTTGAGTACACGTATTAGGCCCCTCCCTCAGGAAGCACTGTATGTTCCTGATAATGAGCAGGGAAAGCACACATATGTTTATGCGATGAGAGATATGGTGCTTTACACAGCCAACGGTTGTATTATGTAGCATATGTAGCATAAGCATATGCAATGTAAAACGGTCATGTGTGACAAAAAATGACAAACTTTAATATAGATGTTGATGTCCTACGGTGTATATTTATATTTCCTATAAAATATTTTATTTAAACTATATATTCTAGAATAGATCCCATTTTGTTTGCTTTTTTCTTTGTAGCACATGTACTATCAGTGATTAGTCCTTATCGGTCGTTATCATTTTGCACTGATAAGATGCTAACTCTAACTGACTACTGTAGACTCTTTAGAGTAGTCAGTCTGGTTACTGAAACTGATTACTGTGACTCTTATAGATGTCAGTTTAAATATGAAAACACCATAAGGCTGTACATTAAACAATCTTTTAATGCCCACAGAACATCATGAACTTCAGTTTAACATTTAATCAATATTGCATTTTGTAAAGCAAGGCATGACACTATACAGACACTTATAAGACAAATCTTAATGATGCATGTCAGTTGATGCTACTGAAGTGCCAGAATTAATTAATAAAAAATGATTAACTTGTGCACATGTATAAAAAACCAAAACAACAACAATAACAACTGACTGTCTAAGTCAGTGTAGGAACCTTCCTTAAACTAAAACACAGTCATATTTGCAGCAGTCTATTTGACGATAAGAACCCACTGGAATATTAAAATGACCTTAATATGCAATGTGAGTCATACCATAGATTTAAATATTCACATATTTATGAAACAAATGGTTACAAAAACCTTAATGGCACAAATATCTTGATTTATTGAGAAATCATTTGCAAAGGTTTTTTGCAGAAAACACCTCTAGTCTAGATGAACATGTTCAAGTCATTCATGGAGAACTGGAGGGAATGAAGTGCTTTTTTTCACAACGGAAATTGTAATGATCCCAGTGGGCTTTATTTTTAGATGTTCCCAAACAACGTCTTTGTGTATCCTAATAAAGATCTTCATATTCACACACACAAAAAAAGGTTCTAAAGGTTGTAGATGGAGATTTATGACACATTATCTTGATTAACAATATCTCTAACACAAATTTGTCTCTTTCAACAAAATACTAAATATTATTACTCTATACAAATATGTATAGTACCCGTGCACAGAAGATCTTACATTTGTAAAGCAAACAGTGCCACTTTTGGCAATCTCTTATTCATGTGGCCAGAGTTATGGATCATGTTAGACTATGTAAACCACCAGTGTTATATTGAAATGATATTTCCAGCATCTTATAGTCAGTCTCTAATTCTTTCCCTTTCAAAACAGCTGTTTTATAGCTGCATTGTCTATTGCACTTTGTGACAAATGACTAAAAATGAAAAATGGCACATCAGCAGTCCCTTTTCTTTGAGAATGTGTAAACCACAGCACCCAATTTGCAATATCTAGGTGTTTACATTGTAAGTGTTTACATTGAACAAGCAATAACAAGGACGAGTGCGGCATAGTGTTTGAGGAAGACAACTACAAGTATATACTAATAGAGCATAAGATCTATTGGCGATAGAGTAGAATCCGTTGGAGACCAGTGAAATATGTTAATGTGAATAAAGTTGAGCAGTGGAATCATAAGGAAAGAGTACGGTTAGGAGGAATGTAGATACATGCTCATTTCATTCTGTTGATGTCCTACGGTGTCTGCAGCGGGCTGTCCTCCGTCTCCAGCTGGGCCAGCTGTCTCCGCAGACTGTTCACTTTGTTCTGCAGCTCCTTGTTGTACTCTATAATATGGACCATCTCCTGATAGGCCTCATCCAAACACTTTGTGGAGCGATTCCAGCGAAGGAATATCCCTATAGAGAAAACAAGACACAAGTAAATCTGTCACAATGTGCCTGAAATGTGATTATATATTCTTGGGTCGCTGATCAATGAACTTTTACTGTCATTTAAAAAAAAAAGGTAGGTCAGTTTGATGCTGCATGAGAGATTTAAAGGGAGAGATTCTATCTACTCCTATTAGATAGAGGCAAATAGAGGCCAGAGGCAAATGCTGCCTTACTTTAGTAGGAAACACTTCTTAGCAAACTTTTAATCATAATGGTGTCAACTTGTATTGTTTCCGGGTGCAAGAATTCAAAGCATAAACGTTTAGCGGGAGTAAGTTACTTTCGGTTTCCAGTGAAGGATCCAGCGCATTATAAGCAGCGGCTAAAGGCGGCAAATAATCGTAAATATGGAGTGAACGCTGCGATGGAAAATCTGAAATACCTCCGTGTTTGTAGTCAACATTTCAAACTTTTTAGGGCAAGCTGCGTTATTTGGCGTCAGATTCTGTTCCCCCCATGTTTCTTACACAATGAGTTTCTAATATTTATCAAACTGCTGCCATAGTGTTCCATTTTTCCTATAATGCTGTTTATGTGAATTTCTCGGCCCAGGTAAAGAGTAAATATTTAGGTCCCACTTTATATTAAGTGGCTTTAAGTACTATGTACTTACATTGAAATTAATAATTGGACTTATTGTGTACATAGATGTTTTTACATTTTAATTATTTTTTGAAAATACCTGCATGTAATTACAGCTGTAATTAAATGTAATTACATTTGTAATTACACAGTTGACCCTTCCCTTACACCTTAACCCACCCTTAAACCTACCCATACCACCACACCTGTCCCTAACCTTACCAGTACCACATCTCAATAGCAGCAAAAGTGTTTTACAATACAACCTGAACACAATAAATACATTGTACTTATTTTTCGATGTAAGTACATAGTACTTAAAGCCACTTAATATAAAGTGGGACCAATATTTATTTACATATAATAACAACATTGTAACAACACAGTGAGGTTACACTTTAAATATAATGCCTTGGAAGAAATGCCACAAGCTGAAAAAATTATCAAAATTTTAGAGTGCTTTTTTGACCCACCTAAGAAGGGCTTTTAGTCAATTGTATTGATACTTGTATGTCATGTATTATAATATATTAAACTAAGGGGCTGTTGAATGCTTGAAACTGATTGGTTTACGAACGTTCTAAGGTGTGCAAATTATTTTCAGGGAAACGCACGGCAAAAGTAGTTCCAGGCAGGTCTTGACCGCATTACAGTTTCGCATAACTTCACCAAATGATTTCAGTTATTTGAAAGGTCTTTACAGACTACAGAACCACAACGACACTGACCAAGCAAATACATATAGTAAACAATAGGATTTTTGCCACAAAATTACATCTTATGTACGGACAGCACATACTCTCTTTCTCGCTCTTGCTTCCTCTCAAACACACATACAGTACGGACACACACTCACACAGAAATATGTTGTCAGCGCTGCTCTAACGATTTTATCAGTAAACTGGTTTTGCAACTTAAAAGCTACATGAAATTTCTCATTAGCGATGTAATAACAGCTCTGTTCTTGGAGCAGATAAACTTACAGTTTCGCTATTAATAGAGTCGCTATTGCCGAACACTGTTGAGAGACTCGGGTAATTCACACGCTTCATCTCTCTCTCTCTCTCTCTAATTACAGCATTAGTCTGCTAGTGCTATCGGTGGCTGAAGCCTCCGTTACTAACTCTAAAATGACGCTTTGGAATTAGCAACGGAGGGATGAGATGAGATGTGCAAGAAATTAGTCCTACACACAAAAACCTGACAAATGTTTTGGAATACATCATCTGAACAATGACTAGAGGTGGGGTAACTGTAGTATAAGTGGAATAATTGACTCCTGGCAGTTGAATTATTAGAAAGTAATGCACACTGAGGTGTAACTCCATTTCGCGTAGTGGGCGCATTACCACCTCGGGTGTGCATTATTTTCTAATTATTTAATGTCTTCATTTATCCCTTACTTTGCAACTTCAACATTACAAATGTGTAATTACAATTTAGTAAACTTAAAAATATATTAACTTTAAATGTATTATCAAATAACACTGCAGTTCAAATGATAATAAAGTATGTTATGTGTGCTTTAGTATATTATCAAAATAAGTGTACATGGGATACAAATAAGCACACTTTTTAAATGAACTTTTAGCAAAGCCATGCCACACCTCAAGGTTTTACATAAGGAAACATACAGAATGACTGAAATCTTTGTCGCCACACCCAAGTTTCTGAGCACACGTAGCTGACAGTCTTTAATGATGTCAGCAGCAGAGCAAACTGGTCAATACCCACCCAACTGTGAAATTAACATTAGATTCGTTGTTTCTCAAAGGACCTTGAAGCTTAAATTCTCTGGGCACACTGTCCTCCCATACTTTAAATTATTGCTCAATGCAAAGGCTTTTCAGATCCCATATTTTAATATCGCCTACCTTTAAAATAAATAGTTTAAACTAGCTCTTTTGGTGACTACATAATCAGTTAGTTTCATTTCATAATTGATAGTTCATAGTTCATAGATGACTATTATTCTGAAACGTGGAAAATACTATTAATAAAGAACGAGTCGGTGTGTCCAAATGTTTGACTGGTAGTGTATATGAAAGGTCTAAACATATCTGTGAGTTGTATGAGAACTGCTCATGTGACTGAAAGTGAACCCCCACAGCACTAAACTCCCAGTCTGCTTGGCTGATTTTCCTGAAAGAGTCCCTTTCACTGCACCTTTAAAATAGAGGCATGACAAGTTCCAGAGGTGAGTACTAAAAAAAAAATGACAGGCACAGAGGTCATCGGGTTGAATCATTGTCACACTTGTGAATACCACGTGACGTAGTATGCATCCACTGAAAGGTTTACAACAAGCATTACTGAAGTTGAAGTTGCTTCTTTAATGCTTAAAAATATCTTAAACATGACCGGCTGGCGAGTTTTTCTGAATAAGTAGTTAAAATTTCAACAGATCTAAATGGATCACTAAATTCAAAATAAAATGATCTGGGAAATTTAGCACATTTTATCTTTGTCAAATCTGTTAAGAACACCACCATTTTTGCCTTAACACACGAAACACACACACACACAAAAAAAAACAAAAAAAACTGCAGCAGACAACAGGTGTGTTCTTTACAATTTTCAGTAATTAATTTAAATAAAATTATATTAAAATAGAATTAATTTAAATAATAACTTTTAATTAATTACATATTGTTATTTACATACAATTTCTATCATTTTATATAATTGTATTTAAATTATTTAAATTTTTTAAATAACATATAGTTTATAGTTTAAAATAACAAACAGCCATAAAGAGGATTGATGGCTTTCATTTTCATTACACCAGGAAAATTATAATAATTCATATGGAAAGTTTGTTAAACGTGGTTTTGAAGTGTCACTAAGGGTTCATCTACATCATGGAAGAATGGTGACATACTGTTACGGTCATTTCAAAACACGCAAGGATCTCACAATCCACACGTTGCACATCCAAAGTGTCATGGCAGAAATATAGCTAAAGCACCAAATAACACGTGACCGCCACCTACAGGTTAACTGGGTAAACACATGGTGTCATGATACAATATTTTGTGGCACTCACCCTCCCACAGCAGCAGGCTCTGAGGTGCCACAGACGGCCAGATGACCAGGTTATTGGGCTCATACAGTGGGTTGAGAAATCGCTCCAGCTCCTGAGGACGGTTCACCCATGACCACAGAGACACGGTTTTCTGAGACAGCTGCAGCTTCACCCTGAAACATTACACAGGAAATACTAAGTTTACATTTACACCCAAACTTTACAGGAAAGTTTAAGTTATGAGGAGCCAGACACATTCAGCCATTGCCATCCGTTATCTCAAATAAGCAAACAAAAAGCCATTTACTAATTCTACTCTTCAAGCTTAACCCTAACATTCGTAAACATTTTGAGCTACTTACATAACAAATAGTCAGAAGGGCTGGGGCGGTATGGATTTTTTCTAAACGCGGTTGAAAAGCAAGATTTTCCCACGGTATGGCGGTAAACCGCTTTAAATAGCCAGCCGTACGGTGGCCGAGAGGTGCAAAACAAATCACAATTATAAAAACAAAATAACAATTATAAAAACCAAATAACAATTCAGAAAACACAATAACAATTCAGAAAACACAATAACAATTCAGAAAACACAACGACATTTCAGAAAACACAATAACAATTCAGAAAACACAATAACAATTCAGAAAACACAATAACAATTCAGAAAACACAACGACATTTCATAGAAAACGGAAAAGGTAGGTACATTTTGAGAATGGCAAACTTGTCGCTGATTGGAGGAGACACCTGTCAATCAAGCTTTACAGGAAGTAAGAAATTTAAACGTTACTTTGAAGAAGGACATTCATATGCCGTGATTGTGGACATGCTGGCGACATACCACGACATTGAAATGAGCTTGTGCTCAAATTGCTTAAGTTTATCGCACCCATCAACATGCCAAAGATAGTTCGGTCCCATGGAGTGATATGCAGACATCCCAAGTCTCCCGGAAGTTCCCCGCATATTGATAGCGGCCCCCTGATGCCCGCAAATTAGTTAAAAACTCGGAGCTCTAGAGAATCTAGAGCTCGCGAGCTCCAAACCGTGTAGCACACGGCAGAGAGGTAGAGACAGAGAGCGAGAGACCTTGCGTGTGTGTGCGCCTCACGAAGCGCATGTAAATATTTTTTAGTAATCTTGTAAATAGTTTTAATATCGGGGTATGTCGCCAGCATGTCCACAATCACGGCACATGAATGTCCTTCTTCAAAGTAATGGTTAATGTGTTCCATTTTCGCATTTAGCAAAACAAAGTTGATCACAAATTTCTTACTTCCTGTAAAGCTTGATTGACAGGTGTCTCGTCCAATCAGCGACAAGTTTGCCATTCTCAAAATGTACCTACCTTTTCCGTTTTCTTTGAAATGTCGTTGTGTTTTCTGAATTGTTATTGTGTTTTCTGAATTGTTATTGTGTTTTCTGAAATGTCGTTGTGTTTTCTGAATTGTTATTTTGTTTTTATAATTGTTATTTTGTTATTATAAGTGTAATTTGTTTTGCACCTCTCGGCCACCGTACAGCCGTGTGATGCAGTTGCGGATAAAATAATAATAGCACATCCGCGCATCTCTAATACGAATGGAATGTTATTATGTGTCATGGAACATTGCGCTCCTCAACTCGTGAAAGATCGGATTTGCTCCATCTTTTGATGATAAGTTTTGTTTAGAAAACCTTGAATCCATGTAAGCCATTATATCATTAGACATAATCCATGTCATTAGAATCAATTAATCCATGTCATAAGACACAACGTGCACACATGTGCAGGCCAAGGTTTTTTTTTATTTTTTTTGCGGTGATGACGGCGACGAGCTCAGACCCGCGGTTGGAGTCACGTGACTGCGGTATTGCGGTAACCGTCCCAGCCCTAATAGTCAGTACTCATAAATCACAAGCAACACTCTTAATAATAAAGAACCTTTCAGTGAAAAGACCTTTTTTCTTTGTGTAAATAAAACTTTACAAATCTAAACAATCTGTATTCACTAAAGACTCTATTGTGGAATTAAAAGGTTGTTTGGATGTTAAATCTTCTTTGTGGAACTAAACCCAAACCGAACCTAAATGAAACCTGTCCTCTGGAGTCTAAAGGCCAGATTTATGTCGTCACACACATTACACACTATTCATTGTCAGTAAATGACTGTACCATATCTGGACATTTTGAAATGTGATACACATTTTAGCAATAAGTGGAAAAACATTGCACAACACATTTACCAAAACATCCTGCTCAGAATAAGAAACAAACACAAAAGGGTCAAGGCCAGCTACAAGCTGACCTCTGCTGACGTAGGAGTGTTGAAAGAAGAGGTCATGACCTCTGCTCCTGAACGTATCTTTTCATACAGATAGAATTACAACCTGCCAACCTAAATGTGTAACCGAGTGTACTTGGAAACGTCAAGTGCAAAATACAGCCCTATTCTGAATGCCAACCCTAGCAGTTCTCCTCTGAATCCACACTTTAGAGATGGTTAACTTCAGAATAATAAAATGAGTTTGGCGTTTGGGACAGGGCCTGTGTTGGCTAGTTAGAAATTAGGGGTGATGTATCTGGGATTGTCGAAACAAAGTTTTTACAAGAAGGTTATATGTGATGTAATAGAGGAAATGAGATGTATGTGAGAATCTGTAAATGGAGGGGAACACTAACCTTTCAGCCACTCTGTTTCCAAGGAAAGTGCCAAACTGTGAGGCATAGGTGTGCTCAAAGAGCATGATCAGGAAATTCTCATTGAACTGGAAGGAGCAGGGGAACTGTCGCAGGATCTGCCACACACAGTCCAGGAAGAGCAGGAACACGGGCGCTTCACTTCGAGGCTTCCCGTTTGAGTGTGCAGACTGCGCACAGCGCTGCCGGAATGGGTGACCGGCCTGGAGGTAAAGGATTTCATACATTACTGAAAATAATCATTTTTTTATAAAATATAACCACAAAATTCCACAGCCTAGTTCCCTATTGTTAATCAGTATATCATCGAATTCAGCAGTAGCAAAGGTGTTGATTCTCTACACACTGACTATATGCCACTATGTAATAAGACGTTGCATACAGTAACATTATGAAATACGTACTTGTCCTACAATTTTATTTTAAGAATACATAAATGTACATGCATATTAGCATTCAGACACTAAGCAAATATAATACGAAGAAAAATGCTGATCATACCTTATTGTTCAAAAGTTTGGGGACAGTGAGATTGAGATCTCACCAAGTCTGCAATTATTTCTTAAAAAAATCAGTATTATTGTGAAATAATACTATTACAATTTAAAACAACAGTTTTCTATATTTTATTTCTAAAATCATTATTAATTTTTAAATAAATGTATTTTATTTCAGCATCATTACTCCAGTCTTCAGTGTCACATGGTCCCTCAGAAATCATTGTAATATGCTGATTTGCTGCCCAAGAAATATTTCTTATTATTCTTATTATCTTTATATCAATGTTAAAAACAGTTGTGCTGCAATTTTTGTGGAAACCATGATACTTTTTAAAGATTCTTTGAACAGAAAGTTCAAAAGAACTTCATTTATTTAAATATAAATATACATTTATATAAATCTTTAGCAAAATTATTATTGTATTTACTGTTCAATTTTTATCAATGTAGTGCATCTTTGCTGAAAAAAACATAAAACCTTACGGACCCCAAATTTTACGCAATAAAATCCATAAATTAAAAAGTAAAATTAAAAAGCTATTTTTAAACATCTAATAACTACAATTCCTTTGTCACACACACGCATGCATGCACACACACGCACGCACGCAAGAACACACACACACACACGTTACAAAGGCTACTTTTATGGAAAGAATAGTGTTAGACAAAACTAAATAAGCAAAATAAGTTCATTCAGCTTGATATTTATTTCCTGTATAATATTTTGCAGGACTTTTTATTTTAATGCCAAAAAATATATATTTAGTATATGCAAAATATATATATTTATATATAAGACTGAATATACATTTACACTTGTGCTCATCCTCTGATCCCCTTAGACAATATTTCTAGTGTAAATATAGTGTATAGCCAGTAAACGACTTTTTTTTCAGTGCATTCAGGGAATTTCAATGGAGAGAGCTAGAATTATTTTGTCAGTGGGACAGCCTTAGAAATGGCCGACCCCTGGGGAACTAGGGGAACTGAATGAAAGAGTTTTCCTGGTGACCTCCCTCACCTGTAACCACTCTCGCTCGATCAGCGCCTCAAAGCCACGGATGGTTCTGCATGCCGGATCAAGGATGATCTGGGCGAGAGACGTCACCTGCAGTGTTGAATCAGTGCCCTCCGTGCCATGAACCAGAACTGACGCCCCTTCCCTGCAAAACACCACAAATAACACACATTACAAATTATGAAAATGACTTAAGAGAGAAAAGAAACCAATTTTAGCTGTGATTTTTGGGATGTTAAGCACTTCCTCCGATCCCAGTTTGAAATTGCACTTAGTTTGCGATTATTTAGCACACACATAGTGCTACAAACCTGATAATGAACTGCATGCCAAAAAAAGCGTTTAAAACAGCAGTACTGGTGGTATAAACATAATGATGATTACAGTATGACAACAGCAGTAATTAACCCCACAACAAGCTTCGCAACAAATGTGGTGAGAAACTGGGCGGCAGCAGCTTTTGTAATTAACTTAGAATAGAGCTAAAACAGTAATTAACACAGCTGCACAGTATGGCATAAGCAGATCTGTCTGGTGTAATGGGTCTGTGACAGGAACAGACATACGTATCAACAGATGTACCTGTCAATGCACTGTGCAGCCAGGCAGGCCGTGGTGAGGATTTCCTTAACATGACTCTGCCAGTTGGAGGCTTCAAGTTTACTGAGCCAGCGGTCCATGCTGTGAGACTGATCATTGCACGCCTCCACCAGCTTTATCAGACTCTCCTGCAGAACATTGGACCTGTGGGAGAACAACTGTCAGATTATAGTCCCAGTTACAGAACTCATTTGTGCGGCTGTGTTTGCCTGCTCACAAACGATATGCTTCAGCTCTGAATTGGCATTTTAGCAGAAATAGATATGTATTTTCAGGCATATGCCTAAAATATTTTAAATAACAAGTCCCCTGATAAATGTACAGTCTCAGATGGTCCAAAGTTTGTTCATTGACAGTCTGATGCATATTGATCACATAATTGAGAAGTACTTTGGCAAAGTCTAATCTGACTGGCTGACTTATGCAACTTTATCAGTACCTGGAAACCAAGCTGAGCGCATAGGAAATGGTTACTGGATTTGCCAAAGTTTGTCATCAAAGTTAAAAATGCGATGAAACAGGAGAGAAGATTGAGTTATGTTTTAGATTATGCATAATTTACAATGTCAATTCAAAACAATACAAATAGATCTTATTGTAAATGATTTGTCCATGTACAACATACATTTAAAAAATAGCTGTAAAAATTATGAATTTTCATTTTGTTAAAAGGGGTCATGTGATGCTATTTTAAAAGTTCATTATTTTAATTATTGGGTGTAAAGGAATAGGTTACCATCCTTTAATGTTCAAAAAACATATTTTTCACATACTGTGCATTATTGCAGGTTTTACTCCAGTCTATGTGAAACGTGCCGATTTCTACAAAGCCCCTCTTTCCAAAAAGCTTTGAGTATTCTGATTGGCTGTTGTAATCACACAGTTAACAATTTCGTCGGTTTTACTGTATCTTACTTCTAAAAATGAGGATGATCAAGCCGATCAGAACCAAATTTACTTGAGCAGAAACGTTTCACAGCGATAAATAGTCTGTATATAGCCTTCGGTTGAAATTGCATTAAATCGGTTGATTTAAGATTCAGCAACTTGCGCTTGTTATTGGTTCAATAATGCGGCGAAAGCATCAAGCGACTTTGTCAGTACTGTGCGGTAGACGTCCAGCTGCTCAAATGCTCTGACTGCTGGATGACCGCACGGTTTAATCAGGCAGCCGTTTCATCGCTTGGCTTTTGGTTGTTGTTTCCCAAGTGCTCCACCACATAACAGCGCTTAATATGTTGGGGCGTAGTGGGGTTTTGTTGATCGCTGATGGCTCCACAGCCAATCACTTGCTCGGGCCCTAGGGCTTCAGCCCCACCTTATTGTTAACGCGGCCCTGGGAATAACGCAATATATTTCATTTTTACTTTTAAAAGTAACTTTAACCAACACTGTTGAAAACATATTGTTATTGGCCAATTTTAGAGAATGTTTTTTTAACTGTTATGGAGAGCGTTGACGCTTCTCCATCCCTCAAAACTGTGTCCTTATTTTTGTTTAGATTATGCATGTTGTAATTATGTGGGGGTTTACAAATTTAGGAAATATCAGTTGTGCAAATTACAATATTTCTTTTTTTCCCCGTTTTTTTTTTAAATTGCTGTCTTAACTATCATTTAAGGTACTTGTATAGAGTCAAGGGTTGGTTTTTATAGAAAATGGTATGTTCCAATTAACTAAAGCTGGGAAGATGGTGTATTGAAGGAGTTTTCAGAAGTGAGGCAGGATGGATGGATGGTGGTGTAAGAGCTTAAAAGCAAAGGTTGTTAATGCTGCTTGAGCATGAGCATATTTTCATGCTTTGTGTGGATATTTAAAGATCTTTTAGCTTGACTTTGGATTTATATTAAATGGTAACACTTTACAATAAGAGTCCATTTGTAACAATAACTATGGTTAATAAACGCTGTAGAAGTATTGCTCATTTTTAGATTGTCAATTTCAACATTTACTGATACATTTTTTAATTTTGAAGTTGTATATGTTAACATTACATTAGTTAATGCACTATGGACTAACATGAATGATCTAAGTATAATTAATATATTAGTATTTAATATTGATCTTCATATTGATATATTTATTTTATTTAATAAGTACAGTACATTTTCATTTTCGGTACATTTTGTAAAAAAAAGTTCAGCACTAGTTTACTTGGAGTATTTAGTTTGTTGTCATTCAGTATCCATTTTAAAAACTATCGTTTTTTAGTTATGGGCCAGTGCAGTCCAACCAAGTTATCGTTATCTGTAAAACTCTAGTTGACGGGATTGGTTACATGGTTTGTGACGTAGGAAATGGGTGGTTTCAAACCACATTTTTGAGACATTTTTAAGAGAGATTTACACGTTGTCTTAAAGCATATTTAAAAACACCCCACTGACAAATAAACAACATTAAAAACTTTTTCATACATTCATGTACATTATAATGTTGTGATGCCTAAATTTACTTCTAACATTTTAAACTATTAATTTTTATTTTTCACATTTATTTAGATAAAATAGTATTACATTTTTATATTGGTCATAACATGAAAATGATTATCAGCAAGAATATTAATATTATGCATCTCTACTATGCAGTTAGGATGGCTCTGAGAGAATAATTGGATACACACCTCTCAATGGCTTTATGGATCCTCCTCCACTGCGGGTAGTTGGCTTCCTGTTCAAATCCTCCTCCGCGAGCTTTAGCCTGCTGCGCTACCGCTATAGTCCGTGTGTCGATGATATAACCACGCTTCCCAGCGCAAAGCGTGGCATTGATCAGTTTCTCGTCTTCTTTGCAGCGGCGCCCATTGGTTCCTGTTAGTGGCTGGGCTGCTCGCATCATCACCTGTGGACAGCGAGATCAGGGTCTGGATTAAATAGATCAATATTTGGAAACAACCTTTTCAAAGTGCATTTCTAACCATGCCGTTTTTCTTGTGGTAGTAACTGAGCATAGGGAAACGGCCACCGTGGCGGAAGGAAGCAGCTTTGCAGAGACTTTCATCATCGATGTCTTTGGGCACGGTCAGTAGGGACGGGTACGAGGGGCACACGCTGAAGTCCTTATTGACCTCACTCAGTCTCCATTCATCTGTCTGAGAGAGGACCACAGAGCTCAGGGTCACCTTTACAATTTAGACAGATCCTTTTTAAATCAAAATAACACTAATCAAAAACAGAAAACCTAATTCTAACATTCTAATTGTAAACTAGTAGTGGTTTAGAATAAGCTGACATACACCACTGTACCCTTGAAAAGTTTAAAAGAAAGAAATTAACACTTTTATTCAGCAAGAATACATTTAATTGATCATATGTGACAAACGTTTATAATGTTACAATGATTTCTATTTCAAATAAAGTTATTTTGAATGTTTTATTCATAAAATAATCCTTAAAACAATTTCAAAGTTTCCACTAAAATATTAAACAGAAAGATCATGTGACACTGAAGACTGGAGTAATGATGCTGAAAATTCAGCTTTACCATCACATGAATATTACATTTTACAATCTTTTAAAACAGATCATTTAAATTGTAATATTATTTCACAACGTTTGGAGCTGTATGAGTTTCTTTCTTCTGCTGAACACAAAAGAAGATATTTTCAAGAATGTTGTAATCAAACAGTTGACGGTAGCCAATGACCTCCATAGTGTGGACAAAAGTCAATGGATGTCGTCAACTGTCTGGTTATCAACATTCTTCAAAATATCTTCTTTTGTGTTCAGCAGAACAAACTCATACAGGTTTGGAACAACTTGAGTGTGAGTAAATGATGACAGATTTTTCATTTTTGGGTGATCTATCCTTTTAATATTCAACATTATTAATTTGACTACACTGACACTATTTGATACAAACTGAACTGGATGACGGCATCAATGTTTTTCTCTATAGATGAAAATTAACTAATTTAATAATTGTGGATCTTTACAACGGATCTGAATCAACACTGAACTGACTCGTTAGTCAAAATATTCCTGTGTGCAAATGAACAATGACACTGTTCTCTTTTAGAGCTGCTGTAGAGCCGAAATAAGCTGTTTGCATCATTGAATCATTATTCTATTATCATTGTATAGCTGCTTTGAAACAATCAATATTTAATTTCATATATAAATAAAGGTGCCTTATATTGACAATATTACTGTTTTACTCTGTCTTGATAAATGCAGCCATAAGAGTCTTCTTTCAAAAAACATTAAAAAACCTTACCGAACCCAAACTTTTGAACGGTAGTGTATGAAATACTAGCTGTATTTATATTAAAATTGGATCTCAGAACATGTAATCATGAGTATTTGTTCCCTGGCTTCCCATGGAGAACAATCGGAAAAAACGAACAATGATACACTGAGAAAATGTATCATTTTTTTTCCTTTCTGATGACCTCAGTGTCAAGGCTTCCAGGGATTAAACAATACCATAGACTCCAGATCTTTGAAAGCCTCCTCTGGTATGAACAATTGCCATCCATCCTCAATGACCTCAAACAGAGGACGATAGAAGAAGGGATACATCAGGGACACAGAGTCCAGTGTGGACAGAGCCTAAAGATGAACCATCATAACATGAACACTAACAGCATAAACTGATGAGTAGAAATTTGTAGATCCTCAGGTTATTATTTGTCTATTATTATTCTGCTTTATGAGTGAGTACTAATGCAGTCTTACCTCAATTGAGCTGGCAATATTAAGACACTCCTCCATGCCAGGTATGTCCAGCTGAATCACCCGCAGGTCTTTACACTTCACAATAATAGTTCCCAAGGATCCAACAAACCTGCACACATTAGGTCAGTAAGATTGTTTTATGTTTTTGAGAGAAGTCTCTTATGGTCACCGTGGCTGCATTCATTTGATCAAAAATTAAATAGTATTACATGAGTTTCTGTCTTCTGTTGAACTAAGAAGAAGATATTTTTGAAGAATGCTGGTAACCAGACAGTTGGCTTTCATAGTAGGAATAAAAATACTATGGAATTATGGAAGTCAATGGCTGACATCAATTGCCTGGTTATCAACATTCTTTAAAACATCTTCTTTGGTGTGCAACGGAAGAAAGAAACTCATACAGGTTTGGAACAAAATGAGAGAGAGTAAATGATGACAGAATTTTCATTTTTGGGTGAATTATCCCTTTCAAAATAACCTTTTGGTATGTCAGTGGTACCTTTTCTCAATAGAGTCAATGTTGGTATGAAGCAGCCAGAGCTCCTCAGTGTTATCCTGGCGAGAGGACAAAATGAGGTGATGTCCCGTCAGACACAGAGTTCCCTCCACAGTGGGCATGAAGGGTCGGTGGAGGACCACCCCATCCGCACGAGGGGTTTTAATCAGCTCAGCAAACTCCATGATGTTTTGAGAGACACACGAAACCTGGGAGAGTCAATGGGACATGAAACAGTGATGAATACTGTAATCCATTCGAAATACATTCATTACGTCTTAGATTCATTATTTTAGGTTTGTTATTGTTGTGTGATTAGCATATATTTAGTTAGTTATATGTATATAACATTCTTTTTCTTTATTCAGCTGAGAAATGTCTTTGCACTGTTGATAAGAGTTATGTTATTATTAATGTCTTGTAGAGGTGTATTGTTTTACTCTACTGTAATCTACTGCAGGGTGCAAAACAAGACAAGCAAAGAGACAGCAGTAAGAAAAATACCACATTCGTCTATTTTACTTGAAGGAGCATAAATCAGACATATATGTTTCTTTATAAACAATTATTGTAACATATACAATGTATCTGTGCACATTCTCTCGGTTCGCTGTGTCACCACACTGAAATGATGACAACAGACGTCACGGGATTTTCAGCTGTGAGTCGCTCGTACTAAAAACTGTTCAAATGCACTCGACAGAAACCCGTAAATGCAATGTAACTTGTCAAGAACAAAATGTGCATTATAACCATGTACTTAGATTAGATGACAGCGGTAACAACAACATTCCTCTCACCAACACTTCCTTGTCTTCCGCTCCTTTGTTGTATCTGACAACAGACAGCAAGCAATTTTGAAGCAATATCGCCACCTACTGATTTGGGTGAACGCGAGGGAGAATGAGAACATAAAAAAAGATATGATATCTGAATAATCATATTCTCACTAAAAATAAAAGCAACTGAGTGATTATTTTATTAAATATAACTATATGTAAGTATTTGTATAAAATACAATATAATTATATAGATATAATGTTAGTGTTCTCTTCAGGTTAATAAAATAAATTGACTTCACCAGAAAGACACGATCACAAAACGTGATGAACACCATGACAATTGACCCTTCGCAAAGACCCGCCCCCCTTAGTTACTGTCGCTATGTCCTACAAGCTACGCCGCTCTCACGCACACACCATGTTCTCACGCAGTGAAAAATACATCGCGGATCAGAGAGGAGACCGACAATACGCTGACAGACAGGGCAGACCAGGTTACTTTTCGGTTACTTTTGATATTAAACATATTAAACAAAGACTCACCCTTCAAATTTCGTCATTTTTAAAAAGAAATTTAAACAATAAATACCGTTTTGTGGCTCTTTAATGTGTCGTGACAGATCGCTGTAGAGCCTCAGTTAAAGCTGCTCGTGAACCGATCATCTCTTCCTTCTAGTTCATAACATATGAACTTAAGAAGGAATGTTGTTTTAACCGCGGAAAGGCGTCAGAATATTCAGTTTTTCAAGTCCAAATCCTCCCATGTTAATCTACTAACTCTCCTGACTGCTTTGTCGGACAAAATGGCGGATGGCAAAGTATGATTGGTCAGATCACCTGTCAATCAAGCTTCATGCGAAGGGTCAAAAGTTAAACAATGTTATACACAATAGAAGAGATTAGAAACAAGTTTTATATTTTGATATTAGGCCTACTGTATATTTGCTTGCAAATAGGTTCTTCTTTATTACTAGGCTAAATAAATAAACAAATAAATAAAATAGAAATGCCTAATTACAGTTTTTTTTCGATTGCTAAACGACAGTGAGCACAACTGGAGCTACACGTGCAAAACTCTAACTACAGTCTGTACAGCAGCAGTTCATGTGGACCAAACTCTAGTTCGTTTTTCATTGCTTGAACACAGTCTTCAAAACTCTACACACTTATCCAATGACTTTAATCACAACCTGCACAACACTGTGGATTTACAGAACTTTGTTCAAATGCTAACACACTGCTGTCAAAACTGTGAACCACACATTCAAAACGGAATAGATTTCAGCCTTGTGCCTTTCAAACACGGCTGATTGCAATTTCAGCTGAAAGGCTAAGCAGGTCTTGTTTGTTATTTGTTCGAATTACAGTATGTACTTTTAGTTTCTACCTTTTTTTTCTCATTACTGCAATTCCGTAAATTACTACAGACTATTGAAGCAAACTGCTAATCTTCATTTACCTTAAGAATTGTTTTGTTCTAAAAATCTAAGTAAATCATGTGAAAGAATGTCACTCTTTTCTTTGAAGAAAATATTACTTTGTGAAGTAACTGAAATTGTTCAAACTGTAAAGATGAAAAGTTTGTATTTTCTGTATTGGTGTTTGATCCTGTTTTTACTCTCAGTGTGTTCTGAGTGACAGTGTGTGTTATCTCAGTGAGGGTTGTGTATATATGGGGTTAGAATTGTTGCAGTATTCCAAATAAATAGATTATGATCCACAAATAAATGTTAAGAGATTCACAAAAATATATCAAATTCTTAAATAAATAGATTAAGATCCACAAATAAATGTAAAGAGTTTCACAAAAATATATCAAATTCTTAAATAAATAGATTATGATCCACAAATAAATGTAAAGAGTTTCACAAAAAAATATAAAACTCACAAATAAATAAAATTAGCTTTGCAAATAAAAATATGTATTTACAAATGTTTTTTATGCCACAAACACAACTCGGCCTGGTATTTATTTGTGAACGGCTTTCTGTGCATTTGTGAATCCCTTCACGCATTTGTGAATCGGTTCCTGTGCATTTGTAAATCAGTAAATTTTGAAACACTTCTAGCGTCGACGTGCAGACAAATCCACAAATAAGTGGACTCCACCCACCCTCTACCTAAGCCAATCAAATAACGGCCACATTGAGCTGACCAATCGTAGCACGTTTTCGGTTAGGCTTTACACTCGGGGCGAGAACTGGATCTGAATAATTTTGCAGATATTATCGACACCCCTGAAAGCATCTGTAATGGGAGCTTCATTCAAATTAGCTGTTTGTGTGGTTAAAACACCCCGTTTCCAAAAGATTGTTGGAGTTTAAGGCTTCTTTATATTCATTATTCTTTATTATTAACTCAGGATTACACACAAATGATCATCACATCCCGAGCATCATAAGACTGGGTTACCGGAGTCAAGCGGCGCGTCAAAAGCAAATAGCCGATTATCTTCCCTGCTGTCGTAGCAGTTTCAAATTATGTAAAACTAATATGTTTGCAATGTTAACACATTTTTCCCATGACGTCTGTTTTCTTACCTGAAGATATATGACGTATAATCTTCTTTATTGACTATGCTGGCTACATGAAAATTCATAATTCATGATAGTTTCTACTGGACGCGGCGCAGCGCGACACGATGATTCACTGCAGTAAACGGATGCCCGTTCTTCTTATGAAGTAGCGGCTACTACACACAACTACACACATTGTCCAATGTAGAAAGCCTTGCACGGGGTAGACACGATGTAATGAATTACAAAACGGATGATTTTGTCTTTTAAAGCACAATCGTTGTGACAAATAGCTATAGGACATAAATATTATGTAGAATACAAAATATCAGCCCAAATGACCATCATTGAAGATGTAACAGCGTGTAGGCTAATGAGGTTTTGAGTGGATAATGCAATGCTGAAAAAATACACATTTGCATAAATATTGTATGCTGTAAGTAACTTTTACAATTCAATATTATTAAGTCTGATTCATATGAAATATTATTTGTGTGATCAAGCGTTTTAACGGATAAATTCAAATCGCTTGTCTGCTAGGCATTTCACTTTTAAATGCATGTTATTTAATCATTAGATCCACAGACCTGCTAGTTAAAACTTGAATGAAGAAGTGGGAAAAGCTGTTGTGAAAGTAATTTCCCCAATATTACACAAACTCGCGTATTTATCACGAGGTTGAATCCAGTCATTCATTCAGCAACGTATTGATGCTTTTCTGTTTTATCATGAATACGTGACACTTCCATAACGCGTTGTAACGCTGTTTCTCTGCCATTTTCAAAGGCTCATAAAATGTGTCTTGGCTTGATACACAGTCTAATGGTCTAACTCTAACGAAATCCAAAATTTAAACATATTTTACTGAAGCAATATTATGGGCCTTATAGCCTACACTTACTATTTGAGCCAATGCAGATGAATGTGCAAAGTTATTTCCTCTGTCTATGGTTATTTCTTCAGGGCAAGACCACTCTGATTGTAAAGCCTAACGTGATTAATTGTAGTGAGAATTTGGATTTGTGGATTTGTCTAAACGTCGACGCTAGAAGTGTTTCAAAATCACATATGCGTGAGGGGATTTACCATAGACAGTAAAAGAAATGGACACAGCGACCCCATTGATTTCAACGGAGAAGACTAAAGCCCGATTATTGTACTTTGTCTGATGGCTGAGCGACTGTGCAGGCTCAAACTGAGCGTGACGACCATAGACATCATATATGATGTCAAAATGAATGGGAGTCAATGGAATGCTAACAGCAGGTGAAGTTCTGCTACAATGGCGTCTCCCGCGAGGCTTCAACTTCCGGCTGATGGATTACCCCCTTGGGATTTACAAATGCACAGGAACCGATTCACAAATGCATGAGGGGATTTACAAATGCACAGGAACCGATTCACAAATGCGTGAGGGGGTTTACAAATGCACAAAAACGGTTCACAAATAAATGCCAGGCAGAGTTGTGTTTGTGGTATAAACAACATTTGTAAATATATTTTTTATTTGCAAATCTCATTCTATTTATTTGTGAGTTTTATAATTCTTTGTGAAACATTTATTTGTGGATCTTAATCTATTTTTTTGTGAATTTGATATATTTTTGTGAATCTCTTTGCATTTATTCGTGGATCATAATCTATTTATTTGGAATAATGCAACAATTCTACCCCCATATGTATAGTGTTTGGCTGCACTGAGCCTGTTTTGAGCCATGTGTTAAGAGTCGTGTTGCTTGGAATGAGTTTTGCAGGTGATGTGAACTGTTTAGCTCAGGTAACTGTTGGTAGTGTAGACTGTAGTTAGAGTTTTGCACGTTTTTTGCACAAAATCGGAAAAAAACTGTAACAGCAGGATCTATATCTGTATTTTGTAAGTAAACCAAACTCAGAAAGCTTGACAAGGATGCATTTATGTAGACTCCACAATCAGGACTGTTATTTTCATTAGTTGAACTGTGGAGTGTACATTTGTGAAACTGAACAATCAGTTCTGGAATGTATTCCAGGGAATACACACTACTTGCTTCTTAATGTTATCCATTAAACCTTACAGGTGTTACTGGCAGTGCTGAGAGTTTAGAACACTGCTGACGTTAGCATTTTTGGCAATGAGTACAAAAAACAAAAAATCATTAATTTCGTGGCACAGGAATTTAAAAAAAACTGAGTGAAATTCTCATATGTTCACCAGTGTAAAAAAGTCTTCTCAATGACTTAGTGTTTTAATGAAAATATGTACTATAATAATAAATATAAAAAAAGGCCTAAAATAGATTTTAAAAAATAATTCTCATTATCAGTCAGTTTCTCATAACTGCAACGGACAGTTTTTCTTTCTGTGATATCTTGGAACTGTATTATAAAATTGTACTGTACTATAATTTCACAAAGGTTTAATGGGGTTATTCTAAAGAATAAAATAAAATAAATAAAAAATGTTTCTGCACGACTTTACAGGATAAGTGGTTTGGAGAATGGATGGATTGAAAATTCTAATATCTTGGCTCCATTATTTTACTGCATTATAATATTTCAGAAATCTTTGACAGATTTACAGCATTTACTGTTGACTTACAGAATTTTTCAGTGAAGTTTGTGAGTGTGTGTGTGTGTGTGTGTGTGTGTGTGTGTGTGTGTGTGTGTGTGTGTGTGTGTGTGTGTGTGTGTGTCTGTGTGTGTGTGTGTGTGTGTGCGTGTGTGCGTGTGTGCGTGTGTGCATGTACACCTGTATGAATCTACAACAGCTCCTGCTGTAGTCATAGCAGAATCCTGCTGGGAGCAGAGTGGCCTCCTGTTGAGGAGGAAGACGAGTGTTTCTTGAGCACTGTGAGCGATTACAGTCACTGCATTATTTAGCTTGAGTTACATGTGTGCCACTAACCCTATACACTCCCCCCAAAATATGCAGCTCCATTTGCTCTCATTAAAAATGCATGCTGTTTGCGTGTGTGAAAAAAACCTACCCGGACTGAGAGCTGATATTTTTGCAAATGTAACTCGAGCGTTGTATATGGAGCCAGGCACACAAAAGCATACATTTTCATCTCATGTTATATCAAAACAAACCTCAACCCAAAGGTTTTAAAAATAACTGTGAATACCTTCTTATTGTCATATGGATTATGATATGGAATGATTGTCTGTTTGTTACCACTGCAAAATATAGCAGGACAAAAGTCTCAAATCCTGATTATACTGGTTCCACTATTGCTAAATTATAACATTTCAAGATATAGCATATCAATCCTTACATAGCTGCATGAAAACAGAAAGCTTAAAAAATGAATACCTGCTTTTGTCATTTGCCATATGATATGAAATAATTGTCTGTTATCATTGTGTGTGACACCAAAGGCCATAAAGGCCATGAAATGCAATGACAATCTAAAAGAGACGGTTTCTCTTTTCTTCAGACCACTTTGATATAGTGCCTTCTTACATTTAGTAGCTGAGCTATGCAGCTTATGTCATCATCAAACATTTCTGTGAAGTTCCATCGGCTCTAAAACCCAGAGGAGACACTGGCGCTGTGCTCTAATTCAGACCTGCAGCACTGTGCAAACTCAAAGTCACTGCATTTATGAATGATTTCCAAACATTTCCTTGAGTACAGGAATCATTTGTGCATTCTAGATGAGGCAGCAGTCTCTGAACATCTTTCTTTCAAGTATTCACATCAAATGACCATAGCAGACTTAAACCAAATGGGTTGGCACAGGAATGTCATTCTCTTACATGGATCGCTGTCATAAAAATAATGATTACTGTAATGCCGCCATGACAGTGCCTTTAAGGTGATGATACACTGGGCAACTTTTTGAACAATGTTGCTGGGCAATCTTGCCGAGCGATTGTTGCTTGGGCACTTTCCCATTGAAAATGGGATATATATATCTATCTGGATAATTTAGATCGGTCGTGGGCCCTGTGTCTCATCTGGTTGCCCGTTGACGGCAACATTGCCCAGCAACATTGCTCAAAAAATTGCCCTGTGTATCATCACCTTAAGCCTGTTGGCAACCAGTGTGAGATCATCTTATTACAGTTTTTCTCAGTTGCTTTGGTGTATTTCTCAGATTAGAAATGAAATTCTCAAAATTACTTGTTCAACCTCCACATCATCTAGTCACTTGTGCTTGTGCACATCATAAAAGCAGTTTCTCATTCTTTTGAACAAGTTGCGATTGCTTTGGTACATTCATGCAATTGATTATGTACAATTGTCTGCGGTTTGCTACATTATCAGTTGCTAAGGCCATGTTGCTCAAAATGTATAAAATTGTTCTCTGTGCAATAGTCTTACCCCTCAAAACATCTAGTCATTAGTTCATCGTATAAGTCATTAAATGCAAAATGGTTAATCTAGTTGTCATAAACTGTCAAGCATATTTTCTACACATTTCTATTAGACTTTTTGTAAATGTGCCATGAGTTGATGAATTGTGCAGGTGAATCTTGACTTTCACTAATGAAGAGAATGTAGATCAACCAATGAGAAACCAGTTCTCTGAAATAGCTCAAAGTTGCACCTCATGAACCTTCCATTAGCAAGCATATACCGTATACAGCGCTGCATGCGACAGCAAAGTTCTGCCTAAGGGGTCTTTCCTGTGTTTGCTGTCTAATGTTGTATTTGTGCCTTTGTGCCCCTATTTCCTTTTCTTTTCTATATCACAATAATATTGTAATGTGTTTTTTTTTGTGTGTGTGTGTCAGACCACTAAGTGTAACTGTGAATCCTATCCAGTCTCTTTCAATCAATAACTCACGTACAGTAGTGTGTAAATTTGTGCTTTTGAAATGGATATATCATACAGAAGAAGCGCAGCTTTGTAGCCTACATTTCGATACAGTAACTGTCACCCAAACTGTTGCCATAGTTTACATCAGGTAATACTAACAGAGTGCAGTGTTTTATTGACAACATGACTAAGCATTTTGACTATCTTGTTTGTGAACAAATGACACAAGGACTTTTCATTCTGATGGCACTGATATACTCATTGACAAATACTTACTTTTGAGAGATGAACTAAAGATTTTGAGTAAGTTACAGGCTTTTGCGGGTAATCCAATGTGTGGTGCTGTTTGTACGAATTGATTTGAGAATGCACATACTTCTTTGCAAATATTAAGGATGATTTGAGAAATGCACCAAAGCGACTGAGAAAAACTGTAAAGTAACCATGACACTGTCTTAATCCTGGTAATGCTTCCCTGCTGCTTCCACAGGTGTTGAGGATTTACAAAGGCTTGTGGGAGGGTGAGACGTAGTGGTGGCATCGGGCAACAGTACATTGGGCACTGCTTTGCTGGCAGACAAAGCACGATTCGTTTTGTAATCTGAGCTCAAGTGCTATGTGGTAAGGTTTATTTCTTAGGATAACAAAAATGCTTTGGCAAAGTTTTATTTCTCTATCGTTTGCTCCATCTCACTTGAGTTTGATTGATACCTGAAAGAAACCTGATGCAAGGCATTGAGAAATAGCCAATCTCAGCGTTCAGATCGACTGCTGATGTCATGGGTTTTCAAAGAATAAAAGGCTGAAGTTGGACTCAAAGGTTTTCAGCTGTTGGGGAATACAGTTTAACGAGACCAACGTGGAGAAAAGTCACAGTTGCGATAAATTGTATTTTCCATTCTCCAATATACTGAAAAGCATCTTAAACCAGAAAATAGACCAAAAGATGTAGGGTGGAACTTCATTCAGGAATTAATTAGATGGTTGAATGGTTGTGGTTTGATGAACTCTTCTTGCTTTTTTCAGCAGCGTTGGCAATAGTCAACATGACAAGTGTGACTAATTGAAAACAATTAATCAAATATATATCCTACTTGTAATTTAATCATAAATATTTGAATATGAATGCCTCGACTGACCAATCAGAAGTAGCCGAATAATACAACAGGATAGAATCCATTAAATCCAGAATAGACAGACAGACAGACAGATATAGACAGACAGATAGATAGATAGATAGATAGATAGATAGATAGATAGATAGATAGATAGATAGATAGATAGATAGATAGATAGATAGATAGATAGACAGACATAAATCCACACCTTCACAATAGTGTCACAATTTAGGAATAACGAAGAAGAGACACACACAGTCCCGACTGTTTCAGCATGCGCGCAATCTCATAAGGAAAGATTTCTTGTCACAACAATATTTCTCGCGCCTCATTTTACAGATGTATGTACTCTACCTTTAATAGCCTACTTCCATCCAGGGAGAGGCTGTTACGTTTACAAATGTTCTAAGCTTTTCTTTTTTTTCACCGAAAGGGGATGTTTGTCAGACAAACAGGACAGCAGTGGTGTGTGGTATAGGCCCTATCTGCCTGCAAACACTTCGCCCTCTGCGCTTCAACTTATAGGCCTAGGCTATTCGAAGTTAAATTCATTTAGTGAATGGGTTAAAATGTGTTATGATGACCAAACCTGAAAATGTAATCATGGGTCTTGTAATTTTCATTAAAAAAAATTAAGGTGATAATTAAAAATAGTGTGTATATTTTATTAATAAAATTGCAGTGTTGTAGGCAAGGCAAGTTTCTTTATATGGCACATTATATGGCAATTCAAAGTGCTTTACACAGAAATGAATTAAAATAATCACAAAATAAAAGCAAAAAAACTAAAACTGTTAAAAATTGAAACAGTTTAGACAATTAAAACAATTAAAGGAGATATTTGATACAGTTATAAAAGTTGTACAGAAAACATTGAGAACATTTTACTTATAAAACCAAGAAATAAGTTTTCCTATTTTTTTTTAAGGAAACATGTTTGAGGCTTCAATTGAGGAACTGGTTAAGCTGATAACATTAACTACCTATATATTTTAAGAGAATTCGTTCAACAATGCATTTTTATTTAGAGACACCATTGTTAGTTTCCAGCATCTGTTAATGTTTAATGTTCAGTTCTGTTTGAAATTTGAGACAGTTTCTGTTATGTTGAAGTTTTGATCGTTAGGCTACCATGTGCAGAGCCATGGCTTATGGTTAGGTTGTGAATAACTGCATGTAATATTATTATAAAGCATGTTGCTTTGTTCAATGAGCAATAACTTTGCTAATGCCAGTGCAGTAACAAGTTTGTTTCTACTCGTGCTTGCCTACAGTCTTTAAATTGTACAGCATAACTTATGCAAACAGGTCGTTTCCATGCAATCTAAATCTCACTCTTTTGAGAGTTAACTTAAAATAAAAAAGCACATTTCATTAAAATATTAAATTAATTGTGTCCTAGACTAAATAAATTATGAGATTTTACATGATATATTCAGGATTCCATAAAAAAATCAAGCCTTAAAAACTACTCAAAAATAATATTAGTAATATTGTTTACAAGCCTATTAAACAGCACATAACATTGTTTGCAATGTACAGGCGTAACAAATGCTTACAAATAAGCATGACGCTCATAGTCGGGAACAGGAACAATTGAACAAGTATTGTGATTATGACAAGCAAAATCATTGGAAAACCTCAGAGACAGATATCAAATATAGTTGATGCATGGACATTCACACGGTTAACATTTGAAACGTATAAAGAAGAATATTGTTTTTGGTGTAGTCTAACTTTTTTTGGCAGGGTCTGTGCGCTATTACGCGCTATTCTATTAGATGGAGAATAGCATTTCACACCAGGCAATGAAAATGTATCATAGCTACATAACACACTAGGCTACAGACCAAAAGGAAAGTCACACAAATGATCCATGCCCTTTATTTGATGATTTTTAAAAACAAATTTAATCATTCGGAAAGATTTTAAATTTAATTTATTCCATTAATAAATATAATCTTATATTATCATTGTATCTTATCGATTGCATTTAGTTGTAGCCTTATTATTCAACGCATAGTCCCGCTTTAAAAACATTTTTTATTTAAATATTTATTTCATTAGGCTATATTGCATCTTGATCATCTCGGAAGTCATGATGGCACAGAGGAGGAGGATGTGAATGGCAGCAAAGCCTCTGTGATTGTGTTTTTCCACCTGATGATGAGTTTTCCACATGAGCGTGGATCTCTTCTGATAGCCTTTTTGAAAGGGTTAAAGAACACAAGAGACGAGCTCACTACTGCATTACATCATTCAGCAACCCCCGGTCCTGGACTGTTGAATCGAGCACTAGGTGGCATCCTCGATGAGTAAGCATCCGCGTCTCTCTCTCTCTCTCTCTCTCTCTCTCTCTCTCTCTCTCTCTCTCTCTCTCTCTCTCTCTCTCTCTCTCTCTTCAGTCCAGACATCCAGTCAGTGGCGTCGGGTGTCTCAGGGAACAGTTCCTCGCTCGCTCGCTCCCTTTGCAGGGATGCTGCGAGCACAATGTGCAGGTGACAATAACCCGATTCCAGGAGTTCGTCTCTGACCTGTGCCGGTTCGAGGACTAGTTCAGCGCTGACTTCACCGTCCGGAGCGCCGCAGGAGAAGGATGCTCTGCCTCTCTGGCGTCACCGCCACCCCACAACTCCATGGCTACCTCATTAGGGGTACTCTGGAGAAACAGGTGTCGGGGAAGTGACGTCAAGAGCCTCGGAAACCGGAGGTGTGCGCTTTGGAGAGCAAGATGGCAGCGAAATCCGACGGTCGGGGGGTCGTCACCGGTTTCGCCCAGCTGCACAACCTGGACGAGACGGTGGGAAGCTGCGAGGACGACCCGCGGCAGAACAGCTCCTTCCACATCTGCCACTGCTGCAACACCTCGTCGTGCTACTGGGGCTGCCGGAGCGCCTGTCTGCATTACCTCCTGGGCAAGGGGAGAGACGTCAGGCGGCCA
The DNA here is from genome assembly GCF_051911475.1 of Siphateles boraxobius. NCBI lineage: Eukaryota > Metazoa > Chordata > Actinopteri > Cypriniformes > Leuciscidae > Siphateles > Siphateles boraxobius. The sequence goes on from NW_027509208.1 coordinate 13,988,633, forward strand.
CCTCACGAGGAGGAGCGCCTGTGGTTGGACTGCCTGTGGATCGTTCTCGCGCTGCTCGTCTTCTTCTGGGACGTGGGCACTGACTTATGGCTCGCGCTCGACTACTACGCCAAGCAGGACTACCTCTGGTGCGGACTCACACTGTTCTTCGTGCTGGTGCCGTCGGTGCTGGTCCAGATCCTGAGCTTCAGGTGGTTCGTGCAGGATTACACGGGGGGCGGCTTGGGCTCCGTGGAGGGTCTCAGCAGCATCCGAAGGGCCACGTCGGGCACGAGCGCAGGGGTGTACGGCAGGGCCAGATGCTGTCGCGTCTCAGTGTGGGTCTGGCAGACTCTCATACACATCCTTCAGATGGGACAAGTGTGGAGGTAAGCGTCCCGCGTTCACCTGGTATAACCCGTGCAGACATAGTGGATCACTCGTAGCATGTGGTTTTCTGTGAATGAATATTATGCTCAGGTAAAATATGTGGCATTAGTATGTGCGAAAGTGCAGTGCGTTACTGAGGTGAGTCTCGGTGCATCTGAGGATTCATTCTCCCTCACTGACTGCTCAACTCTCTCAGACCACTTGGCGAGACGGCCATCGGGTTTGTACAGGCTCCCTCAGGAACGACATCCCTCCTTCCTACGCTCGATACCATCGACACAATTTGCGTTCCTTGATCCTTAATAGTGCATCTCACTGAATCATCATCATAGGTGCAGTGCATTATAATGCCAGTCAGTAGCATACAGTGTATGTGTCTCGAGTGAGTCGAATAGTTCTGGCGCGTGCGGGGAATATCGCCCGTGACATATAGTACTTAATGTCTGATCCACTAGAAATGATGCGACAGTTTTCCCGCAGCAGACAGACGCAGTGGCCGCATTCACGCGTATGTGGAGGCGTTCAGTTTAGCCAGGCGATTTAGCTTGATTTCGATGCCATTAATTATTCATGTTTGCTTGTGTTCGTGCTTTCTGCTCTTTACGACATGATTATTGCAGATGAAGTTCTGTGATCAGTGTCTGACAATTGTCATGATGTCATCGCTTGAAAGGTGCTACAGCATCTCACGCGCGCTCTCTCCCTCTGCGTGTGTACAAAATAAATTCCTTCTCATCTTTCATATAGTCACGAAACGGCTGTTTAATGTATTTTTTAAGATACATGTAGATACAACGCTCATCTTATGAAACGCTATTTTTTTACAGTACAAGTCACAAAATACTTTTCTCCCGATTTTATTGTGGATTTATATTTTATGTATGTTTACATGTTTTATGCGACTATTCGCGTTACACTGGAATCTAGAACCGACCCCGTAGAATTCCGACTGCTCATGTTGATTTTTTGAGGTTGCTATGCAACCAGTTGTGCTAGTTTAAAGCGTTTTTTTTGCTCGCGCGTCCGTTCTATAGTTTATATAGGCCTACTTTATATATATATATATATATATATATATATATATATATATATATATATATATATATATATATATATGTGGTCGGATATGCAAAAAGCAGTATTTTAATAATGTCAGATGTTAGAATACTCGGTGTCGAACAACACCGGAGTGACTGACTTCATTTGCTGAGATTGTGAAGCATGGACCCAGAACTATCCCATAATGCCACAGGTGCAAGCATCATTTTCATAAAGTTGAAAAATATAAAAGGCAGAGAACAGTGAGCCATGTAGCTCTTTTTTGAAGCGCTATATGTGCTAAGTCAGTTTTCCCACAGATAGCAATAACTTTTAGCAGGGATGCACAGATATGAAAATTTTGACCGATAATTCTTTATAGCCTATTTAAAAGTCGATAACCGATATATTGGCCAATAAATCTAAATCCAAATTTTTATATCATTTGTGTGAGCCTGATTACAAAAACAAAAGACTCTCCATTAAAAGCCATGTCCCAAAGCACACATTTATAATGTTCTCATTATAATTTTATGTAGCTAGCCTATATGACAAACTTGCGCTGCACATGTTGCACTTATCTGCAACTTCCTTTTTTTGAAGTGATTCTATTTCAAGCAATTCAAAACAATTATGGTGAACAGTGCACATCTGAAGTGTCTCAGCTGAAGGAAGTAATCCATTATTTATCGGCTTTAATATATCGGCCACATTTTCTTATTGGGCCGATAACGATAACATTAAAAATGAACATATATCAGCCGATACTGATATTGTGGCCGATATATCGTGCATCCCTAACTTTTAGGCCAAATGTGGAAAATAGCTGTCACATCTGGCCTAGATATGCATGGCTAAGCACACACTGGCCAACTTTTCACCATATACGTTTTGCTGCTTAAGAATTGGATGGAGTTTTCTTTTGGATCACCATTTGTATTTAGGTATATGGCCCAGATGAGAGTACGCAACTGAGGATCATAAGTGGCTTGGCTATGTTAACTTATGGTTAACATAATGGTTTATACTTCGAAAAAACATGTAACCTGCTAAAGTCATGTACATTTTTAGGTTTATGGCAGTCCACACCTCAACCTATTCAACAACGCTATTGGTTGCTTTGCATCTTACATTGAAGTCCTATTGGTGGATTACAAATGTGACTTGCAGCTATTTAAATAAAGTTATTTCCGTTATTTCCTTTTCTGCTCTCTCTTCACATCAACAGCCTTTGCCCAAAACAATCTCTTATTAGCTTCAGGTAAGTCCTGTTTTTGGTGTTTTAAAATTTTTTTTTATTATTAATATTAAGTAGATATTATTAAGTATTATGTCTAAAAATAGTTACTAGAGTAGCCTTAGTTTTGAATGGTAAGAAAGCAATTTATCTAATGTTTTCTTCATTAAAAATGGCTGCACAGCAGCACTCATGCTACTGTATAGTTGCGTCCCAATTCATATAGCCTACTTATTTTATGACATTTTTACCACAAAAAATAACTTTCACTGTTGTTAGTTTAACTCAAAACATCCTTGTTCACATTACTTAAAAACTCATGTAACTACATGTACTTAATTTAACTGAGTTGTTTCTGCTAAAAATGAGTTTTGTCAGCTTTACTTTATAAGTGTTTATTCAGTCAGTTTAATATAGCAAATTAATGAAACAGTATTGTACACGTGGCCGCCTACGCTGAAGTAGTGTGCTCACACTAAAAAGTCCACATAGAAAAGTAAACTTTAAATACCCGGATGATGCACTTAATTAACGGAAAAGTAAGTGTGGACTGTTGGACACTATAAAATTCATGCACTACATGGATGAGTACATTGTGCATACTTAAAGTGCTGAGGGTATAGTGCGTCATTTGAGACACAACTTATGTCTTGGGTGGTAGAAACACAGAATGTGTGTAGTGTTGTTTTAAAATGATTAGTAATAGGCCTATGCTATGTGCTTCTTTTAAAATTCAAAATACTGTCTGATATATGATACAAATGATATGTTATACTAATGTAATTGTTTTTTTATCTTCCTTTTCCTGACAGATGGTGAGTGAGAAAGATTGGTGAGACACACTAAAAGAAGCAATTATTGTGAATTTATTCACACATTTGACACTTCAAACATTACTGCCAACATTAGCACACATGTTTAAGATGCTATATTTAATAAAAATAAAAATGTGTAAGTCAATTTTTGTGTTTAAGATTATTTGATTTACTGTGGGTTTTAAATAAATAAAAAAAGGTGTGGTAAATATGATTAAACAATGGCTTTTGGTCTGTCAGCCACATGTGGGCCTCGTAAGGGCCGTCAGCCCTTTACAGAACTCAACCATATAAGAATTACATGTCAGGTTCACAAATGGGCCACATTTGTTTTTATTATTTGTCTCACTGTGAGTGGAATTATGGCACGGTTTTGGTTTAGCTCTGGCTAAAACAAAGTGGACCAGATTTGGCTAGTAAACACTAATCTGGGCCATACCACAGCTTTTTATTTGGGTCAAAACTATGCCAAAGTAAGTTTGCTGACGGTTAAAGTGTACTTGTTTGGTTCATCATAGGTCAAAGTATGTAGTATGGAGGGTATTACACACCTGCATACCTCCTTCAATGATCAAGAATTTAGATCTTCATTAAATTCTGTACTAAAAGTATGAGAATTTGGAAACAGCTAAAGTAAGGAAATGTTTAACTATATGTCTTGCTAGCTACCTCGATGAAAGACTTGCTGTATCTTTTGGCTTTTCAAATATCTTTAGCCTATTTTAAAGATGTGACTCAAGCACTCATGGTAATACAAAGCAGTTACTGCTTCATTGTGCAATAAACGCAAAACCCAAATAAAGGCAGTCTGAGGTAGAATGCGCAACGGTGTCAACATCAAAGAAGTGTCTTTTTACTCCTTTTAAGTCTGTGAATAGGGTGTCCATATTTAGATTCATTTAGAGACATCTAAACCAAATAAGTAAGAAGATACTGCTTCTTGCTTCACTGTTCTTATGTTTGTCGATCGTGAACTGTGTTTTGTCTGTGGAATTGCATTGCATCTGTGTGCATTTTCAAAATTTCAATGCTCATATTTTTGCTTTCAAAATATTTCAAATATTATTACTTTTTACCAATAAACTTCTGAGGCCACACTGTCATCACCTTTTTACTTTTAACAAACTGAACCAATAATGTTCTCAGGTCACAGCAAACATTAGCAAGCAAAAACAATCTATAAAGTGGAATTACACAAATCTATCTTTGCAAAAGCCCCTGACTACTAAACAGATCCTTCTGCCAAAGACTTTAGAAAATGTGCATTTTAAGAAAGTGCATGAGAATTTTTTTCAATTGGATGTTTTTTTTATTCATGCTTGGCATGAGAGCCCGACAATGTCTTTGTTGGCTTGGGTAACTAGTCTGATGCAGCAGCTGAGCTGCCAAGACCTCAAGCCTTTCCAAGTCGTCTTGACTTGGGAGTCGGTCAGAGCAACCGTCTTGAGAGATAAATGGGAAATAATGCTAAATTAAGCAGCCCGGGGCACTGGTTGTATAATTTGTTAGCCCTTGGCATAAAAATTGCTGTATGTCTAGTTGGGGCAACTTTTTGAAAACGACTACGGCTCAGGATTCTGGCTCACATCCGGCCCACGAGTTGAACCAATTACAGTACAGATGTGTTTCAAACGCGGGAATAAAGTTAACAAGAAAAAAAAAACTGAAGAGAGGAACATTTAAATAAATACATGAGATTACATATTCATTATTTTTACTTAACCTGTTCATTATTATTTTACCTAATGATTTCTTCATTAATTAAATTAGGTTATTTTTAATTAGGCCTAATTCTGTAATGAAAATAAGGCTATTACTGTCGTCGTTTAAATGTTTATATTTCACCAACAAATTGTAGAAACATAATTCTGTTATTAAAAAGTTGATATAAAAAATAATGCCTTAAGTGTAATTTAAATGTTTATAAAACTCTGTATAATTTGAGTGTTGATTTTTAAATACATTTGATGTATTAATTTATTTTTAAATATTTTAACTTTCATTTTTATTTTTGGTGTCGGTTTTCAGCCGTGTGCATCCTGAATTTTCCTTTCGATGAATCAGTCCTATAAATGTATTTACGCAGGAATTACAATCACAGGAAAACATTTTTTTCTTTAGTACATTGAACAATGTGCGTTATGTGCATAAAAGCTTTATGAATGTCATTTAAAAATGTAATTTAATCTGCATATCAACTTGAAAAATAAAATAAATAAAAAAGTATAGAAGAAGAAATAGATATTGAAATGAATGCAGGCTACCACTTTTTTCCCCGTTTATGTTTTAGTGTGCCACCCTAGGACTTTTACTGTCCCCCTTTGGCCACCCCATTAAAAATTCATTGGAGGCACTGAATGTAATGAATGCGGAATGATTTTTAGCATGATACTGTATGAGTTAAGATGAACATATTGCTGGTTTGGTGTTGATGAAGGGGTAGTTCTTACTGATTTTGCTGTTGGAGTACCTAAGACAAAAATGGTTGGGAAGCACTGCTGTAATCCACGCCTTCCCTACTGTTTTAAGGCTCTTCCTCGGCCTCATTCCTTTTCAGTGCTGTCTGGGTAAAATCATTGCTTTGCTGCTCTGTCCTCCCCATCCACTAGTTAAAGTCATAATATGCACTTTCCTCTTCTCTCCCTCGCTGCCTGTTTTCCCTTTTACATAAATCTCCACTTGACCTCCATTCCTGTCGAGGAAACTGGAGCATCTGTCAGCCTTCCCATTATTAGAGAATTTCCCCCCATATGCCTGACTTTAGAGCATACTCCAGCCCCCCCTCCACACTCCATCACCTCTAGGAAACTCACTGTCCCCGTTCTCTCCTGTTTGCCCCCTCAGTATCACACTTCTCACAGGGGCTCAGCTATAGTGGCTGTTTGAGAGTGTATATAGTGTTTGTTTGAGAGCGAGTGTTTGGAATGGCAGTTTATATTGGGCGAAGTGCACTGACAATTTGTGTATGTATTATGTGTATATACTATGTATGTATGTGTATGTCATAAACTCAAAAATGTCAGGGTGGTACAACTGTAAAATACTTTGTATCTTGAATAATTTACATTTATTCAAAAATGGGTTGCACTTTATTTTACAGTACATACATTTTCAATGTACTTAAAGTGTACTTAACCACAAAAGTACTGAGTAGTGTAAAGCCTTGTTTATATTTTCGCCTGGCTCCACAGCGCGAGGCTCCGCTGCCTGCGCGCGCACCTCCCCAAACTGACGAGGCATTGATACCAAGGGGGTAATCCATCAGCTGGAAACTGAAGCCTCGTGGGAGCCGCCATTGTAGTAGAACTTCACCTGCTGTTAGCATTCCATTGACTCCCATTCATTTTGGCGTCACTTTGACAGCAAATAACTTTACATCTGAAGCATCCAAAGACCTAATTTGTCCATTATTTATTTCTAAAGAAACACGACAATGTATAAAAGGCTCCATTGCTTTGTATTTTCTGTTATGGACCCATAGAAGCCGTTTTTGTAAAAATAGGCTAACGATTGCGTCATAACCACGCGACTTTCTGTCGCACAATAGAGGCATTACCGTATAGACAGGTGGAGAAGCTCGCAGGCAATCTTCTACTGTCTATGAGGCAATCGGGGGGACATAGAGGCATAAAGTCAAGGGAGAAGCCCATAGATAGAGAGTCAATAAAAGCAACGGGACAAAATATTTCAACAACGTTTTTGAGGAATTAGGTGATTCTGATTTGTCTTGGCACAGCTACTAGAAGGCTTACAACTGTCAGACTGTCGTCACGCTCAGTTTGAGTCTGCGCAGTCGATCAGCCATCAGGCAGGAAGTGCAATAATTGGGCTTCAGTCTTCTCCATTGAAATCAATGGGGTCGCTGTGTCCATTTCTTTTACTGTCTATGATTTATACTTGTACGCGCTCGCTGCTGCACTATTCTTTGAAACGACAGGGGGTGACTCGAGAAGAAAGTTACACACGTGACAATGTTTATTTTAGTAGGCTACATCACAACCATTAGAACAAAATATATGGATATGAGAACATGTGTGTATACAACTAAATTAAAGATCTCTTAAATTTTTTCTAATTTCACTAAACATTTCATTAAGTTTCGTGAACATTTTTATTAAACATAGACCTTATGGACCTTTTTATGTTAATTAAAAAGGCTTATGATATTGTATGCTCATTTTGTAAATATAAGCAACTAATTAATACGTGCAAACTGGGTGCCAAGTCGTTCATCTTCGGATGCGGAGCTATGAGCACTGTTACAAAATCTACCATGCACACCGGCAGCAAAATTTTTTTTTGCAGGATGGTAGGGGAAGACTCATGAATATTCATTAGGGAAGTCATCCCTGATTAGTCTGATGACCTACTCCTAACCCCGCCCCTAAACCTACCCATCACTGGGGGTATGATGACCTACCCCTAACCCCGCCCCTAAACCTACCCATCACTGGGGGTATGATGACCTACCCCTAACCCCGCCCCTAAACCTACCCATCACTGGGGGTATGATGACCTACCCCTAACCGCGCCACTAAATCTACCCGTCACTGGGGTTAAGACCAATCAGGGATGACTTCCCTAATGAATATTCATGAGTCTTCCCCTACCATCCTGCAAACAATTTTTTGCACACCGGCAAGCGAAATGGGGCCTTGCGATCCCAACGCGCACGACCGCCCACACCGCGATGACATCACTTTTGCCGCGCACTTCTCGCTCATGCGGACGCGGCGAGTAGCCTATAAACCTAGCTTAAGGTAACTACATGGGTAAATTAAAGTTCTGGGGTAGGTTCAGGTTTAGTACCTAGTTATTACCCAGTTAGTGTCATTAATAAGTACAGTATGTATATGGGGAACAGGACTGTAAAATAAAGTGCTACCCAAAAAGGTTCCATTTCTATGATCTATGGTTAAACCACTTGACATTTTTAAAGTAGTTAAATTGTACTTAGCTTGTGTTTCACTAGATTTTAAAACTGTCAAGGGTTGCGTGTCTCAAATCCAATGATAACGCATGTCACGGAATGAACGATTATATAACTTTGTAAACACTAGGAATCAAAGAGCACTACACACATGAATTTAAGGTTAGCACAAGACAATGAACAGAGGAGAACAGAAAGCTTAAATACACTGGAGGAAGACAATCAATGAAACAGGGAACAGGTGAGAACTAATGAGAAACCATGACAACTAATGATTCAGTGTCCCAATGTGTAGGGAGCCAGGGTCCTTTCTGTCCCTACCATTACCCAAATCCTTTTAGGCCTACACAATATACTGATCATGACCTTGGAAACTAGTGAACAGATTGAGACGCACCCATGAACTCAGACAAATGGTCACAATGAAAACTATGACTAGAAACTAAACACGATAGAGAAGCTAAACATGAAAACGTTTTTTTTTTCCTCTTTTTTTTTTATCGTGGGCACTCACACTGTCGTTGTCCCACAAATACTAAAACAGATACAAATAACTTGGTCTCTAGAGCTTTTTAAGCACCTCTTAAGGTGCTACTTTATAGTTCAACTGCCTCCTCAAGAGTTTTATACGAGTAAACAGCCGTCCTTACAGTTTAGTAAGTACTGAAGACCCAGTGAGTGGGCTAATCAATGCGTTACACTGCTGACATGTCCTCAGATGTGCTTACAGTAAATACTACTCGCCTGTTATTCACAGCGACCTTGCAAGCATTGTAGAACTGTCTCAGTGAGAGTCTGGGCCTCCTCAAAGACCAGCCACACTCCATGAATTCATTTACACACATAAAGGGTTTCAACACAGGCTTGCCAGAATATACGATCATATCATAGAGATCTGCTGTGGAGTATGCATACATATGTGTGTAATATATGTTGTGTAAGCCAATATGATACATTGTCACAGCATGTGTGCTAAGGACATGGGGGGTGGAGAGATTGACATGATGCAGACATGCTGAAATCAGTCCAGCTGACAAAAGCCAAATGCACAATGTAATGTTATGACTAATTGGTGAGTGTTTTCGCTTGTTTGTGTGTTGGTGTGATGACCAAACTGGGTAATTCATGTGTGCTTCTATCATCTTGGCAGTAAACTGTAATGACTAATTTGTGAGTGTGTTTACAGATTGGACCACAGAGTGCTGTGAATAATCTCAATGTGTTTGATGAAACCAGCTGGGTTTACAAATACGATTATAACCTTATGTAGAATGGAGTAGCCTATTTATTTGTGTGTGTGTTTTTTTATGTACACTGTCCCTCATGTTTATTAGCCAGTGCTTTGTCTTGAAGAGACTGGTTTAATGGTATGGTTATGGGTGGGTTGTAAGGGCAGTAAACAGTAGGCTCAAAGCTCACGTTTGACTTGTGCGAAAAAAGAGTTAATGGGACATTTGCCGAATAAATTCTGACGTAGAGAACATTAAACCCACAGAAAAATCGGCAGTTTACGCCGATGGTGTTTTATTTACTGTTGGTTACTAGGTTACCAATACCACCATCATTTGATCGAACAACCTGATGGAAACGCACCTAATTTGCATTTGTTTTTTTATTTTGAACTTTGAAAAGATTTGCTTCACGTTTGGATGGAAACCCAGCTCTTGGTAGCTTGTCTCTCTTATCTTATCACTCAGTGTATGTGATGACAGACGAATGAGTCCCCTGAGGCCCGAGAGAGAGACAACCATCAGTTTGCGCACCCACCAGTCAGCCATTAACCATTAGACATCACACTATGACCCACAGCTGCCCTTTCTCACACACACACACACACACACACACACACACACACACACACACACACACACACACACACACACACACACACACACACACACACACACACACACACACACACACACACACACACACACACACACACACACACACACACACACACAGAGGTGTACATGTACAGGTATGTAGACAGATTGTACCACTTTTTGAGGAATCCGTAATCCAGGAATAAAACCTCACGGTTCCAACAGCAGAGAGATCATCAGAGATTATATTTCTTCAACACAGCCTTCATGCCCTTACATAAATTATTTGCCCCATGTCTGTAAGAATCAATGGAACATATGACATCCTCGTGGAGCTAAAAGAGATTCCCTCCATCTCTATCCTCAGTTAATAAACATAAATCTGCGTGTTTACTATTAGACTGTTAAAATTAGAACAAACAAAGCAAGATTTGAACTGTGAGCGGCTTACAGAATACTAAATCTTATAAAGGCGGCTTAGAGTGAGCAGTTTTACATGTTCTAGATGTCTAATGAGCATCTGGCATTGAATCATAAAGGAAAAATATTTAATATCTTTATAACAACCCTGTTATTTAGAGAATCATATCAATGACTGCTGGTCTTTCTTTATGCAAAGAACAAAGAAAAGACCTCACTCTCTTTGTGACCTGACTGATATGAGGATCTGTTTGTAAAATGCACTTGATGAAGTGTGTTAAAAATCTGATTTGTTTAGCCATGATGAAAGTGTGCTATTTATAAAGTTACGACAAAAGAATCTCTGATTATAATTCAGAGGATAAGAAGTTGGCTGCAGGCTGTCAGGATAAAGTGAGCATCTCTTTTGCTGTGGTGTTAATGCAGGCTTTGTAACAGGGTTCTGTTTAGGTCTGGAACTTAAATAGACATGGTGAAGAACTAAATAATGAACAGCTGTGATGATTAAATAAATATACATTGTGACTGTTCGGAAAAGGAGAACAAATGAACACAGGAAAACAGGTGACTAAACAGACTGATAGATAAATTATTGTTCATTTTGATTTCATGGTGACTTTAAGAGAAATGACTTCTGTGTGGCCTCATATGTTCAAAACACTTTCCTTCCCTCTGCAATGGGGAGCACGACAAACCCTTTTTCGATAGCGCATTAAGTCTGGACGGATCGCCTCAGAAGCAATGCCCCAATGCTAAAACTGACCTAGTTTTAATGGAGAGCATTGCAGTGACTATTCAAGCTGATGGTGCTTAAATGTGATGCCCTACAACCATACTCACTGCTCTCCACTCATGTGTGCTAACTCATGCCAGGAGCGTCCACTTCCTCTCTTTCTTTTGCCCAGATCTCACTGGATCACACTTTATTTTTCGATTCATCTCTTTTGCGGCCTCTTTTTCTGTCTCTTTCTTACACTCTCTGAATGTGTTGACTGTTGAAGGCTTCCCCACTGTTTTTTTTTAAAGTTTTTTTATTTGAAGTCGAATGTAATCCCACGCATCCGCAGATGTTGAGACCATGCTGACTCTACAGCCAAGGCTGCTGGAGGAAAGACTTCCTCACATACCAATGTGTCAAGGTTTAGTTCCATGCTAAATCCTTAAATGCAATGTAAAGCTTTAAAGGGATAGTTCACCCAAAATGACAGTTCTGTTATCATTTACTTTATCTCATGCTGTTCCAAACCTGTGTGACATTTTATCTCCTGTGAAACAAAAAAGTAGAAGATTTGAAGAATGTCTGAGCTTCATTTACCTTAAAATGCATGTGGACGGGATTTTCATGCTTCAAAAAGGACAAAAAACAAACAAACATAAATGTACCGTTAAGTAATTCTCTTCATAAAATCTCATTTATACTTCACTTTTCACACAGTACAGATTAGAAACCACCCATGAGTACCAAGATTTTCATCAGAAGACTATACTTAACCTTAATGCTTGCTGCTATGACACCTCCTCCACTTGTCTTTCTTTCTTTCTCCTTTTTTCCTTTCCCGTCAGAGGAACATGCAGACCCTTACACATACAAACTCCCATCGCGTGCTTTATCCCTCACTGCCTTCACTTTCTCTCTCTCTCCCCCCTCCCTGTGCTTGTTTCTAGTGGGTGCTGTGAAGCGATGACAGTTGTATTAGCAGTCGATTGCGAGGTCACTCTCGCTCAGCTCCTCTGAGACACAACAGTACAGCAGAGGAGCAAAGCAGAAACAAGAGCAACAAATAGAAAGAATGAGATATCCAGTCACAGATAGCTGAATTTTCTCATTGCATTATTTTTCCTTTACTTGGTTATATGAGGGAATGTTACTTCTTGATGACCAATCCAAGTAAGATTTAGATAACTGCAGTGACATTTTTTTGTCCTAGTGAATAATTTATTCAAAAATAAATTGAAAATGCAATTCGCACATGCAATGACTTGAATATACTTATTCCAAATTAGTATTACATTTCAAATTATAAAATATATTTTGGTTATTTTTTGGAGTGTGTAAAGTCAAAAGTGTCTAGCCGTTCTGATATCATAATGAATTTTTAAAAAGCATCTTTAAATGAATAAAATTCTTAACATTCTTGGTATAATCTTCTTTTATTATTTCCTAAAAATATTCAGAAAAACATAAAACAGGAAATTATGTCATAGAGCGGACCCCCTCAGACCCTCATGACTGTGTGCAACTGTCAGTAAATCTCTTAAAATTTCAGGGAGATTTGACCTCTTTATGACAAATCAAGGTTAGTTTAGGTTGTAAACTGTCATGTGGTACAACTCACCAAAAACTTTAATGAATCAATTATTCACGATATTTGTAAAAAAATAAAATAAAATTTATTATTAATATATTTTTGGAAATACTGGTTAAGATGTGTAAACGTACATGTATTAAAGGGTTAGTTCACCCAAAAATGAAAATTCTGTCAGTATTTACTGATCCTCATGTTGTTCCAACCCCGTAAGACCTTCGGAACACAAATTAAGATATTTTTGATTAAATCTGAGAGCTGGATCTCTCCTCCATTGGCTTCTAAGGGATTGACACTTGCCAGCTCCGAAAAGTTATTAAAGATATCGTTAAAATAGTCCAAGTGACTAATGTGACTCAATCTTAAGTTTATCAAGTGACGAGAATAATTTTTGTGCGCAAAAACAAACAAAAATAACAACTTTATTTCAAATATTAATTTCCTTCTCTGTGGGCCTCGAGTCAGTTCACTAGTGTAATAGCTTAAGACTATTTTAACGATGTCTTTAATAACTTTTCGGGCTGCCAAGTGTCAATCCCTTAGAAGCCTATGGAGGAGTGATCCAGCTCTCAGATTTAATCCAAAATATCCTAATTCGTGTTCCGAAGATGAACAAAGGTCTTACGGGGTTGGAACAACATGAGGGTGAGTAATTACTGACAGAATTTTCATTTTTGGGTGAACTATCCCTTTAAATGTATAAAGGAAAATATGCGATTACTTTTTACTTTATGGTTACGTCACATGGCATTTTTCATTAAATTGAAACTTTTCTTTAAAAACTTTTTCAAAGCAATATGTAACCAACATAAAGGCATTGTGCATTTACAGTTCAAAAGAGTGCATTTCTAAAACTTGATGTGTTTAAAAATACATTTACCTAATTCCTTTTAAAGGATTTTTTCTTATTTGCTTACATCATTGGCTCAACTTTATTCTCACATCTGCTGCTATCTGACCTGCTGCTGTTTGTAGGTCAGTGGATAAATGCATAGATCAGGAATACTGAATCTAACTTGTTTGTCTAGTGGAGAGATTTCTTTGGTTTACGTAGGAAGGGATCCGGCTTCCGGCTCTAATACAACTTTAATTTTAATAAACTAAACTACAGATGGAGATGCACAGTAAATAATTCCCTTGCTGCAAGCTATTTCATAAAATGATGGGGACAAAATCAGCTGTGAGGAAGTCCCTACCATACAGTAGATGAGTTATGGCAGCTGAACATCTGAGAGGTCTCTTGCCATTTGGGAATCCTGTATCTTTGGCTGAAGAAACGACATAAGCAGTAAATGAAAGTGATATGGCATTTTAAGAAGACTGACCTATCCGTGATGCCCCATTATAAGGAAAGCCATGTTAGGGATTCCCCTCACCACTAACACAGGTCTCTGTTCAATGTGACTCGTATCGAGGTGCCAATCACGGCATCAGAGACAACGAGGCACCCAAAGCTGGCTGTGCATCTCCTGACAGAGGAGGACACAGTCTGTTACTCATACACTATGAATAGACTGATGAGAAGCTTCCTTTGGGAACGCTGGATTCTTTGGGGAAAAAATGTGAGCCTGAGTTTATGGGCTGTTGAATGTTTGCTATTCAAATTCGACAGATGGTGCAGTTGGGTTGACAGTGGGGCACCTCGTCCTAGTTGAAAATTTAAAATCCCTCAAGAACGGTAAAAACTGCTGTTCTAATTCACAATGCCTCTTTTATGGGTGTATTCACATCCTTATTACCTTTATACTTTCCTCCTTGACAGGACATTATTTATGCACACATTTATTATACGATAGGCAGGGCATTATACAGCTGTTGTACTGAGGCAAATCTGGATTATTTGGTGCTCCAGTTTAGATAAGACACGACTAAAGGGAAAAAAAGTACTTTAAACTAATTTTTTAACTCATTATAAATATTTTTTTAATGTATAAGATTAGTTAGTTAGTCTAGTGTTAAAGTTTTTGTTTATATGCAAGGCAACCTGCTCATATCCTGACAATAATTCAATTTAAATATAATTTTAATTAAATGTAATTAAAATATACATATGATATTACATAATACATTTTTCCTGTGAACACTGTGGTGTAATGAATACAATTGTGCTTGGTTCAATAAAAAAATTATGTGCTGTAAACTATGTGTATATGGAATATATATCTGCAAATCCTTCGGCACCTGTGGAAGTGTCTAAGGGTGATCTGGCGCAGGGGAAGAGTTGCCAAGCAGTTGAGATAAGCAGAAGGTGTATGGATCCCTAAGGAAGAGAATTCAAAGAACATCAGTCAGTTCAGAGTCATCTCACTGCTAAGTGTCGAAAGCAAGATATTCTTCATTATCCAAAAACTAACTGATTTCCTCCTGAAGAACAACTATATTGACACCTCTGATGAGAAGGGTGGAATCCCGGGTGTGCCTGGCTGTTTGGAACACACAAGAGTCATCACACAACTCATCAGGGAGGCTTGTGAAGTAAAAAAGACCTCTTTGTGTTATTGGACCTTGCTAATGCATATCGTTCCATACCTCACAATCTCATTGTGCTTTCCCTCCAGCGACATCATGCTCCCAGCAAAATCAAGAACCTTATCCTGGACTATTACAGCAGGTTTAGGCCAAGAGCCACCACTGGGTCAGGTAATCAGACTGGCATCGGCTAGAGAAAGGCATAATTACAGATTGCACCATCTCAGTCCTTCTCTTCGCCCTTGCCATGAACATAATTGTGAAGTCGGCAGAAGTAGAGTACAGAGGCCCTTTGATGGGATCTGGAGTTTGACAGCCCCCATTAATTTCATGGAAATTACCTGATTGTCACAACCACATCCGTCCCGGGCAGCAGGAGGATTCTCCAAGGGCTAGATCAACAGGGCAACTGGGCAGAGATGAGCTTTAAACCAGCAAAATCAAGGTCACTAGTGCTCTTCACTGGATGGAGTCACCATTCTGTCCATTACTATACAGCCAGCCAAGAGCCTCTGTAATCTCTTTGACTGAAGTCTCAACGATTCTGTCTCCATCCAGAAAACCAGCAAAGACCTTGAGTTGTGGCTTAGCAAGGTAGACAAATCAGGTCTTCTTGGGAAATTTAAGGTCTGGATTTACCAGCATTCTATACCGCCCTGGATCTTCAGGCCCCTGCAGGTGTACGAAGTGCCCATAACAACTGTCCAGGCCCTGGAGAGAAAGATCAGCAGCTATCTATGAAGATGGCTTGGTTTACCTCACAGTCTGAGCAGTGCTGCTTTGTGTCACCAGCAATGACATGCAACTCCCAATCAGCAGCCTTGCGGATGAGTTCATGGTGTCAATAACACGGGAAGCATGGCAATATAGAGAGTCCAGGGATCCAAAGGTGGCTGTAGCTGGCATAATTACAAACAGGCAGGAAATGGATGCACAGAAAAATTACTGGAGGTGGCTAAGTCATGGCTGAGGCACAAGGCGCTGGTAGGGCCCATAGCAACAGGGCGTGCAGGCTTTGGCTACTTCCCGGTAACTAGAGTTGAAAATGCTCAAGGTAAAGAGTATCAACATCGTTTTCAGGAGGAAGTGCAGGAAAGCGTGGTGGAAGTAAGAGCTATCAGGTTGGTGGGAAGGGGTCAGCAAGGAGCTTGGACTAAATGAGAAAATGTTCAGCAAAGTAAGATCACCTGGGCCAACATCTGGAAAGCAGACTTCCCTCGAGTCAGGTTCTTAGTTCAATCATTCTACGACATCTAACCAAATCAAGCAAACATCCATGTCTGGGGCAAAAGCGAGATGCCTTCCTGTCACATTTGTTCATCCATAGAACACCTCCTTAGCAGCTGTCCAAAAATCCCTTAGAGATGGGCGCTATTGCTGGCGCCACAACCAGGTCCTTAAGGCAGTTGCTGAGATAGCCACAATTCAATTCCATCAAAGGCCACCACAAACCAAGAACCACCAAATTTCTCAGAGCTTGAGAGAAGGCCCATTTACAACCAAAAGCAAAGCCTGGCCTCCTCACTACCGCCATTGACTAGCAACTGGAGGTGAATCTAGGCAAACGGCTGAAGATCCCAACCAGAATGGCTCAGCTTCCTCCAGACACTATCATTGTCTCAGTCTCTACGAAGCAATTGATCTTGATGGAGCT
The DNA here is from genome assembly GCF_051911475.1 of Siphateles boraxobius. NCBI lineage: Eukaryota > Metazoa > Chordata > Actinopteri > Cypriniformes > Leuciscidae > Siphateles > Siphateles boraxobius. The sequence goes on from NW_027509208.1 coordinate 14,005,697, forward strand.
TACTGTACCTTGGGAAGAGTGCATGGAGGAGGCCAATTAGAGGAAGCGCACCAAGTACCAGGAGATAGTAGAAGAGTGTAGAAGGCAGGTCTGGCAAACTCGTTGTTAGCCTCTAGAGGTGGGCTGCAGAGGTTTTGCTGGGGAATCTGCAAAGTGTTTACACTCCTAGGCATCACCAGAGAGACAAAGAGAAAGGCGATCAGATCCGCAACAGAAGCCGCAGAGAAAGGCACTAGGGGGCTTTGGATTAAGAGGGCAGAACCGTTGGCAAATACTGCTTGGACACAGGCCAGGGTCTGATCCACTCTAGCCGGGTCGCCTGGCGAGGGTGTCTGATGTTGAAAGACCCAAAACACCCTATGACCCCAGGATACATCACTGATGATGTGTCCCAGTGCATCTGCATAATGTATCTTTTATCTATTTATATATCTATATATATATCTTTATATAAATATAAAAGTTAACCATTATATTCTGTGATGCCACTCAATTGCATTGAATGGACTGTGGGGAGTTTCATTGACTAAGCTCTACTCGTCAGTGGCTCAGCATTTACTGTGGGAATTGTGGAGTAGGAATGGTGCACTCATGCAGTATCTACGGCAGAGTTTTCAGCCAACATGGCCACCACGCCAGAGTCCACACCAGCCAATGAGTCTACACAGAAACAGCTCCAGCCCCAGAGCTTGGTCAGGAGGCTGCTAAAGCTCCAGAGCTAAGCCCAGAAAAAGCTACAGCCATTTTATGTGTGTTAGTGGCACACACCTCTGTGGTCCTCTGCTCCGCTGTGGGGATCTTTAGTCCCATCTGCTCTGTGGTGGTGGTGGTCATCTGCTGAGATAGTATTCAGCCCTGTCAGCTCCGCCCTGGCCACCTGCCCTGCCAGCTTCGCCCTGGCCACCTGCTATGTCTGCTCCACCCTGGTCACACGCTTGGCCAACTCCACCCTGGCCACCTGCTCTGCCTGCACCTCTGATCCTCCGCAATCTCAAGTTCCAACTCACTAGCCTGGACCTCCATTCCACCCCCTGTTCCACCTTTGCTCCACCTTCCCCATGGACACATGTGTCTATTTGTTGAGGAGCGTCTTGAATTCGCCCCTTAAAGGGAGGGGGGGCTCAGTTATAATCTTATAATTATAGTCATGTATTTCCCTGGTTTTGTGTGAACTTATGTTATTTCCTGTTTTGCGCCATGTTTTGTAGTCCGTGGCAGTTTTTCTTGTTGATTAGTTGCTGATTGTTCACAGGTGCGTCTTGTTTGCCTATCACCTTGTGTATAAATACCTCATTGTTTCTCATGTTCTTTGCCTGGTGTTGTCCTACGGGGAAGTTATGTGCGCTCTGTTTATTTCTGTTAATTTCGTGGTTGGAATCTTCTGTTTGTTGCCTGGATTTACTTTTGTTGTTTTGTTTTAATAAAATAGTCACTGCATTTGGATCCTCTTCTCTGTCATTCCTTAACTGCCTCATAATGGGTATATGTGTTTTTTAATTTATTTTATTAAATAGTATTTTTGCATTGTGTGTTTAGTTAAAAATAATAATCCATATTACCTATCAGACATATAAACATACAGTACAAATTATCTGTCGATAATATCACAAATATATAATATAAATAACATTTCTACTAAAGATTTGTCTTGATAGAACTGACCAAATTTAGAAAATTGACAATTTAGACAATAAAAAATTATTGTGATATGTACTTTTCTTAAACTCTCAGGAGACACATGCATTGTACATGCTCCACTTCTGCACTGAGAAGAGAGGAAAATACATAAAATCAGCATCTCCCAGTGGGAATACTCTGGAACTGTGCAAATCATGGTTACTATACTTTGACACCAGGCCCCTGTGAGGCTTTCGCAGGCTGTTTGTATGGCCCCAGGCTGTGCAGGGAGCTGCTATATCTAAAAAAAAATCACACACTGCACTCTGATGGAGACATACAGGGAGACAGAGAGGGAGAGGGAGGGGAAAAAGGGGGGTGAGGAGAGAAATGGGGAGTCGACTAATGGAATTGAATTAAATTGAGGGCAATACCAAATTAAATTGAGATACAATAAACTAAATCGAGGCATAAACATGCACAAGCATGAAAGAAAAAAATTAAGAAACTGCTTGTTTTCCTGTCTTTTTCATCTTTTGTTGAATGTTCTTTTTTGCTGTTATTCTCTCATCAAATGTTTGTTCAAAAGTTACTCACCCGTTTATTATAAATCTACATGAGGATGTATAACATGCTAAATCACTCATTATAAAGCTGAATAAAATCAGTGTAACAGCATGCCATCTGATCAAGCAAACTAACCAACCTTAGTCATCTGTCAAAACTGTCTTGTAATTCCTAAAATGTTTTTAACAATTTTCTAAGTTCAATTATAGATTAATTTAGTTATTTACTTACTTATCATATCAGTTAATATTGTAAATGTAAGTGTGCATGCTCATTTTCTTTATTTTTACATTTAGATAGTCTTTGTCTTATACTCACTTAAAGTTAATCAATAAAACAAATGATTTATATAATCTTTAACCAATCTCACAATGAATATCCATTTTCCATACTGTAAAATGTTGTGATGAATTCACCTGTAGCATTTAAAATGATTGATTTAAGTTTTTTGTGTTTTAATTTATTTTGATTAAATAAGTGTATAATTTATGCCATAATGTGAAAATTATTGTTGGCTTATGGTATCAGGCAGAATTTTTAAATCAGTGCATCCCTAATCTCCATGAGTGTTACAAATAGTCCTTTCTGACATTTTCTAGCCATTCTTTTGTACTTAGGCCTACTAGTTGAGCAAGCATACTTGTGTCCATCTGTTTCGCAGCTAACAATGTAATACTGAGCATTGTCAGTTTCTGCAAGCATCTGTGATGAAGATCTCTCTCTCTCTCTCTCTCTCTCTCTCTCTCTCTCTCTCTCTCTCTCTCTCTCTCTCTCTCTCTCACTCTCTCTCCCATTGTTTTTTCTCTTTCTCCTCATCTTGAATGGTTTGTGAATCTTATACTGATGGAGATGGAGATGGAGGGCTTCAGTTCATCAGTTCATATAGAGGGTCACTGCACGACATCTCAGGCCTTCTGCTAATGGCTTATTGACTGAGCTGTGTGTTATGATACTTTCATCAGTGAAGGGAAAATGGACACTTTAAAACCCTCAAACAAATGCACATCATATGGGAAGATGTGCATGCAAATTCACTGACATACACACCATATACAGAGTGGGGACAGAAAAACTACTGAGACTGAGGGTACGTTTACACATCAACGATATGCTTCAAACGGAGAGGTTTTTCCTTTGAGTTTTTCGCGTACAGACGGCACGACACCATTGTCAAAACGGGGGGGTGATGGCGCAGTGGATAAGAAAGACACATGCCTTTGGTGTGAGAGACCCGGGTTCGAATCCACTGTGAGACACCAATGTGTCCCTGAGCAAGACACTTAACCCCTAGTTGCTCCAGAGGTGTGCGACCTCTGACATATATAGCAATTGTAAGTCGCTTCAGATAAAAGCGTCAGTTAAATAAAAAAATTAAAAAAACGTTTCCCATTCACATGGATCCGCGAAAACAAATAAAAACGTTTTATTCTGCTGCCAGGCCATTAGATAGCGATGAAACATAGACTGAACACGTAATACGCATGTGGATGTCTTCAGAGATTTGCGTTTTTGTTGTTTATACAGAGAGACCTTGAAACCCGTTTTCAAAAGTTTACTTTTTCAGCCAGCCAAAACACCAATTAAAAGTTAAGGAATCTTACACTGGTTCAAACTTGGCTACTGTATTGTATATGTTTGATTTATGTTGAAGTGTTTGTGACAATGTCCTGCTGAGTGTTTGTGTAATGGCGAGCCTTTTGTTTATGTATACAGGCTATCAAAAAGTATATCAAATTTTTAATTTAGATTTATCGGCCAATATATTGGTTATTGTCTTTCAAATGTATTTGTAAAGAATTATCGATTATTGGTATCAGCCAAAATGTTCATATCGGTGCATCCCTAATATAAATATTATATAATAATTACATATAGATAATAATAAAAATATTAATTTCTTTCTGTTTAGTGTAAGACTTTTAGACTGTATTTTCCTGCAGTTTGGAGGATTTCATGGTTTGCGATCATGACTATGCTTTAAACGGTGAAAAAAAATCAGCTATGATGATATAGCTAAGCAGCTATTTTTGATAATTTACAGTAAGCAGTTGTTTCATGTAGCGTTCAAGAAATAAAAGAAAAAAAGTGGAACGTTTTATCCACATTCTGTGTTCTGTGCATTTCATTCACCCTGTCAGCTGCCTGCTGTGGAGGTGACACCAAAACTTTGATCAGGGAAAAAATTCTGTTTCTCACATGCACTGCAAGCTGTGGAGCTTCGAGTTCTTTCCCCCTCACCCCTGCCCCAGAAAGGTCTCAATCCAGGTGTCCAGCAGAGATACCCCCAAGAAAGTGTTTGAGGGTGATTGTCAGGGATGAGTGCTTAAGCCTGTGTGGAGGGGTGGAAGAGGAAAGCGTGAACTGTATTTTCTGCCCACAGTTGGCGTCAGCGACTTTGTCCTGCTCAAAGCTGAGGCGCTGATTTTCCAGGACTTGTCTTCTTCAATTTGTTCTCAATGTGTCACTCTGACATTTTTTTTTCTTTTTTCTAAAGTAGAATGCGTCAGGGGCTCGCCTGTTTGCGGGAATGTGGAGTGCTTGAAGCCGGTTAAGAACGATAGCAGTCAAAAGCTTCCATCGAGGATATCTTTGTTTGAGAAAAGGGACGAAACCTACCAGTGTAGACTGTGACTCATTCAGTGTTCATGGAGTGATAACACATCCTGATTTAATTAAGAAAACACGGATAATTGTATTTTCTGATCAATCTAGGCTTTCCGGAAGAGGATCTGTGTGTGAGGGGCAGTTTGCCTGATTTGATTGACATTTGAGGTTTTAGTATTGAGTTAATGTACTTTTCCACAGATATCTGTCCTAGTTTCCCTCTTTGTTTATCTCTTCCACCGTTCTCTTCTCCATTCCACTGTCTTCTCTATAAAAATTAGGGCTGTCAATTGATTGAAGATTGTAATCGAATTAATTATGTCATATGCCAATTAATTAGTCAAATTAATCACACATAGGAATATTTGCCGAGAAAAGCTCCCTAATGAAGATAAAGATGTTTCATTATTGTAGCAGATGAGTAAATGGTTTAATAGACAAAAAGTAGCTCAATATCTATTTTTTTTCTATATCATTGAACATATGTTTATCACTGACCAACAACATATAATTTTAGTCAATGAGTCTGATGTTCGACTTCATGCATCTGTCGACTTCACATGCATTCTTTCATTATTGGACATGTTTTATTCAATCTAATGTTTTTCAGAGTCATGAGCGCATTGTTTTTTATTAAGACTATGTGTCAAGTTTAATGCTGGTTAAACTTTTACAAATGTTTTGTGAGACCCAATATTCTGTTGCATTCTGTCCAGTGTAAATACATCCAGTGTGAACATGTCCAGTGTAAATACGTCCATTGTGAACACATCCAGTTTAAATACGTCCAGTGTAAATACGTCCAGTGTGAACACGTCCAGTGTAAATACGTCCAGTGTGAACACATCCAGTGTAAATACGTCCAGTTTGAACACATCCAGTGTGAACACGTCCAGTGTAAATACGTCCAGTTGGAACACGTCCAGTGTAAATACATCCAGTGTGAACACATCCATTGTGAACACGTCCAGTGTGAACTAGTCCAGTTAAACACGTCGTCCAGTGTAAATACGTCCAGTGTGAACACGTCCAGTGTAAATACGTCCAGTGTGAACATGTCCAGTTAAATATGTCCATGGTAAACATGTCCAGTGTAAACACGTCCAGTGTAAATACGTCCAGTGTGAACACATTCAGTGTAAATAAGTCCAGTGTAAATACGTCCAGTGTGAACACATCCAGTGTGAACACATCCAGTGTAACACGTCCAGTGTAAATACATCCAGTGTAAATATGTTCAGTCTGAACACATCCAGTGTGAACAAATCCAGTGTAAAAATGTTTAGTGTGAACACATCCAGTGTGAACACATCCAGTGTAAATACGTCCAGTGTGAACACATCCAGTGTAACACGTCCAGTGTAAATACATCCAGTGTAAATATGTTCAGTGTGAACACATCCAGTGTGAACACATCCAGTGTAAATACGTCCAGTGTGAACACATCCAGTGTAAATACATTCAGTGTGAACACATACTGTAAATACGTCCAGTGTGAACTGATCCAGTGTGAACCAAGGTTATTTTCGTAAACGAAAACTGAAACTAAGACTAAAACTATTGGTCAAAAAACATTTTCGTAAACTGAAATAAAATTAAAAATTCATAATAAATGAAAAACTAAAACTAAACGAAACTAACAACAGTTACTGAAAAACTAACTGAAATAAAATAATATTTAGCAAAAATAAATAATAGTTTTCGTTATTAAGCTCTTTACTTTGGCGGAAAATCTGACCTGTGCCTGTTATTGCGCTTCATACGCGTGAAGTTTCTGAGGCGATTAACCGCTGTCCTGCTGTGACGTGCTCAATGAAGGACCGTAACGTAGAACACATGGCTAGTGCTAAGCGCTGTTCATAAAGGATGCATCTGTTGCAGTGGAATGGGAAATAACACAAGGTAATAAGAGGCAAGTTGGACTTCTTTTAACTTGAGTGCAGCATTTTTAGAATGCCGTTTCATTTGCGAGACGCGGGTGCGACAGCAAAACAAGTTCGTCAAGCACAAATAAACTTTAATGTTCTAGGCTACTATGTTTGAGATGTCATGTTTGCATGGAGGTTGACAGGCAGAAAGGTGCTGTTATTATCTTTGTTTTTATTAAACATTTACTGCTAATAATATCCACGTGGAGACATTTCCCCGCAATGTATGGAATACCAGGACACACACACACACACACTCAGGCGCGCTGGAAGCTGTTTCATGCGAGGGGGGCTGAGGGCTGGTTTGGAAAATATGTGACGTCATCATGGGCGGCGCTAAGGAGGGGGCGGGGCTAGCAGGTGCTTCAGCACCCCCAATAAAGACCAAAGCACCCCGAAAGCACCCCCCATAATAATTTCTGGAAGCAACTTATCTCGTTATTTCGACATATCTCGTTATTTCGACATATGATGGGACATTCTAATCTGTATTAAACCAAGTGTTCTTATAATGGTTTTCTATGGGAGGAAAATGCTTAATGTGTAGGCTAATTAAACGTGTTGCGTTTATATTCTGGGCTCATCTGATTTTTTGTAGTTTAACCTACTTTATGATTTTAGTATCATAATGATTAATAAATGCACGCACAATTATTCGTGAACTTGATACATTTTTCAAACGAAAAGAAATAGGCTACTCTCAGATTATGTTGCACACACACATGTCGAAATAACGAGATATTATGTTGAAATAACATAAATAATAGGCCTACATCTTTAAATATATTTCATTGAATGTTGTGCTTATTCAATTTAGTAAAATTAAAACTTTAGTTGTGATAATTAAAATGATTGAATATTAAATATTGAAGTTTTGCTCATTTTATAATAGTATTTATACGCGCAGCTCCCCCTGTCAATGATAGCACCCCCTCAGCACCTGCGTTAAAAATTATCTGGCGCCGCCCCTGGACGTCATTATGTTGTGGCTGACTGACGAGAAGACATGAAATTTCTCTGTACAGTATACTTGTTGTAGCCATTAAAGTAAACATATTTAGTATCATATTTATGTTTAAATATTATAGGCTAATTTTATTTTTCCGGCACAACTTGCATCGCACGTGAACTTGGAGGGCGCCGAAACTCAGCTTGTGCCTAACGCTGTCCATTGATACCCACTTCATCAATCACGTAAAATGAGAGGCCAAGTCACAAGTCAAATAAAATGTTTTATTAACAATAGTGATTGTCGGACGAGATAGGGGATGCCTGGCTTCCCTTGGCTTCCGGTAGAAAACGCTGAGAACTGGGATGATAATTTCTGAAAAATAAAAAATAAACTAATGTCATATTTAATCACTATAATACATGCATATTATTTAGTGATGTGCTGCCCAATGCTAGGCTTCTTCAGCCACAGGATACAGAAATAAATAAAGCTAAAATGCTTGGCGGCAGTATAAGGGATTTAAAACAATTTCTTACCTCGATTTAAAGTGCACCAAACATGGCCTTGCATTCAGGTGTGTTGCTGATAAATCTCCGAACAAGAGATAGTATATCCAGCCTGTCCAGAATGTCACTATGTATGTGCATTAACGCCAGATGTGTCAACCTCTTCTGGCTTGTGGTACTTCGGGTCCAGGTTTTCAGTTGTCTGAGTGCTGAGAATGATCTTTCTGATGGAGCAGCTGACACAGGTAGACATAAACAAAGCTCAACGAATGCCTCAACTTCTTTAAATAGCTCTCTAGTTTGGGGATGCAATGATGAAATTAATTCAGCTATCTCTTTCACTGCAGTGAATCGTCTCTCCTTAGTTAGGCCACCCAGTAGAGTTAGTTGCATTTGTAGGCGTGATCGATCAAACTGTTCCGGGAGTTGCATTTCTTCATTTAGTCCAGACAGGTTTTGGTTTGCAGCTTCGATAAGAGTCGTTTCTCTTTGTGCAGCCACTTTCATTCCATTTTGATCAAATCTTCTTTTAAGCTCAGTTTAGATTAAGTCTACTGGTTCAAAGAACTGACGTCGCCACTGTGCTTCTCCAGATTTGCACACCAGAGCCTCTGGTTCTGAAGTGTTGCGGATGCGAGCTGGGGTTTTGCTCAATCTGGAGAGATTTGGCATTTTCAAATTGTTGCATCTTGCAGCGGTGTTAACCTTCTCCATCAGCTCTTTGAAAGAGTCATCCCCCCGAAGTCTCTGCATTTGTTGCTGGAGGACTGTGACACACTCGAGGGCTGCGCGTGCAGTTGATTTGTCACTCTGCAGACTTCGGGCCACTGCCTCAGAAGGCTCAAAAATTGCCTTGCTGCACACTAATCCAAAATATGTCCTTGCTTGTTTAGCTTGAGTGCACAATCCGGATATCTTAGACCGAATCTCAGCCCTAACTGACTTGTCTTGCTCCAGAGTCTTTAGGGTCTCCAGTAGTGTAGCATATGCAGAGGTGACTCTTGAAATCGCAGTGCTGCGGATGCACCATCGAGTTGGGCAAAGCCCCAGAAGATTGCACACCACATCTTCACAGCCAAAAAGAGACCTGAACAACTGCTTACGTTTGGCTGATTCTGAAATGACCACAGACACTCCCTGAACAAAATTCAATGTGTCTGCAATGAGTCTCACTTCCCTTGCTACCTCTTGCAGAACGAGGTCCAAAGCATGGTTACTGCAATGCACATATAGGGACCCTGGACACTCTGCTTTTAGCTTTGCCTGAACACCATTTATACGGCCAGACATGATATTAAAATAAAAACTAATTTAAAAAAGCAAAACTATAATAACCTTGGTGTGAACACATCCAGTGTAAATACGTCCAGTGTGAACACAGTCCGTGTAAATATGTCCAGTGTAAATACATCCAGTGTAAATATGTCCAGTGTGAACACATCCAGTGTAAATATGTCCAGTGTGAACACATCCAGTGTAAATACGTCCAGTGTGAACACATCCAGTGTAAATACATCCAGTTTGAACATGTCTCGACGAACCAGCATTGTGAACCTTACAGATACGCTGCTGCTTCACTTCCATGCTGCTTATGTGTGTGGTGTGAAACGGGGCTTATTGAGCTGTGATGATGTTCGTGTATGTGGGTGAAGGAAGAAGAAGACAGGGTCGGCGAACTTGGGACTCGCACTTTATTTATAACAAAAAAAGAACAAAAGAAAAGGTGCGCTCGTGCGCCTTCACCGTAGCATACCACTACAGCACTTGAATATGAAAACACTCTGCCCGCTGTATAAATAGCTCAGTCCATTCAGTCAAAACTCTTGTCAATCCGCTTGTTCACTGTGGGTAACGGCTGCGGGGCGCGTGCGAGACCCAGGAGCTTCTCTCTCTCGCTCTCTCCTTCCTGGCAGCTTTTATGCGGTCTCCACGCCAATCACTACAATCAGACACAGGTGTTCATCATCTGCACTTGACCTACTTACTCACCGCACAGCTCGCTGACTCGTCTCTCGCTACAGACTTCGCGAGACCACGCCCCCCCTCGCCACATGAGCATTTAGTGCCTCGCTGTAGCAGAAGGAAAGAAAAGAATAATGTGTTTCATACCTTGTGCCTGTCTTTCCGTCTTCGCATTGATTCCATTAGTCCTCACGGATGGCTCCCGTAAGGCAGCGGTCTGCAGATCGAGGAGTTCACCATCTAAATCTTCGCTCTTTATGTGACGGTGTCACGGGTGTGTGCAGACAGGAAGACGAAGACAGGTAAAAATAGTTCCAAATGTAGTTTAATAACAAGTAATCCAAGAGTAGGAAGACAGGCATTAGCACAACACAACTTAACATAACGGTGACTGGACTGTGAGTGATGGTGAAGGGGAAACTTAAGTACTGAATGCAAATGAGGTAATGACAATACACAGCTAATACACATGAACTCATAAAGGACAGTAACCAAGGAGACAGATTTGGCGGGAATCTGAACAAAGAAACACGTGTGACTAACGAATACAAACAGAAGGTCCATGAAAACTGAAACTAAACTGAACATAATTGTGACAGACGGGAGTCCGGTAAACTTGTATAATTCTTCTTTGCAATCTTCTGCTGACACCACGCCAGTGACAATGGTGTTGATTCATGCGAGATCTCTGGCAAATAAGCCTTTATTCACCTTTATTTTGAATGATCTCTTTCTTTCTAAAGAAATGGATTTGGCTTAATGCTGGAGAAATTACTCTTCTCTCTGAACTTTCTCCTCCTGGTTGCCGTTTTTTCCAGTAGGCTACCCCTAGGTCTGTTGTCTGGGGCGGGGGTTTTGCAGTTATTTTTAAAGTCAAGTTTAAGTAGGCTATAGACTTTTGCCTTCTGAGTCTTATTGTACTTTTGAATCTCAGTAAATTACGTTGAATTCTTTTAAATCTGTTATGTGCTTTGATTTATAGTCCCCAAACATTTTATACAGGAGTTTTCTTAATTTTAACCTGCAATTCTCCACTCTTTTGACAATATTTTAATTTGGGGGGATTTCAGTATACATGTGTTCTGCCCTTCAAATCCCCTGGTCAAATACATTTTTTTATTAGTCATTTCACTTTTTACAATGTGTTTCTGGACCAACTCATGAGCGTGGTCATATGCTTGACCTTGTATTATCTTTGGGGTTCTCTGTTGGTAGTGTGAAGATTGCTGATACTGTTATTTCTGATCATAAGACTTCTTTTTAGCTCTCACTTTCCTTGTGGTGCTCTAAGTAATAATGTTTCTGCCTCTGTTTCATCTCATGTAGGCCTACTCATTCCTTGCACATCTAGTAAATTTTCAGCAGTCTTTGAGCTCTCCCCTTTAATTACATTGATCGAGTCTCCCTCTCCCATTATGGGTTTAGAAGAGTTGGTCAAGCAGTTTAATGATTCTTGTTTAGATATTTTAGACGTTGTGGCTCCTTTTGAAGTCAGGAATAAAAGGTCAAATCGCAGCCCTGGTTGAACAGTACTACCCGTGCTCTTAGGCAGGAGTCTAGGAGGGCTAAACACAAATGGCTTAAAGATAAATTAAATGTCTCTTATGAGATTTTAAAGAGCGAGTTTTTGAGCGAGTTTTTGAGCGAGTATCAAAGACCTGTTAAATTAGCTAGATCAAGTTTTTCAGATTTTCCTGGCATCATGTCCAGAAACTGTCTTCTAAAGTACTTTTCTCTACTGTAAATGCTCTGCTCCATCCTGTTGCTACTCCACCACTCACTCCTCCGTTGACATGTGAGAAGAGTTCTTAAACTTTTTTCATTGATAAGATTGCTGGAATTAAATCTCAGATTTTTTATCTATTAGCAATGACTTTATTGCTTCTGTTGACCCTCCTAAATTATTGAATTTACCTGTTTTTCGCCTGTTTCTCTGCAGCAGCTTAAAGATATAATTGCTCATATGAAGTCTACAAGGTCTCCTGGTGATGATATTCTTTCTTCTCGGTTTAAGCAGGTACTTGATTCCATTGGTCCAAGTATTTTGTTTGAATATTAGTTGGTTATCTGGTGTTGTTTTGGCTAGTTTTAAACATGCAGTTATTCAGCCCCTTCTCAAATAAAAATTAAAAAACCTGCTTTGACCCCCTTGACATGTGTAGTTTTTGCCCCATTTTGAAATTGCCTTTTATATCTAAGATGCTGGAAAAAATTGTGTATGCACAGCTTTTTAATAAAAAATAAAATTTTAGATTAATCCCAGTCAGGTTTTAGAGCGCACCATAGTACAGAGTCTGCTTTTCTGAATATCTCTAATGACAGGCATGCTTCTTGAAGCTGTGTTGTTCTACTTTTGTTAGATCTTACCGTGGCATTTGATACAGTTTATCATAATATTCCCATTGATCGTCTTAGGGATCACGTTGGTATTCAGGGCTTAGCCCTGAAATGATTATTTTCCTCTTTGAAAGATAGCACTTTTTCAGTCAGTGTAGGAGATTATTCTTCTACCGTTGCCCTTTTGTGTGTGGGGTTCCACAGGGTTCTATCCTGGGACCAATTTTATTTCTCATTAGATCTCGTTTAAAATGTAAAGGTGATCGGGCAAGGTGAAAGGTGTTGCAGCTCCTAGGCTCTGGAATGACCTTTCTCTGTCTATTAACACTGTCCTTAGCATTTAAAAATGCTTTGTAAGCTGTGTATGTCTCATGTTTACATTGTTTTCATGTTTTTGTTTTAATTTTCTCAAATATCTTAGATATTAGATAGATATCTTTTTTTGTCCAGCAATTTGGTTCCACTTGTGGCGTTGAAAGTGCTCTATAAATCAAGTAGAGTTGAGTTGAGAGTTCTTAGCATTGAACATATGCCAATATTTATATATTATACCCACTTGAGTTAGTCTGACCCTAGCATGAGAAAACTTATTTCTAAACCAGACACACAATGGTGTAAACACCAGGCTGATAAACCGTTAACATACTATGTAAAGATATGTACAGTATTTGTTTGTGTAGTGAGCTGAAATTGGCTATCAGTACATGTTCAGTTAGGCACACGCACACACACCGACGCAAAGCTGCTGATGTGACTCACTGTGAATCATACGCCACCATGTAGGTGGACGAGCCAGCAGGAAATTATAATGTAATCCACCTCAAAATACTGGGAGGCGGCCCACAACCTGCAGTATATATGATGTGATGACCTGTTATAGACCTTTTCCTGCTGCCATTGCTATCCTTTCTAAAGGGAAAACTCAAAAACCCTCTGCAAATCTTTGTATGAACACCTGAGCCGTAACGTCTGTTTTCCAGTATTAGTAAGTGTAGCTGATATAAAACATATGTCTGCGTGACTCACAGTAAACACTTAGATGGCAAGCCTGTGAGAGTGGCATCCTAATGTTTTGACAGGGATCATGTTTGGCGCATGCATGCTTATTTTATGCGGGAACAGAATGCGGTTGACTAACGCAATTGGACGTGGGTGATTCATGATCCAGCAGGCTTTGTCACCGGTATTTAGTTGACCTTTACCTCCTCCTCTCTTTACTACTTTACTTTATTTTCTCTTTCTCCTCCTATCTGCATTGATGTTCATTAAACTGTGTTTTCTAGTCACTATAGCCCTTCAGCCTATGCCCTCTCTTTTTTCGTTTTATGTCTTCTTCCTCCCTCTCATTATTTATTCCTTTCTGCCAGTCTCACTTGCTTTATCTTTGTAGTGACTCCAGATCCTATTTATAGCTGTGTTAAAGGTAACATAAAATAAAAACGTTTGTTATTTTGTGGCGTTCAATTGAATGTGTTAGCTTTAAGCTCCATGCCATTCTACTCCTAAAAGATCAACAACCCAGGTTTTAAACAACCAAGGCTCATTGGAAAAACATGCCTATGATGACATTTCCACAAAATTATATTATAGTACATTGCTTCGATCTTGCATGTTTTGTCCAGTGAGTGGCACTAAAAGTGTGTTCAGTTTTATCAAAGCAGATGAACATGAATCTGGCAATTTTTTATTACGTTGTTTGTTTTCTGTATGATGGAAGTTTGGAAAATTATTATCCAGTGAGTGGTGCTAAAAAACAAATCACGTTTGAAAATACCTTATCACCTACACTAAAGCCTACCCTAAACGTAACCGATAGTGTCAACAAAACCAAGTGTGAGGTAAAAACGAATTTGCTGAAGTAACCATGCCATTTTAGCCAGTCTTTGAGAGATATTTTATCATGACTCACGTTTCACAGCACAAGTGCTGTGAATCATACATCATGGTAAAAGTGTTATTGTGATAAAATAAATATTTATTAATTGTAATCTTCCCCTGTAGTTGTTGTTGTTTTACTGACACTAGTGCTCATTTTGGGGCTGGCGCACGTTGGCTGCCGCTTCTCCATCCTGCTTTTTTAATGTTTTATCCTAATTACTTTTAAATAGTAATACTTTTATTACTACAAGTTCACTTTATCTTCTTAGACACCTCAGAACTGGAAATCACAACGGAATCGCAACGGTAAATGAATGAATGAATGAATGAATGAATAATAACAAGAAGCGGACAGTCTGTCCAGGAAATTTCACGCAAGGCAAACACCAGAGCAAGCAACAAGAGCGCGATTCAACTACGACCACCGACCAGATGAACAACACTCTGATCGCGAAGAAAAGGACATACTTACTCGCTGGAATCGGACTGGAACTGTGACGCCCGGCATCTGAGTGCGAGCAAGCGCTAACGTTAGCTCTGTGCTAGCGCACCGCGCCTGAATCATGCCACCGCTCTGTTCCGCTGCTGACTTCCGCCCACTCAACAACCATCGCTGTCTGGACTGCATTAACTCCTTCTGAGAAACTGGACTACGTCGCCGTCCTCCACACAGAGGCTCTGGTCGTATGTTCAATTACAACTTTTCAACCCCGAGCTCTATTCCATCCATCTGGTCAAATTCGCGCACTGCAACTACCTCACTATTTCATCACAACAAACAACATGTGCACCTATTAAATCTCCGCTCCCACACCCACAGGATATACTTACATGGACAAACCTCGACCTGAGGGGCGGGGAGGTGGTGTCGCTGCTGTGTACAGAAGCGATATTAAAACATCCAACATATCCATCCCTGCTGCTCAGTCTTTTGAACACATCACTTTCAAACTCGCTGGTCCCACTCCTCTGGTCACTGCTATAATCTACCATCCTCCCAAACCAAATCCTTCCTTTCTCTCTGAGTTTTCTGACTTTTTAACTCAGTTGTCTGCCATCTCACCTTCTGTTCTGCTTCTGGGCGATTTCAACATTCACATCGACACTAAACTGTAAATCTGCTACTGAATTCCTGGAACTGCTACAATGCTTCAATTTCACTCAACATGTCAACTTTCCTACCCACAGCCGTGGTCACATTCTGGATCTGGTCTGTTCGACGGGTCTCACCATACCTCACCTCTCCAGCTCTAACCTTAACATCTCTGACCATATGGCAATCATCAACATTGATCTTCCTATTTTGACCAAGAACAAACGCTCAATCTCCTTCAGAAATCTTAAATCCATCTCCACTCCTGCCCTTTCAGCCTCTCTTGTCAGCAAATTATCCTCTTCCCCCCCACCGTTGACTGACAACCCCTCCGACCTCACCAACTATTACAATGAAACACTCTCCTCCTGTCTCGATAAACTGGCTCCCATCAAAACTAAAACTGTCTCATTCACTCACTCTGCTCCCTGGTACACTCCGGTTCTGCACAAAATGAAATCCCGTAAGCGTCAGCTTGAAAGACTCCTTCGGAAAACTGGTTTAACTGTTCATCTACAAGCCTACACTGATCACCTTCAGCAGTATAAGGAAGCTCTCAACACTACCTGGTCCACTTACTACTCGCACCTCATACACTCTGGTTCCACTAACCCGAAGGCTCACTTCTCCACAGTAAATAAACTTCTCAAACCCAGTGACAATACCACCAACTCATTCAAAATTGACAAATGCAACTCTTTTCTTTCTTGTTTTCAGACTAAAATTTACAACATTTACAACAATCTGTCCTCTTCTTCTGTCATCACTATCTGCCCTCCCACTTTGTCATTTGTCCCTCCCCCCTTCACTTCTCAGTCCCTGTCTCAGTTTTCCCCTGTGTCGCCAGGGGAGCTCTCCAAAACTGTATCAGGAATGAAATCATCTACATGTTTCCTGGACCCCATTCCATCAAACTTCATCAAGGACTGTCTACCGGCTATCTCCACACTCATCGCAGATATCATTAACTCCTCTCTCAGCTCTGGCTCAATCCCCCTTTCACTCAAACTGGCCGCTGTCACCCCCATCCTCAAAAAACCCGGACTCAACCCCGAACATCATGTCAAACTTTCGGCCCATCTCGAATCTCCCCTTTCTGTCTAAAATACTAGAACGCACTGTCGCCAAACAACTTAAAACTCACCTCTGCTCAAATGACCTTGATGAACCATTTCAATCTGGTTTCTGATCACATCACAGCACTGAAACAGCTCTCCTCAAAGTCACTAACGACATCCTCCTCTCTGCAGATGCTGGTCATCTCACCATCCTCATCCTCCTTGATCTAACTGCGGCTTTTGACACTAGCAACCACACCATTCTTCTTTCCCGCCTTGAATCTTCCCTCAATATCACCGGCACTGCCCTCTCCTGGCTTCAATCATATCTCACTGACAGACAACAATTCATCTACATAAACAACTGCACCTCTTCCACTGCTCCGCTGCCCCAAGGCGTCCCCCAGGGTTCGGTGCTTGGTCCTCTCCTCTTCATAATATACCTGCTTCCCCTTGGCAATATCATTCGCCACCATGGTTTCAACTTTCACTGCTATACTGATGATGTTCAGCTCTATATCTCCACTAAATCCATCACCTCTGCCACCTTCTCCACTATCAACAACTGCCTCACTGACCTTAAATCCTGGATGAACACCAATTTCCTTCAACTCAACTGCAAAAAAGCAGACATGATCATCATCGGTCCCAAACCCATCACTAAAACCATTCACAGTTTCTCCCTCACTGTTGACACCTCCACCCTGTCTCCATCCCCTCACAGTCGTAACCTCGGGTCATCTTTGACAATAACCTCTCCTTTGAACACCACATTAAACAACTCACCGGAACTGCCTTCTTTCACCTCAAAAATATTGCCCGACTACGTCCATCACTCTCTTTCTCCGCTGCAGAAACCCTAATCCACACTTTCATCACCTCCAGAATTGACTAAAGCAATAGCATCCTGTACGGCATAACCTCCAAAACCTTAAATAAACTCCAATACATCCAGAACTCTGCTGCTCGCCTGCTTACCCACACCCGCACCCGTGGCCACATCACCCCTGTCCTCAGGAACCTCCACTGGCTCCCGGTCCCACAACGAATTCAATTCAAAATCCTCCCCCTCACACACAAAGCCCTCCATAACCACGCCCCTGCCTACCTCAATGACCTGCTCCGCCGCCACAACCCACCTCGCAGCCTCCGCTCATCTGATGCCAACCTCCTGACTCCACCTCCCAGGACCAAGCACCGAACCTGGGTTGACAGAGCCTTCTCTGTTGCTGCCCCCTCCCTCTGGAACTCTCTCCCCAAACAAATCCGTGACTGCACTGACCTTCCAACATTCAAATCACTGATAAAAACTCACCTTTTTAAAATTGCTTTTAATGTTTAGCTTAGTACAATGTGTTTCCTTTTTGTGTGTATTTATTTGATATTGTTCTTGCTGCTTTTGTGATTTTCTTTTTTTCTTTTTCTATGTAAAGTGTCTTTGAGTACTCAGAAAAGCGCTTGTCAAATAAAATGTATTATTATTATTATTATTTTAGCTGACAACTGCAGATAATTGTATGTATGTTTTTGCAAAAATGTAGGTAAGGACACTATTATGAAGGTATTTTTGATGCATAACAACTATCATTCAAGCAGTTGTAGTTATGTACTTGTGTTTGTGCTAGAAAAATATATATTATATATATGTAAAATATTCTGCAAGTGTTCAAATCTCATTGGATGAATTCACATACTGACTTGCGGATGAGCAAAATTTATCTGTGACTTCACATTTTGTGATGCGGGTGTGTAAATGCGTTTTGCACCATATTCACTGCAGCAACTGTAGCAAAAAATGCGAGCGTATGAGTTTCCTAATTCGTGATTTGTAGAATAGGATGTGTGCACCTGCAATGAAGAATTTGAGAAGGTGTAACTGTTGTGTTGTTTTGTGGAAGAGAAAAACATTTCTCTCTGTGACTTCAAATTTACTGATACACATGTGTGGCTATTCTCTATACTTCAAATTGCACTCTCACAGGCGTTCAGTTGTTTTGCACCAAAAATACCTTCATACACTTTTCCTTTTCAATATTTTCATTTTAAAACCGGCTCATTAAAAAGTCCAGGCACATACAATACACACACTTCATGTAAATATTGGCATTTCTGACATAAACATAAAAATACTTTTTATTTTATTTTTCCTACCCTTTATAAATATTCAATAACACAGTGACATAGTGAGGGATGTATGTTTCACCAAAATCTGATTTTACAACCGAGTGTAAACAGGGCCTAAAAGAACAACAAAGGATCCAGTTAGTGCTTGTAGAAGTAGAGTAAAAGGGAATCCAGTTTATTCATGTCAGTTTCTTTAAGTATCTATTTCTGTCTGTCTCTGTAAGCATCTATAAATATCTATTATAAGTATCTCGGTCTGCATGTGTGTTAAACACTGAAGGACTGAGATTTTTTTTTGTGAATGAAATGAAAACTCTCTGAGGCACATTCATTCTACAGTCCTTGAATCACAGTCATTCAGATGTGTGTGTGTGTGTGTGTGAGAGAGAGAGAGAGAGAGAGAGAGAGAGAGAGAGAGAGAGAGAGAGAGAGAGAGAGAGAGAGAGAGGGAGAGAATGTATGTGTGAATGTGTCACATTAACAGTGAGATTGATTATTTTAACAGTGTCAGATTATTTGTTTTTCGCGGGATGCAACATTGCAGGGGGTTTGTTTTACTTTCCAAATGGCTAAAAACACTATGTAGCCCCATCCACTGTGAATCAAATTTTCATTTGGCCAAAGATGTGTAGCCGAACAACAGTTTATGAGTGTAGCTAGATAATGAAAAAGCTAGATGATAACTCTTAAATGTAACAAAACGATAAATCCAGCTTAGACTGTTTGGTGTATTTTAGCCTACAACATGCTATATGGTTTGGACTCTCAAGTTTTGAAGACAGTCAAGAGTGACAAGAAGTACATTGCAAAATAAATACATAAGAGTACATTAAAAAAGTTCAGCAGTTCTCTTGAACAAAATACATTATAATAAAGATCAGTGTAATGCTATGGCAGAGCTATATTTATAATTTTTTTGTAGAACATTTCAGTTATACCTGTATGAAAGGTACACTATGAATATTACATTAAATAAATAAGCATCTCAATGCAATTTTCTGAAAAAAATAAAATAAAAGTTACGGAAAAACAATGTGCAGAAGTGAATAATGCATTATTCACAAACTTCGGCCTACAAATGGCTGAACCAAAGAAACAAATTTCACATCTTCATCTTCAAGTCGACGGTCACTTTGAGTACGACTCGCATTTTCTGCAACTGAGGGCTAGTGGTTCAGACACTATAGTATTTGAAGACCGCTTTATCACAGGATCTGTGAAAGGGAAGAAGAATTTATATAAAATTAACCAATGATTAACATTTTTGTATCCATGTTTGAATATATGTATAATACTTTGTTGACTTCTCAGTTTACCTTTCAAAGCTTTGACTATATCCTCATCAAGGTAGTCCATTTTTATCCTCTTGTCTGTCGTCACTATACAGCACTCTATCAGTTACATTGAACATAAGATTAGAAGAAGCCCAACACCACTTACAGTGAGCAGAGTTCAATCAAAAAGTCTACTGATATAGTTATTTGCAGCAATAAAGCAACCTGTGAGTATTAGAGAGTATGTTGTATATTGATAATTGTGGTTTATTTAAAGGGTATTTCCCATGGATGTGTCTATTGTGATCTTGCTAACATGCACTCTCTTGCAAAGATTTAGCTAAAGAAATTAAAAGTTGTGCAAAATATTGTATGCCATGTACCTGGTGGGTAATATAATCAAAACCCTTCACAGACTCAGCAGTTTCAAATGTATGCTCTCTTATAAGCATCCTTTTTAACAATTTAATCTTTGTACTTATTTGTAATTAGAAATATATATTAGAAAGTACTCAAACAGGCAATAAGGTTGTCAAGCTTGAACAAATACAAACACTAATCAACAAACACTACCATAATTGGCTGGTCAGCTCAAGACAAAGTAACTTTATGTTCATAACATGGTTTTTTCAAACTTTTCAAAGATCATTTACATCATAACAATGAAGCCAAATTGTTTGGGAAATCAGAAATAAATGCACAGCTTCATTTTGCAAAAATGTTGTACATGTTATAATGACTAATTCTGTTTTTTGCAGATGCATTAGACAATGTTTTATAGTTGTTTAAAGACAGCCAAATGTCTCCACATAGATTTCAAACAGATTTATCAAAGACTTTAGACTTCCCTCCATTGAAAATCTATTTACGGTATACTGTCCTTGTCCAGAAAGGCAATAAAGAAATCATCAAAGTAGTCCACGTGACCTCAGGGGGTTAGTTAGAATTTTTTGAAGCATCGAAAATATATTTTGTTCCAAAAATAACAAAAACTATGACTTTATTCAGCATTGTATTCTCTTCCGGTTCTGTTGTCAATCCGCGTTCATGAGTCCGCTGACGTAAGACGAGCTGACGTGTGTCTGGTGCGCCCGAGCTTCGTTTACAGTCTGAGGGAGACGCACGCCGTAAACAAAACAATCTTTGCAAACATGTCTAAGGATTTCGACACAGGGGAAGACTTGCATTTTTTTTTAACCAGACATATTTATTTGAACCCGAATACACGGACGCACCAGATAACACGTCAGCAGCGTCTTACATCATCAGCGTCACTGGCCTCGTGAACGCGGATTGACAACAGAACCGGAAGAGAATACAATGCTGAATAAAGTCATCGTTTTTGTTATTTTTGGAACAAAATGTTTTTTCGATGCTTCAAAAAATTCTAACTAACCCCCTGAGGTCACGTGGACTACTTTGATGATGTCTTTATTGCCTTTCTGGACAAGGACAGTTACCGTACATAGATTTTCAATGGAGGGACAGAAAACTCTCAGACTAAATCTAAAATATCTTAAACTGTGTTTCGAAGATGAACGGAGGTCTTACGGGCTTGGAACGACATGAGGGTGAGTCATTAATGACATAATTTTCATTTTTGGGTGAACTAACCCTTTAATGTAAAACAAATTTTACCAAGAATCACAATATAATCAGGTTCCAAATGTCACACGCCATGCAAACTTGAAGAAGCTGGGTAAAAATAAAAACAACCCTATACGTTTTCTATTAAATAGTTAACCAAAAACGCATTCAAAAAACCCATTGACTTGTAGTACAAAACTTGCTTATGAGTTTATTATGCAGCACTCCATTATTTCCCCATACTAATTTCAACTAACTACATGATTTGAGATCCTAAGCTTTGATACTTGAATAATACGCAAATTATGAACCCAGCTTTTTATTCTTAGTACTGCTCTGAAAATGGCGTGACACAAGGTCCTGGTATCCAGCAGCACTGCAAGCTGATGAGTTGTCTATCACCGTCTGTCGCCATGGTCAGACTGACTCATAAGACATACGCTCAGTGTCAGGAGACACCTTGCGGTGGGTCAGCCACCTCTGAGTTCGCGGTGTGACAGTACTAACCCAACCAAGTAAAAGCATCTACCCCGGACCAAACAACAGGGCCAGGAAAGTGTGTGTTTTGATAGATGATTTGAGACACGATGATAGCGGGAAACCCCTCTCAAAGGCTCAGGAAATCAAACATTCACACGAACAACTGCAGCGTCTTTATTTGCAAGCAATATTTTGGTGAGGCGTAACTGATTCATGCTTCCCCAGGCGTCCTCCCCATGGGAAGCAATTCAAACCAGCACATTTGTTCCCCTTATTATCTCCCAGCTAAGCATGTCGGAATTGGGACATGAGGCATTTCCATCCTGATTTGTGTGTTTTTGACAGAATAAACCTTTGAACGTTTGCATGAAAGCACTGTAGATGTTCTTGACGCAAACATCTATCATCATCATAAAGGCAGCGCTAAGCTGTGAGGTGTCGGGGGAGAGAGGAACATGATCAACGCGCCCTCAAACGTTACAGACGCACTGTCAAACACTCTTTACGCAGTCCCTCCTGAGAGACCTGCGCAGAGCAAAGCAGCTGCCGTTCTTTTGCGCAATGCCTTTTTTTTTTGCTGCTTAAACAAAGTCTGCAATTATCCCCATAGCGCACAAATCTTCTTGTGTTACTCCCAGCATCCTGTTCTCCTTCTGATTTACCTCTCCCATTTCTCCACTCCCGAACTCCCCTATGCGGGAAGGCGGAGTGGATGTGTCCCAGGGTTTGTCAGGGGGAGAGGGTGGTTGTGAAATGGTATGGTCTGATAGATGGAGTGGGCATGAGACTGTGTGTGTGAGCGGAATAGTAAAGGAGCCCTGGAGATGGGGAGGATGGAGGCTCAGAGCCAGAAAATTGCATTGCATATTTGGTGATTAGTTTACCACATTTGTTTGTTTCTTCCCATCGCTCTCTTCAGTCTTCCTCGTCTTCTTTTTCCTCATATTCATACTGGTCATTGGTCTATTGTGTCATCCATGTTGCTCACATTGTCTGTATCACAAGCAATTTCTGTATTGCCCATATCACCTTTTTCCTTGACTTTTCTAAGACCTGTTTGTGATGTACTGGCTAAGGATTAAAAAAATCATCCACATTCAAATGTTAAACGAGAGAATTCAGGCTGATTCGATAATCATTTGGACACCTTTTGTGAACTCTCCTGAGAACAAATATCTTGGTTATATATTTAATGAATCACTATCTTCTAAATCTCAGATATATCAATTAAGGACTAAACTCAAGCTGTGGTTTTAT
Source organism: Siphateles boraxobius (assembly GCF_051911475.1). NCBI lineage: Eukaryota > Metazoa > Chordata > Actinopteri > Cypriniformes > Leuciscidae > Siphateles > Siphateles boraxobius. The sequence continues at coordinate 14,028,921 of NW_027509208.1, forward strand.
TTTAGAAACAAAGCCTGTTTTTCATTTGAGGCAAAAAAGAGATTAGTTTCTGTTACCTTCATGCAAGTTCTTTTGATTATGATGTTTTGTTAAGATGTTCCACACTCTTTATCATGGTGCTCTCAAAACAAATAGTAATTTCAGAACTCATCATTGTAAGCTGTATATGTTGGTCTCACTATCAATACACAGACTTAAGCATTGGTACATGTTTATTTACTAATCTATTTTTGTATTTTTTTGTATTTGGTTGTGTTGTGAACTTGTATAGCGCGTTTCTGTATTTGGTTGTGTTGTGAGTATTTGGAGCACACATGTGTTGTAAACTGATGACGCTGTTTTCTTAATTTGCGTGTATTTTTCTATTTGCATGTTTTTTCTTCAGTTGCAGCGCATTGAGCTCTCTCGGCCACCGTATATTCTACTAGTAACTTTGCAACTACATGTCAACTAACTCTCATTAGAATCTTAAACCGTCTGCTTAATATCTGCTGACTGTTTATTGTGATGCTCCCCCAACAGACATTCATCTAACTAAGTAGATGCAACGTTACTTATAGTCAACAGAATATGTAATAGGGACCATCAAAATAAAGTGAAACCAAGACTTTTAATCTCAGACATTTTTTTACCTGGTTAAATATAAGGACAATAAGTAAATAAATAAGTGGTTAATTAAAACCGACTTGTCAGGTAGGAGAGCGAATGATATCACTGAGAGTTTTACTCTGCTAAATATTTTATAAATTTTATAAATAATATTGATCTTGAGTAGAGCACACATAATAGAGTAAAAATTGTTGCCATCAATCCTGGATATAAAATTGCCTAATTTAACGACACTTGTTAGCCTTGACACAGAGTTATGTTAAATTGGTATATATAATAATACAATAATAATAATCTATTATTAATTCTAAATATATATTTTCATTATCTTAATAATATTTTGAATTGCATTATTTTAATGAATCTGAGATTTTTGACAGTTTTTTTCCACCTGTAATTCTTTTTAAATTCAGCTATATTATTTTGTCTTGATGTATAAGAATATTTTGTCTCGTGGATTATAAGTAAACATCTGTTATGTAAAATATCTTATTTAGGGCAGTTCTACATTTTTACTCTTATTTTCTAATAATATTTTTAAGATTCTACAAGGTGTTTATAAATATTAACACAACTATATATACAGAATGTATTATATGAAGCACATTGTTCACTGTTCTTTTAACAAACATATGAGTTCTTTTCACAGTCCTCAAAACTCTTTTAAAGAGAAGTATAGGCAAATTTCAGTATTCCCACTGCTGAGAACAAATTTCAGTACACAGCTCCCAAGTCAGCAGTTCTTTGATGGAAAAATGTCCTTTTTGAGACTTTTTTTGCACAGCCTTTGTGCAAAACAACACACTGAGAGCATACTATTAAAAATGACAAATTGCCTGCTTATAAATGCAGACACTAGCAAATGCGTGTAAGTTAGTGTGCTCAGCTAGTGTACTTCCACAGACTGCAAACTAGTAGGCAGAAATCTAAGACCTCCAGGAAATTATATTGATAATTGATTTCAATTGCTCTGCTGTCGCGAGGGTTCTCCGAAACGGTAAGCCACTTGCCGTAATTACAGTCTCAAACAGGATAAACCTGCACGATGTGCTTTTCAATGACTGAAAGGAAAAGACAGGCAGCCACGGCGTTCTCATAAAAAGCAAGTAGGTCAAGCGCTTTCTTTTAATCCTGGCTTAGTCAGGGCCCATGTCTGGTTGATGGGAGCTCTCAAAGCTCCAAAGAAGGCAGAGAAAATCCCACTCTCTTCTATACTGCCAAAAATTGTCCATATTCCCTTTGTTTAGATTCAAAGGATGCTCAGCTGTCAGTAACTCCTGCATTCTCTTTGGACTCAGATCTCTTTGAAACTCAGACGTTGTTTTTGTTGTATTTGCACACGCCTGATGTTTGTTTAGTTATGAAACACCACAGGAAAGCATCAGAGAGGAAATCGATGAAAGTCTCAGCATGAAATCATTTACAGCTTACATTAGGCCTAATAATCATCCAATAAGCCAGCCAACAAAAATTAACTAAAAACTGCTCTGATTAGCTCACTGTTATTGCCTATTCGCAGCGATGGAGATGCATCGCCGTGGGCACGAAAATACATTTATATTCGAGTGAAGAATCAGAACATCCCTGGTAAAGTCACGGTGGCCTCTGATTGGCTGGTAAGCCGACTCAAAAGGCCACACTTTCTACACATTTAGCTGCTCTCTGGGGCTCCAGATCAGAAAAAAGCAATGCGTGTATATACTGACTGACATGACAGACTAGTATGTAAGGCACTTTTGTATCAGGATTTCTGCCGTGAAAGAGGAACACAGTGGCACAGTGTACACGAACAAGATGTGTAAAACAGCAGCGGTGGATAAAGGTCTGGTCTACTGCTACATGCATTTTATGTTAACCTGCACCTGCACTTTCTGGAATATAATTAAATCATTGGAAATACTGTATGTGCTTTTATACTGTTAACATGCATAATTGGCAAGAAATCAGATCTCATTTAGGATCTTCTTTGCATGCATTCACAGCCTAATTCTGCTTGTTTTTGCCTTCGTCTTGTTTTCCAGTGAAAATATCTAAACAAATGCATTTATTCGAGAAGCAAAATTGTGTAACATACTATGCTTAGTTTTCAGAGATAATATGTATATTTACTATTCACACTCTGCCATTCAAAGTCTGACTTTCTAACCATTAGGCCACGAGTGCCCCCAGTCGTATAAGAGACTTCCTTTCAAAAACATTAAACAATCTTACCAATCCCAAACTTTTGAATGGTATATATTTTGAACTGTGTATAAAAATAAATAATTGATTGGATAATTGAATAGTTGATTTGAATATTTATCAACATTCTGTTGTAGCCTACATGTGAACACTCATTGATTTCTGCCCGCTTCCGATTTCATCATGATCCCCAGACACTGTAAGTAAATATCACAAATTGACTATTTACCACAGACAGTAGATGATGATTTCCTCAGCCTCCCATTTTGACAGACTGAGGTACGAATCTCTTTTTGCAGTGACCACAACCTCTTCCTCCTTATTCTCCTTTACATGAACTCATGTGATCCAGACTCTCGCTGTGATATGAGCAGGCAGTTGCTAATAGTGACAAAACAGCGTGAAGAGAATCAGAGCGTGAGGGACTCACAGCTCCATTGACTATGAGCCGTGAGGCAGTGGGAGACAAACACACATAAACTACACACTAAAACAAATAACAAATGTTCTTTTTTTTTGCTCTCTCTAAAGGTAGTTTCTATTCATGAATGCTACTGAAGTTGTAATTTAGTGCCAAATGATTAGAATTGACAGCCAAATCAGCATAGTGAAATTATTTCCGTTGTGACACTGATTTCTGGAGTAATAGCTGCTAAAAATTCAGTTTTGCCATCAAAGGAATAAATTAAATAAATAAATTAAAAATTAAAACAGAAAGCAGTTATTTTACAATATAACTGTTTTAATCAAATAATTGCAGATAAATCAAATAAATGCGAAAAAAATCAAATACATTTACTAAATAATACAGTAGCCTAAATAATTAGCAGTTAGTCATTTTTGTTTATATTGCAGTGGCTGGCAGTAATACATTCAGAAATCTATCCATTTACCCAAACATTCGAGAGCAAGTTGACTTCAGCAGATGGTTTGCTAAACAATCCCTAAACAAGACGACAATACAACAAGACGAAGGAGTCAGCTAACAAGACATTAAAAAGGTACAAAATTAAAAGTAAAAACATTAAAGGTACAATGTGTAATTTTGACAGTTAGTGGTTGAAATGGGTACTGCAGTCCGACTTCAAAATATTCAATATTATACTCCTGCAATACGGAGGGTAGAGTTTCAGTGGACAGGATAACACAGACCAAAAGAAAAACAGACATTCTGACATGTAACACACATTTAAAAAAAAAAAAAAACTGTCTGTAGTATTGTTTTTCAGAGAAACAAGTAGGCCTATGTGAACTTAGCATGTTTCCTAAATATCAGCAAACATAGTATAGTATTTTATGCTTTAGTACATTCAAAAAATTACATACACCACCATAAAATAGTAGTTTAAACCTGTAATATTGAGTTAATGCATATAATAACACAAACCAACACATTCTCACCTGTGAAAAGTTATCCCATTTCTCAGGGATAAATCTTGGCGGTTTCAAAACCAAAAGTTGCCCAATGTTGTGCCTTAACCCTTTCTGTGTGCTACAACACGCTGACCATTCCAATATGGCGGGCACGCTGACATGTCTGGAGTGGTCGAAAGCAGAATGCTAATCAGACATTGGCTTTTGCAGTCAATCTGGACTTATAGTGACATCTAGTGGCATGGATGCAGCATTACTCAAATGTTTTCCATTACTGACCTTGCATCCTTCTAATGTACATACTATCCTTAATAATATGTGATATTAGAATAAGCATGTGCCAAAGCATAGTCCGTTGAAAGTCCAAAAAAGTCCCCAGATGTGATTATTGGCGTGAGGGCAGGACAACCTCACTCACATGAAAGCACAGCAATAGCAAACTACAACCAATCAATTTTCGATTGACTAAATCAAGTCCCACCCTAAATTTTTTCCTGTTTGAAAAACTATTACACTCAGATATGCATCAAAATAGGGAAGAAAAGACAACTTCCGTTTCATGCCAACTTTAAATCCTTCTCTGGGTTTGTGATTTACTGTATCCTCTTGTCTTAAAAGTGTTGTGTACTACTTTGATACATGGAAAGATTTCTGTACCCCACTGGGAAGCATTTATGCGCTCACTGTTGCCATCATAGTGATGTAATGGAAGGTCCTTTCTTGCTTTTCTCCAGAGACAACCAGTCCGCTCTAAATCTGGCCCTGTCACACTTTCATAAAAGCTCAAATTTAATTTGTAGCCGTTTGTGTGTTTCTACCTCAGAGTGAATAGGACTGTGGCTATAAATACCCGAGTTGCACAGGGACAGAGATGCTGCATAATCAAAGAGAACCTCAGCAGAGACAAATAATCAGGAGAGAGGGAGAGCACAAGAGCGAGCGCAGAGCGGTAAATAATGATTAGAACCAGGAATAGAGGGAAAATGGAGGCATAAATAAATAGGGAACAGATAGTAAAGGGAAGAAAGGGATGCTGGGAAACTGGAGGAGCGTTCAGCAAGTGAATTGAAGGACCTGCAGAAAGTGTTCCCTTTCTCACCTCAGCTCAATGACTCATTTAGTGAGTCATCTCTGTCCTGTCACACACACATCTGCTGCCCACACACACCTCTCCAACCAATTAGGCGTATGTACTTCAATAGACCAAAATGGTGGCCATCTTAGCACATAGTAATATTTAAAAGTAACGACAATGCTTTGTTAATACTTGAAAGGCATGAAATTGGTAATTTCCAAGGACGTCTATAATAGTGAGTGTCATGTGAGGCGTGACGTGCAAAAATATAAAGTATATAATATAAAAAATAAGCTTTATGCTTCTCCCCCCAAAAAATGGTCACTTCTACTATAATGAAATATTTGCTACTTTAGGATGTTTCTCCAATTTCACCCTCAGTGGTTCTCAAACTTTTTGACATTTGTCCAAGACAATATTCAAAGGCCCTCCTATCTAACTACCACTACTTCTGTTGTAATAAAAATAAACTACAATGTCACTTTAATTTTGTACATTTTTATTTGAGTGTTCTAGCATTTTAATTATGTTAATATGACTAAATTTAAAGAATTTTAAGACTTCCCCCACGAAGTTTGGTTGAGAACCACTAGATTAAAGGAGTAGTTCACTTTTTAAAAAATGTTGCTGATAATTTACTCACCCCCATGTCATCCAAGATGTCCATGTCTTTCTTTCTTCAGTCGAAAAGAAATTAAGGTTTTTGATGAAAACATTCTAGGATTTTTCTCCATATAATGGACTTCATTGGGTATCAAACGGTCCAAGGTCCAAATTACAGTTTCAGTGCAGCTTCAAATGGCTTTAAACGACACCAGAAAACTCGTTCTATCAAAATAATGTGTTGATCACGCACTATGTGTGTGTGTGTTACGTGTTGAGTGAGTTTTGATTCATTTTTGTATTTCTGTTTTAGTGTTTTGCTGTCAGTGTATTTAATTCAGTCTTTCTCCATCCCCTTCCTGTTTCTATCCATGGATACTGTTATGATTTGTGTTTGTTTGTTCACTTTAGAGTTTGTTTTTGCTCATGTCTGTTTCTAGGTTGGTTTCCAGTCTGTTAATTGGTTCAGATTAACAGTAATCTGCTGTCTATTTAAAGCTGCGTTCCATGCAACCTGTAACCCGTGTTTTTCCAACCTTATACCTGTGAAAGTGCACTGGAACAGCAGTCAAACCCGTGACTTCCCACCCGTGAAGTCGTACTAGATCAATGTACTCCCAGTTACGAGCTCTGACGTCACATAGCCCATGAAACCATACAAAACAACAATGGCAGCCCCTACGGATGCAGTGTTTCTGCAGGTGTACACGGTGAGAATACACTTTAGGACAATATAACGTTGTATATTGTCAACCCTATTATTCAACCCTTAATAATAATATAATAATAATGATAATAATACACACATGATTATGTATTACAATGTTATGTGTCTGAAACAATAAGTATATATATTGCGCTCAGGTAGTTTGGCGTGACTGGCCTGGAATGCTACAAAGTCGTGAGTCGTGGTTTGAAGTCGTGATTTACGTGCTCAAAAACCTGCCTGGAACGCAGCCAGTGTTGGGAAGGATACTTTCAAAACGTGTTTCGTTACAGAATACATGCCCAAAAATTTAATTTGTAACGTATTCCGTTACGTTACTCAATCTGAGTAACGTATTCTGAATACTTGGATTACTTCCACATTGAATTGCATTTTATAAGTGTAAGAATGCGGCCATCAAATCCTGCTTACTAAACAGGCCTATTCTGGTGTGTTTTTCTGTTCCAAATGTCTGAATGTGTTAGGCCCATGTCTCCCTGAAAGTGCAATATATTATAATTTGCTATAGAAGAACAAAGACTATAAGTGTAGGTTGCGGTCACCGCTGCTGGGATAAGGTGGTGACGCGTTCATGTAACATGTAAAGGTGGCGCTGCCAATAAAGCACCTAAAAGCTGTCACAAATAACCGGCAAAAGTAATGACTGAATATGTTAGTGTCGGCTGCAAAGATGAAGTTGACGATGCTGACTCGCGATCTTCGCAGCAGCCTAGTGAACGTGCCGGAGAGAAATGCACATTTCATACGGATTAGCCTACATAAACAGAGAGCAGTCTGTTTTCTTTCATTTTGAATTGTTCTGTTTAAAAGTAGACATGTCTGTGAGGCAAGTAGGCTAGCCTACCTTACTGTGCGTTCACACCGCCGCCGGCGAGAGCGTCAAAGTGGCCGGAAGTCATTGATTGTCAATGAGAGCCGGCGGCGAGCTCCGGCGAGAGCGGCGCGGCGCGTCTTGGACGGTGAGAGCGGCGAGGAGAGTTGAAGTCAGGTCAACTTTATGGTAATAAGCAATGACGCGGTTCGGCGGCAACCAATCGGAATATAGAAGTGCTCCGTTTGAGAGGAGTCCAGAGAACGCAGTCCTGTAAACTTTGGTTCCGACCACATTAGTTCCCAAGCAAAATTGAGGAGGTTGATCATTTGAATTTGATAAGGCGCGCAACACTAGTATTTATAGGCAATATTTTCGCGCTAGAACGCTTGTTTTTTCAGCGGGAATGCAAATTATAATAGCACTTAACCATGAACACAGAAGCCACACCACACAAATGGCTTTTAATTTGTTTACTTCATTAGCAAACATGTCACTATAATTGTTAAGTATTTTCCATCGATCAATTTTCTGCAAAAATAACGATCGACATGCTTGTTGGCTTTGTGGCCCCTTTAAATACAGTTGTAAAAAAGACCACGCGTTCGATCTACGTCAGAGCATCAGAGCGTCGCTGAATCTTTCCACGGCGTCGCTGGCAGGGCGGCGAGAGCGAATTTTGCCGCTCTCGCCGGCGGCGGTGTGAACGTACAGTTATACGCCAAGTTTCGTTTCATTTATGAGACGAGCCCCAGTTCACGCACCGCCGCCTCCGTGCCGTGATATCTATTGTCTGCTATATTTACTACTTATTTATTAATTCCAGGCAATTGGTGGATGAAACATTGATTAAAATTAAGATACAATTAATACAAATCGAAATTCACTTTAAAGAAAGGCTTTGTGCATCTGTTTGATGTCTCTTTGAAAGTTTTAAAGCAGTCTTTTAGTGCCGCTTTCAGAGTGGTCACGTCACGTCCGTAAAATTGTGTTTTCCTCATAAATGCGAACAAGAAAAATAAAATAAAATGAAAATTTTATGTTCTGTGGAGAGCCAACCCTTCTTCATCCGGTGGGTATTACTTTTGGTTTGCGCAGTGTAGCCTAATTCACAGAAGTACTAAAAAATATTTGGCCTAAAAGTTAAATATTTTTTGTGTCGCGCATGTTTATTTCCCTCATATTAAATATAAAACGCATGTGTAGACAGATATTTTTCTAATGTCTGGACTCCTTTATTAAGGAAGTATGGATATACAAACAGGTGTTTCGATATATTGGTATTAAATGCATTTTCCGAGAATTTATATTTCAAGTTTTGACTGCAAATGTCATGTCCATAATGCAATTGCTAAGTTTTAAATAATTATTCCGCAACTAGTTTTGTGGTGTAGGTCTACGTATTTTATAATGTTAACTTCAAATAATACTAATAGTAATTTAAAGTGGTAAATGTGGTAGCATTGGATCTTGATGGGAAGGATAACTCTGGGAGTTGGAAGGGGTGTGTCGCTATTCTGCCTTCGCACACGCGACACAGGTTCGTGGATCTGAGTGTCGCAATTTCGGTTTCATATCGCATATCGTTACAGCCCTGTAGCTAGTAGCCTACCTGATACAGAGCCGGCCCGAGCCTTTTGGGGGCCCTGAGCAGAATTTGATTTGGGGGCCCCCTCCCACTACGCGAAGTCACCTGGGCTTGACAATTATTGACACAAATGTCACGCAATAATGATACATTATAAATAAATACAGTGAGGTTATGTATTAATACAAAATAAATACTAAATAAAAAATAGATGCCTACTTAAATAAAAAAGTTGAAACTTTTACTTTACTCTTTTACTAACTCTTTGAAACTTCTTAAAACAAACTGTCTCAAAACATATATAAAATAAATTATTTGCAAAAAATAATGACAAAACTGAGAAATCAGAAACATAATAAGAACAAGGGTTCAACAATGACAATTATTGTTGAAAACTGTAAAAAATATTATTATTATTTCTCTACTGTTTCAATACAGTGTAACTGTCCTCAAAATCTTTTTTATTATTATTATTGTAACAGACTTTGTTGGATTGTACATGACAGAATCCAACAAAGTCTGTTACTATAATACCGGTAATGTACTGGCGCTCGTTGTATGTGTGTATGCAATCTATTTTTCCCCTCGGGGCTTGCCGTAGATAGGAATTGGTCGTGCGCACTTGGTACTGGAGTGTCGCGGGTTTTTGGAGTTAGTGATCTGGGGCCTCATTTATAAACGTTGTGTACGCACAAAAGAAGGCGTACGCCGCTCTCTACGCAATAATTGGTATTTATAAAAAGCAAACTTGACGGGAAAATGTGCGGTCCTTCACGCAAGCTCTGACCCAGGCGTACGCACAAAAACGGGTGAAATGAGAAATGGCGACACCGTCGGCAGATGGAAGAAACACGTGAAAGAGTGTGAAACTGTAGACCGTTGTGTAAAATAAATGGCAATACTGCCTCTCATAAATAACACGAAGACTTCACAAAGCAAGTCTTACAATCAACAGCCTACACGAACACCCGTTTGATCGATCTGAAACAGAAATGCAAATTAATATTTCCAAAAAGAAAAGTCAAATATGTTCTGCAATAATATTGGCATGTTATACAATTCATCCTCATAAATAAGATGGTAAACAGAACGAAATAATGTACAAAACTGATATTCTCGCCAATGTGTCCGTCTGGCGGAGCAGATATAGATGCAATTAGATAGTCAGTCAGATAGATATATAATTAGGGAGATATATAGCCTAGATAGATTTATAGACAGATAGATAAATAGTTGTATTATTTGTCCTCTGGGGAAAGTTGTTTTCATACTAAAAATGTCTTCCTCAGCTACGGAATCATGGTATTCATGCATATGCCTTTAGTTTGTTTTATTTTTGATAAAATAACGTATGACGTAGCCTATGTCTCAACCATTCAGAAAGCTGCAAGAAATTACATTTGCGCTGAACTAATTCCCATTTCCAAGTAGATTATAACCAACATCTGTAGCTTGTCAGATGCAATTAAATGGATGGAAATAAAATGCCCCATCACAATGCGTAATGACGCACAATGGCTGATCTTGCGCTCTTAGAAGATGTGGCAAATGGAAGGATTCGGAGTGAACGCATCTTCAGACAGCAAGAAGATTTGCTGGCAAATGAGGACGAGTGGCTCATGAGCCGGTTCCGACTTCCTCGAGCTGTCCTGTTGGACCTCTGCGGTCTTTTGGCCCCCGCGTTACAGAGGAGCACTCGGAGGAACCATGCCGTGCCAGTCCCACTTCAAGTCCTAACAACACTAGGATTCCTGGCGACTGGCACTTTTCAGAGGGAATTGGCTGACAGGTCAGGCATATCTCAGCCGACCCTTAGCCGGATAATGCCAGACGTTTTAAAAGGCATAATAGCTTTGTCCCATGAGTGCATAAAGTTTCCATACACGGCGGGTGAACAGGCAAACAAGAAAGCTCAATTTGCAGCTATGTACGGTTTCCCAAACGTTATCGGTGCTGTTGACTGCACTCATGTTGCCATAAGGGCACCGAATGTGAATGAAAATGCTTTCATTAATCGAAAGCATTTCCATTCGATCAATGTCCAAATTATTTGTGATGCAGACATGTTGCTCACTAACGTAGTAGCTCGGTGGCCTGGGTCAACCCATGACTCATTCATTTTAAGACACAGCAGTGTTGGGCGCAGACTCAAGGCTGGTGCTGTGCGTGATGGCTGGCTTCTAGGTAGGCTACGTTTGATTACTAGACATTTTACTGTACTTCAAAGTCTTAACCCTTTCACTATCCTTGCAGGGGACAGTGGATATCCCCTCAAACAGTGGCTGCTTACACCTTTCCTCAATCCACATAATGCAGAGGAAAGGCACTACAACATGTGCCACAGCCGAGCTCGCGCTATAGTGGAGCGCACCATCGGCCTGTTTAAGGGCAGATGGCGCTGCCTCGACTGCACTGGAGGGAGGTTATTGTACACTCCTGAAAAGGTGTCCAAAATCGTGCTGGCATGTGCTGTGTTACACAATGTGGCACAGCTTAAAAACGTGCCTCTACCCCCTGACGCCGATTGCTGTGTTGGCCCCGACCCTGACCCCCATCCCCAGGCATTTGAGCCAAATGCTGCTGCTGTGCGCCAGCGTTTGGAAGTGATGCGTCGCTTGTAAAGAACAACAAAAGGTGTGGAAAAAATATATTATTTATTCAAGAATTCCCTCATTGTGCTGTTTATTTCAGTTAGGACAGTCTTGATTTCACCCAACTCCTTTGCCACCTCTCTGACTGAGTTAATGACTTCCCTCTGCATTTCAAGGACTGCATCGGTGAGGACACGCCCGCTGCTGGAGGGTTGAGAGCCGCGTGCCGTGGAGACGCTGGGCACAGACGGCTGCTCAGCTGCAGCCTCTGAACCACTGGCACTGGCCCAGCTAGAACACCCAGCGACTGAAATAAAGATTGTTCTATATGAATAAATTGTAATCGTGTAGCCTACATACATGTGACTTGACTGCATTCATTTGACTTATTTCACTTACCTGTGTCATCCGGTGCATCTGGCGTGTCAGTGTCCCCCTCCGCCTCAGTCACCACTCCACTTAATAGGGATTCCCCAATAATTGCCGACAGTCTCTCATCAAGAGGGGTCAGCTCCGGTGTCCCCTTTCCCCCACCCGTGGCAGACACACTCTGGTGATGGAGCGCTAGACGCTTTTTTGCCTCGACTTTGATGTCTGACCATTTCTTTTTTATTTCGGCCACAGTCCGAGGTTGTGAGGCTACAGCATTTACAGCGTCTGCAACCTTTTGCCACTCAAGTGCCTTTTTGGCATTAGTAATGCCCACACTGTGCCCTCCAAACAACATTTTTCTGCTCTTTTCCACCTCGCCAACGATAACTTCTACTTCACATTGAGTGAAGTTACATTTTTTTGATTTCCTCTCTATGTTTGCCATAATTTCACAATCTATGAATATTAACTTGTGGGCGTTTCACGGACTATTTATGGGCAACTATGGGCGTGACATGAAGCCGCAAAAGCTGCGCTACATTTAGAATTGATTGGGATTTATTAAGGAAAAAATGCGTAGGATGTGCGTGCGCACGGTTTTATAAATCCGAATATTTCTGTGCGTACGCACGTCCTATGTTTCATCCGTACGCCACTTCTGACGCAAAACCTACGCAAAGTTTTATAAATGAGGCCCCTGATGTGTGGTATAATAAAGTGGAGAAGAGTTCAAACTGCTATTTTTATTATTTATTCAAACTGCTAACCTTACACCAAGAAGGTTAAGTTCCCCAGCGGCTATTTTCTCCAACTTAAACCGATACCGTGACTATGCGCAGTTGCGCACGAATTGTCTATGCACTCGCGAGGTGACTAGATTATGCGCATGACTTAAACGCTGGCAGACACAGCAGCAGTTGTTGGCAGGTATATTGATCATAACATCAGATTTTTCTTGTCTTGAATTATTCATTCATATTCATTCATTCATTTATGTCACTTGTTTAAGTCATCAAAAAAAAAAAAAAAAACTCGATTGGGCAAGCAGCCGCTTAGTTCACTTAATTATGCCTCGGGCCGGCCCTGACCTAATACAACTATAAAATAGCAAGGTGACCAGTAAAACTACAGCAGACGACTACCCCTGGCTAATTAAAAAAAAAAAGTTTAAGGTGCTTCTTCAGGTTGGAGGTGGAGTCTTTGGACGCTGAAAGGAGGATGGTTGCTTGCAAGCAGAGCACTGCACAGTTATATTTGTTCTCCCTTCTCTTTCTTTAATGTGAAATGCTGTTTGAATTTCCAAGATAGAGTTTCTATCATAGAAACGCATTCTTGCCCTGGCTCTGTTGAACAGGGTGTTCTGACGATTCATGCTACCCATCAAGATGTACTACTTACTGGTTATGCGCATGTGCAGACTAATTTTTCTTCTGCTTACCACGCCCATAAATCTATGCTTCCTTCCTGTGGAGACTTGTAGGAAATTTTGACAGGTCAAAGATGAATATTTGATGATAATTTTTATTTTTCACACCGTTTTAAAAATAAAAACAGTACAGTCTACTGTACTCTTAACTTCGAATTTTATTATAATTATATTTCATATAATAATGTCATTTTTACTTGTTATATCAAAAGTGATAATTGCTATATGAACTATAGTTCATTTAAAACATCAAAATATGCTCCCCATACACCTACCCTGATTTAAATGAAATAACGATGTCATAATATTGTGAGATTTACACAATTATGGAAACAATAGAGCATGTATCAACATTCTCTGTGATCGATTCGCGCTTGGGTAGCATTTTTTTGCGAAGGCAGCACAGATCGACAGACTCTGCTATCGATTCGCGCTACGGTAGCATTTTTCGACAAGGCAGCACAAATTGTCAGAACACCGGCTCCATCTTTACCTCTAGCTCCCGCTGCTCCTCTTCCGACTCCATTGTGACTGATCACTCAGACCGCGCATTTTTTCGTTTTCATATTGGGGCTTCTGGGAAATGCATGGAGTTGCCTTAATTTATTTCGAGAGTGAATAAACTCATGAAACAGAAAAGTATCGTCATGTAATCCATTGATTTCAACAATGTAACTGTATTCTAAATACCAACTATTTAAATTGTAACTGTAACGGAATACAGTTACTCATAATTTGTATTCTGAATATGTAACGCCGGTACATGTATTCCGTTACTCCCCAACACTGAACGCAGCATAAGCCCTGTGTTTCTATCAGTTCTTTTCTTTGCCAGTTCTACGTCATTTTAGGTTGTTTGTTCTGTGTTCCTGGTGTTCCTGTTCTTGAGTGTGATTTAAGGATTTGAGTTTGTTTCTGAATGAAGACTGCTGCACCTAGATCCTTCTTCCTCTCTTCTGCAACCAACCGTGACAATATAGGATAAATAAAGTACAATACATGTGCAGCAGGAAATGTTCTGTATCTCTGGTGCAGATGGACAGACGCACAGATGGCTTGGACATGACCTGGAACAGTGGAGGCCAAGTGCTGGCTAACTAACGAGGCGTGAGCAAGCTCAATGATCTCAGGCAGAATTATTCAAGGGGAGCCAGGTTTCAGATAACAGGTCTAAAAGGTCTCAGCATGAGGGGCTTTAAATGCAGCATATGCTAAAGTTTTGTAAAAGGAAAAGACTATGATTGAAGAGGATTTCTGTGTGAGTGAAAGTCAAGCAAATGTTTACGTGTAAACTGAAATTAATCACTTAAAAAGTGCAGCTTTCTTTCCTGATTTGAAGTATTTCTTATTGAAACGGGAGGCTGGGGTGGGACACACATCAAAGGGCCTTTATATACATATATATATATATATATATATATATATATATACACACACACACACATCTGTGTTTACATCACAGCTGTGCTAGTCAGGAGTAGCTGCTATTAGTGTGAGGTAATGCTCTCATTCTTGAGAGCATTTTATTGGACAATAGTTTTATGAGTGCAAAAGATTTTATGACTTGCATAAAGTTGGTTCATTATCTCAGAAGAGAAAGAATATAGATTAGGCATGTGATTGGCATGAATATCGATATATATATATATCCCGATATTTTTTACGCAAAGTGAGAGCAAATGTTCAGTCAAAGTCAAAGCCAAATATAGTCTTCAATGTATAAATTATACATTGATTCTTATTAAAGCTACTATTAAAGTTCTCAGTCAAGAGCAGTGAGTGATTTCCTCTGTTTTTTGTTGTTTTATTAACATTAAATAGATAGTTCTCCCAAAAATTTTAATTGTCATCATTTACTCTCTCAAGTAGTTTTAAACCTGAATAAGTTTCTTTCTTCTGTTGAAGTTATTTGGAGGAATGTGGGTAACTAAACAGTAGATGTACCCCAGTGATTTCCATTGTATATTTTTCCCTATGGAAGTCAATGGGGACCAGCAACTGTCTGGTTAACCACATTCTTCAAAATATCTTCTTTTGTGTTCAGCACAAGAAATAAATTAATACAGGTTTGGAACAACATTACAGTGAATAAATAATGACAGAATTTTTATTTTTGGGTCAAGTATCCCTTTAAGGACAAGCGGCTGCATGTTTATTATTGGGGCTACGGTCTCTTTAAGACCTGTACGCGACGCGTCTAATATACACGCGCATTTGACAAACAGATTTCTCTCAGTTGTCTCGGTTTGCTTTCAGTTTAGACATAACCAACTTTCCTTATGTAAACCTTGTGTGTATTTGAGAGTATTAGCGAAATAAGACTCGAAAGATAACTTAGTCCAGTAACCAGGCGCTGTTAGACAGGCTTTTAGTGCATGTGCGCGTCGGGTGTTCGCGCTCAGTAAAGCACATGTTAGAACAGCGCATCAGCAGTGAATGTCATGTTTAACCGGCAAGGCTTTAAAGCACATGCAAATAATTAACTTTTGTGAACGCACTGAACTGATGTGTCCCGTTCCTCTACGTTAACATTTGATGAGTATTTGTCGCGTTGTACACTAATGCTGTTGAGACGGAGGCGCCAGAACTGCAACTGATAGAATGCACGATATACTGTACATATTTCTACAAAAGAAGTCAGCAGCTTGCTTGGAACAAGGATCACAGCGCAAATTTGAACTATATCGATATTTCGCCCAGCCCTACTGGTGGCCTAACGCCGATGTTCTTGTCAACTGACAACGATACCACTGTAGCGCGAGAGCCACTGAGGTACGGAATTGAGCAGGTGAACAAGCTGAACGCAAATAACGTTACGTCCTCGTTGATACTTGGAAAGGAAGGAAAAATCTGTACGCACGTCACCCTGTTATGTCCTCATATCCTCTCCTTTTCACTCCGACAGCCGACACCCTCCCTCTTTTTTTTTTTTACACAGATCTGCATGATTCACGTAGGTCACATTTTCAGGTCGGAAAATCCGGAATTCCGGGTTAATCCGGAAAAATCACATCCCTGATACATTTTAAATGTGTATCTGCTAAAAGATGAATTCATAAAATTTGGGAGTATATTCAGGGTGAATTTTTGTTGTTGTTGTCACATCTGGCAATGGCAGTGAATTGAGAAAAATCATGTATATTTCTCTCCAGCACGAGACTGTATTTTGAATAATTATTATAGAAATAGTTTTTTAATATTATCATTTTGGATGCTTTCTGTGAAAATAAGTTTGAAGACTGTTGTTCTTACAGTTTGACTTGAACTATAGCTGAATTCAGAAGGACATAATAACATACTACTCTTATTATTTTTGTCATGGCTTTATATGTGTTAAGGGCCGTACACACGTTTTTCAACGAATTTTTTGTGTTCACACCCAAGCGATTTTCGCTTATGATGAGCCGAGTGGACATGCAAATTCATTCCCTGACATTAGATGGCGCTTATGTACATGAAAGCCTATGTACATGAAAAACAATTAACTGAAATGAAACTCACCATCAAGGCCCATGTGCTCTGCAATACCACTCCATAACAGTTCTCTTTTATCAATATTTTTGTAGTCGCTGTCACGTTTGTCATACAGTTCCTTATGTTCCGACACCAACACGACATCCTCGTCTTTTTCCCGGCAGTGTGTAGACCATAGACATAATAAATGTATTATGTCTATGGTGTAGACGCTACTTGGCGTATATCTTCTTCGCCGTTGTGTATGTGTGCTCGGCAAGACCGTTTTGTGTTTGAGCGCCCCCAAGTTGTGTTTTACTGTAACTTCAGAAGCTCTAGACATGTGAGCAAAAGCTCCAATCTCATTGGTCGGATAGTTTTTATCGCGGCGCGTCAAACCAAAAAAACGAACCCGAGGAGTTTTTTAAAAAAATTACGCTTTTACGCGTGGCGTTTTTCGTGTTGGTGTGCACACTCACATTGGCGCCCTTTGTTTAATCACGAGGCGTTAAACGTCGGCGAATATCGCGCGCGAAATTCGTCCCGGTGTGAACAGTGGCCGGTTGCATAAAGCAAATATGAAAACAATCTCCATGGTCGCAAAAAAAGAGTTGAGCGCTTATAAGAAAGAAGCCAACAAAACAGGTAAGATTAAGCAAGACTACGCTTTTAAGATTGTATGCACCGCACCGTGGTGAAGAGTTCGCTTTATTGCTGTACATTGTTAAGACCTAACGATTACAAAACTGCTTTAGGTGCTTTATGCAACCGGGCACAGGCCTTTAGGTTGCAGTTCCTAATGGGCAAAATGTACAAATTAGATTGAACGCATTCATATGATTTCGCCACCAATCTGACAAAACATTATGTATTGTAATGTTAGAGTGCACTCAATAGTACAATTTTGTTATTTTTTACCCTAAAAAATACTGCAATCTTAATTTTGTATTAACTTTGAACTTCAGTACACTACACTAGCATATAATCAGCTCAAAGCTAATTTGATTTCCATGGGGTCATTTGCAGCATTTTAATACAGGGTTACACGTTGTTTCTTACATAGCTGCCACTGAACTCTTTGCTCCGCCCATTGGAGTCAGGAATCAGGATATGGAGCGCAGTCCAACAGCACACAAGTGGAATGGTTCTGGATCACACTGCTCCAACATTTGAGGAGCACGTGAGTGTGGGGGGCAAAGAGCATACTGGTGGGTTTGTTTGTTAGCACCCCCTGACATTTACCAGAATAACAAAAAATGTCAGTGAATGCCAGATGTTAGCTCTGGTTATGATGCAGCTCCTGAAAAGCCTGAGCCATTGATCCATAGCCTCCCTCCCCTCACCCAATTCACATCTCCTCTCACCCTGCCCCTTCACTTGTCTTTTCTCTCTCTCCTCCTCTCCCTCTCTTCTCCTGCCCTGTGTGGAGCAACCGACACCTGTCAAAGCTCAGAAGTCAAAGGTCTGAATAATGGATCTTATGCACATTCTGGCTGAAACTGTCTACATTTACGTTTATTCCTGAGTTGCGGTATAGCCATGTTCATGCTTGAGAAGAACAGCCCTGTTTTACATGAGTGGGCTACAATAAGACGAGATGAATTATATATGTTAAGGACAAATGCTTTGAGCCCCACCTGAATCAGACAAGCCTCTGATGGAAAATCGGAGCTGACCTTCCCAGCTTTGACACACCATTTCACATTTATTAACCCCCAGAGGGAAGTTTTATAGCTCAGAGGTTGCTCTTTTATAGCTTAGGACTTAATGGACTTGTGTTTCTTTTATGTGTTGACTTTGCCTTTAGCAAATTCCTATTTTTAATTGAAATCTGATGTGATTGCTGACCTTTGTGGATCACTGATGTGACAATACATTTAAATACATTAAAAATGCTATTCATACCTACAATGTCAAATAAACCTTTACGCCACATATTTATATATTAATTATTCATGGTATTTATAAACTTCAAAAACCTTTAAATAATTAAGATGTGTACATTCATATGTATTCAAGGTGTAAGGAAAATGTGAAATATATTATTTTGCTATTTTTTCAGTTATTATTTTTTTTTTAAACCAACATGTTTTCTAGACAAATCTGAGCATGATTTGAGACATTGACTTTAAAGCGGACACGTGAAATTAGTAGGTCTTTTCATCAGGAGAATCAGGAGAAAAGTCTCCACTATAAAAAATTCACCCGTATATATTTACAATAAAATACTGGCAGCTGTGATTCCAGCCCTTTACCGCAAATTTACAGTTTCATCAGTGCTGTAATTTCACAGTAAAGTACTGCAACTGTGGTTCCAGCCATTTACTATAATTCTACGGTTTCAACAATGCTGTAATTTCACAGTAAAGTACTGGCAGCTGTGGTTCCAGCCCTTTACCATAATTCTACAGTTTTTAATTTTACCACTGTGCTGTAATTTCACAAAGTACTGGCAGGAATGGTTCCAGCTATAAATCTACAGTACAAAAAAAGTTAGAATATAAATACTGTTTTCTATTTACTCTATTGTCTGATATCTATTAACATCTCTATATGTAGCATAATGTACACAGACATACCAAACAGACTTTTTACTCAATGGAAAAATAAAGAAAAAATAGATTATGGTACAGTACATTGTTTGCCATTTATTTAAAACAGGTAACAGGTTTTAACAATACATTAACAGTATTTAAGGGAAAAAACACAGAAAATACATTTTAAAATTCAATGAGAGGAACCAGAGGAACTTGTGCACAAAAAAGAAAAAGAAAGCCAAACGGAATTTTAAATGGTAACTTGACTTTAGCCAAGCAAAGATTTCGGAGTAATCGGAGCTCGGAGAGCATCAATTATGAGAAATGGCTCAACCGTTGAGAGCTCTGTCTGCAAAACGCGATTCGCGCTCAGTAACTTAGCACAGTCAAAATACCTCGTGAAAAAGGCGATTTTACAAGGTTGGGAGTAACAATAGAATAACAACAAAGAAATAAACTTACCTTGAACAGTGTCCTTCTTTAAGGGCCTAGAGGAGTGTTGCGAAACAATTTTGTTCTTTGACTGCTTTCTGTTCGAAAATAGACTGCGTTGAAGATGCCCCGCCCCCACGTGCTATTTTTTACAGTCCATGACTGTTTTTTCCAGGAACAAACGGGTTTACGCATAAAAGCTGTGAATTCACTGCAAGTAATTAATTTATAGAACATAGAGTGTAAATTTACAGGATTTTGAAATAACAGTATTTTACTGTTGGAAATTGGCTGTATTTTTACAGAATTTTTTTGCTCTTAATGTTATCTATAAACTGCAGAAACAATTGAGATCTCATTTGTGATTCTTCTTTCCTGCGGACAGGCTCCTTCCCTGGAACATTTTGTGTCACCTTCAGTCAGATGACTATATGATTGAGCGGTGAAATGGAGCTGAAACACTTGCTGCACGGTTTGAGATCCTCTCCTTGTTGAGGAAAAACCCGGCAAGTTACCTCGTTCATTCTGTTGGCATTGTGACAGGTGAAACTGATGAAACTCCAGTTCACATTGCATTTTTCATATGCATATGCTGTTTTGCACTTGTCCTCAGAAATCTGATTCATGCAGTGAAGTAGTAAATGGGCTCCATGCATGATGCATTTAGAGTGACAGTTTCATTTCTTAACATGTAGTTATATTATATTAAATGTATTTTTTACGGTAGTTATTTGTAGGGTTGTGTGTTTTATTTTGCTATTTCACTGTGCCTTGTAAGTTCATTGTCCTGTTCATTGGATCCTTATCTTTAGACACAAATAACTGGTTGTTGTTGGTTAGACTTGTTTACTCATTGGTTGTTGCTGGTCAGTCTTTTTTAAGTAATGGATTATGGTTAGTCTTGATTTCTCTATGGTTGTTGTTGGTCAGTCTTTTAAGTCATAGATTGTTGATTAGTCTTGTAGACTTTGGATGTTGTTGGTTTGTCTTGTTTGGTCAGATTATTGTTGATTAGTCTTATTACTTGTTGGTTGTTGTTGTTGTTGTTTAGTTTTATTTACTCATTGGTTGATGTTTTTGGTTGTCAGGCTGTTTTAGTAATGGATTGTTGTTGATTAGTCTTGTTTATTCATTGGTTGTTCTTGGTCAGTTTTGTTTAGTCAGATTGTTGTTGTTTAGTTTTATTTACTCTTGGTAGTTGTTGGTCAGTCTTTTTAGTAATGGATGGTTGTTGAGTGTATTTAGTCTTGTATAGTCATTGGTTGTTCTTGGTCAGTCGTGTCAGATTGTTGTTGGTTAGTATTATTTACTCGTTGGTTTTGTTGTTGTTTTATTTACTCATCGGTTGTTCGTGGTCAGTCTTGTTTAGTCAGATTGTTGTTGGTTAGTCTTATTTACTATTTGGTTGTTGTTGGTTAGTTATATTTACGCATTGGGTTTTGTTGGTGTTGGTCAGGCTTTTTTTTTTAGTAATGTATTATTGTTGATTATTCTTGTATCTTTGGTTGTTGTTGGTCAGTCTTGTTTAGTCATAAATTGTTGTTGGTTAGTCTTGTATAATCATTGGTTGCTTTTTATTAGTCTTGTTTACTTACTGGTTGTTTTTGGTTAGTTTTGTTTACTCATTGTGTGGTGTTAGTTGCTTTGTTTGCTCATCAGTTGTTGTTGGTCAGTTTTGTTTAGTCATAGATTAGTCATTGATTAGTTTTGTGTAGTCCTAGGTTGTTGTTGGTTAGTCATGTGTAGTCATTGATTGTTGTTTATTAGTCTTGTTTAGTCATTGGTTACTATTCATTTTGTCTTAATACAGTATTTTTGACCCCAACGTATACTCATATAGCCCTCATGTTACCTGTGTCTTTGTGTATTAAATGTCCTTTTGGTTCTTTCTGACTGGGTTTTGAGAGGCTTGTACATGTCTGGTTTATGTTTAGAGCCCTTTCTCAAGCCCATCTGGTCAAGTCCTGCTTTATTATGGCTTTTGTTTGCTACTTTCCCACAATAACAATGTACTTGGGTCTTCATAATGTCAGTTTGTTACACAAACACTGATGTTTGGATATATAGCTTAAAGGGGCTTTAGAGACATAGAATCCTCAGACAACATTAAATAAAATAGAGTGAATAACTTGCTTCTGTAACATTGTATGCAGAGATGTTTTATAGTCCAGGCTGTTGTAGAGAATTAACTCTCACAAAGAAACATGATGTGCTTTGTCGGTGTACACAATAATGTATTTTTGTTGCTGTTGTTAGTGATGTTTGCCACCAAATGTTCCTCCTACTTTTACATAATTACCGGCTCTTGATAAAGCCATTAAGCTTTGCAACGAATGCAAAGATTATTATAGTTGTAATTAGCTTCATAAGAGCTTTGAGCGGCAGAAAGAGATTACGCTCATCCAAAACACATCCTGGTGAATGATTCTAAAGGCACACTTACTTCAAAAAAGCATGTGATTCCCAAAAGTCATTGAGACAAGCTGTCCTTTTCTGAAAGACCTGCAAATGTGCAAGAAACATTAGATACAGTATGCAGTCCTCATAAAACAATTAGGCAATTGGGGAAAGCTTGGTGGACAGTCTCGACAGAATGTTGAATCTAAATTGTTTTTCATCCGAATAAATTTCATTTTTGATTAAATGTTCACAGTACGACTTTGTACATCGAAAATGCCGGGGGGGGGGGGGGGTTTGTAAAGAAAAGTGTTTTGTCACAATCTGTTTCACAATCTTTCATCAGAATGTAATGACACATTTTTTTTCTCTGAAAG
The DNA here is from genome assembly GCF_051911475.1 of Siphateles boraxobius. Lineage (NCBI taxonomy): Eukaryota > Metazoa > Chordata > Actinopteri > Cypriniformes > Leuciscidae > Siphateles > Siphateles boraxobius. The sequence goes on from NW_027509208.1 coordinate 14,051,474, forward strand.
AACCTTCCTTTTCCATAGACATCACAAATGGGCAAGTTCATAATGTTTACCAACAGCCAAATATCTATTGTGGCTATAGTTTAGAATGTTCACCAACAGCTATTTAGGCTACTTTGTAATGTTTACCAATGCCAAATAGCTATTCTGGCTAGTTTATAATCTTCTTTAATAGATCGGCTAGTATTCAGGCTATTTTGTAATGTTTACAATTGCCCAATTAGCTATTTTAAAATGTTCACCAATAGCCAAATAGCTATAATGGATCATTTATATTGTTCATTAATAGCTTAGCCTACTTTGTAATGTTTACAATTTGCCAAATGTTTACAATTAGCTATTGTGGCTAGTTTATAACGTTCACTAATAGCCAATTAGCAATCCTAACTAACTTTAGACTAACTGACAACGAAAACCCCAACGACCTGACAACACAGAACGAAAATCATAATATTAAATGGCTGCACTGATGAGTCGCAGCTGGTGCTGATGAGTGATCAGTAATAGCAGACACACCCACAAGTACGTACACGTGCACACACAGGAAATAGAATGAGTCACTGCATCCATGAACCGTGACAATAACCCTCCCCCTAGGAGCGCCTCCTGGATCGTAGATTGTAATCATCAATAAGGGAGTAATCCAGACCCAACTTCTCTCCTCTGGACCGTAACCTTTTCAGTCCACCAAGTACTGAAATCCACGTCCCCTCCATCTCGAGTCCAGAATGCGTTTAACCGAATAAACTGGTTCCCCATCAACAAGATGCGGCGGGGTGGGGAACTGGGGCAGGCGGGTTAATATTAGAACAAAAAACTGGCTTTAATTTGGAAACATGAAAGGCGGGATGAATCATCCTTTACGCAGGAGGCAGTTTAAGGCGGACTGCCACCGGACTAAGGATCTTGGTGACAGTGAACGGGCCGATGAATTTGGGAGCTTACTTATCACAGATGGAGCGGAGAGGAATGTTCTTGGACGAAAGCCACACTTTTTGACCCACGACGTAGACGGGAGGCTTCGACCGGTGGCGATCGGCCTGTGCCTTCGTGCGCACCCCCACTTGAAGGAGAGTCTCGCGGGCTCTTCTCCAAGTGTGGCGGCACCTCTGGACGAAAGCGTGAGCATAGAGGACCGCGACTTCGGGTTCCAGACTAGGAAAAATATGTGGCTGGTACCCTAAGCTACACTCAAACGGGGATAGGCCTGTAGATGACATTGGCAATGAGTTATGTGCATATTCAACCCATGAGAGTTGCTGACTCCAGGAGGAAGGATTCTGAGAAACCAAATATCGCAACACTCTCTCTAAGTCCTTGTTGGCCCGCTCGGTCTGGCCATTGCTTTGGGGATGAAACCAAGAAGGCCGACTGACACTCGCCCCCAATAAATGACAAAACTTAAATTGGGGACCCCTGTCAGAGACCATGTCCATCGGGAGGCCATGTAAACGAAACAAGTGCTCCACGGCAGCTGTCTCATTGGCAGAAGGTAATTTGGACAAGGGGATGAAATGAGCCGCCTTCGAGAACCGGTCCACTACGGTCAAAATGACCACATTGCCCTGGGATGGCGGGACAAAATAGAGTGCGATGTGGGACCAGGGTCTCAAAAGGACAGACAGCGGTTGAAGTAACCCATAAGGATGGCGATTGGAAGTCTTACCACGAGCACAGACAGAAGATGCCAAAACAAAACTCTGGATGTCATGAGCCATGGAAGGCCACCAGAATCGTTGACCAAAAAACTGGTACGATTAAACTGGATGACACGCCTCGTTAGAGCAATGACCCCTCCGAATAACGTCGAACCGTGATTCTCCAGCACAAATAAACAAATCGGTGGACACTCGGTGGAGGCATTACCCCTCCTAAGGCCGAACGGACCTTCGACTCGATCTCCCATGCGAGTGTGGAGACAATGAGTCTATGGTAAAATACCAAAAAGAGTGGAGGTGCGTTCAGAACGATCAAAAATATGGGATAAAGCATCGGGTTTGATGTTCTTAAGACCCGGGCGATAAGACAAGGAAAATTCGAAACGACAGAAAAAAGTCCCCAGCAAGCCTGCCTGGAGTTGAGTCATTTAGCAGATCTGATATATTCAAGGTTCTTATGATCGGTCCAGACGATAAAAGGTACCCCCGAACCTTCTAGCCAATGACCCCAATCCTCCAACGCTAACTTAAATGCCAACAACTCTCTGTTACCAATGTCATAATTACATTTTTAAATTTTAACTAAAAATATCAACATAGCTTTTTTTAAGCAGCACAAAAATTGTGTTTGTTACGCTGGCAATTTCGATGACGTCACTGGCATGGTAGGACCCGCAAAGGTGTATAGGCAACAGCTGCAGGTCCTATATACACACATGAAAATGATTAATTTTAATGGCACGGGTTACGCATTTGAGCATGTGAGGGACAGGCCAGTAGTATCTGACTACCACCACGTGGAGGACGACCAGTTTCAGGCTCCACATACAGTACGGGATCGTTTGGGGGAAGTGACTGGTTACGGGTGGGGGTGCGGGTGCGGGCGCTGCTGGAGCATGGACACTGCACCGGAGTTGATCTGTTGCAGAGAGGTCATCCTGGAACATTTATTGATCGGCGAAAATGCATCACCATGCACTGTTCATTTCGGATGCTGTGCGGTGAGAGAGACGTGTTGGAGGAGGCTATGCTATCTCTAAGGGATGTCCGAGCTGAGACGCTGGAGCGCCGCATAAGTAGCTGGTATGTAACAGTGTATTTTACGAATTGGCGACTGGGCTAGGCTAAGCTAACTTATATCCTTTTCTCAGACTGTTAAAGTTAACAGCGTACCGGAAGTTCACTCTTTGGGCGAGGGGGCATTTGGGAAGGATGAATAAGATTCCGTTCCCATTCTGTGCAGTGAACTAACGTTACATCTTTTGCCCTCAGCCGAATATCAAGGATTCTAGTTTGTGTTAGACTTGTAGCTAAATAAAACATTTGATGTCAGATGCTTCATATACTCATTGACGTTTTCAACACATCTGTCTCTCGTACCCAGGATTAAACACTAGAAATCACCACTAGAATAATTTTGTTGACAAGGCCAGGGGGTAGAGAGAAGCTAGCTCTGCTGGTGTTGGTTGGCAACGGAGTAGCCTCCCATGCCAGTGACGTAGTCGAATGTTGAAATCCAACATGGCGGCGCCCGTGTAACAACAACAACATTTTCAACGTACCATTTTATCCCTTTTAACAAATTCTGCCATTTTAATAATTGTACCAATGAGAATAAATAAAATACATCTGTTATATCACATTTTTTTAAATTTCAGTTCAGCTCATCTTTAACCTTGTCGGGATCCATGCGCCCTCCCTCGGAGGATATGATATAACCCAGAAATGGAACAGACTGTGCATGAAAAGCGTATTTCTCCGCCTTGACAAAATGCCCATTCTCTAGCAGCCTCTGGAGCACTCGTCTGACGGGCTGAACATGTTCCTGGAGAGAAGAGGAAAATATCAATATGTCATCCAGGTAAACGTATATGAACTGATCTACCATATCTCTCAACACGTCATTGATGAGTGCCTGGAAAACCGCAGGGGACTTAGACAGACCAAAAGGCTTGACCGAATATTCAAAATGCCCCCTGGGGGTATTAAAGGCAGTTTTCCACACATCCCCCTCCCTTATGCGAACCAAATGATATGCATTGCGTAAGTCCAGTTTTGTGAAGACTGATGCACCCTAAAACCGCTCGAAGGCTGAAGACATCAATGGCAAAGGATAGGTATTCTTTACCGTGATGTTATTTAGCTCGCGGTAGTCAATGCACGGTCGCAGGGAACCATCCTTTTCCCCACAAAAAAGAACCCTGCCCCCGCTGGAGAAGAGGAAGGGCGGATGAACCCGGCTGCCAGAGAATCAGAAATGTATTTCTCCATGGCCTCCCTCTCTGGAGCAGAAAGAGAGTATAACTTGCCTTTATGCGGAGACATACCTGGTAGTAGATCTATTGCAGAGTCATAGGGACGATGCGGAGGAAGAGAAGCTGCCCTGGACTAACTGAACACTTCCTTCTGGTCGAGATATTCCTCAGGCACATTAGACAGATTCACATGCTCATTCTGCAACAAAGAACAAGACACAGATGAACAGGCAGACACCAGACATGAAGCATAACACTGATCACTCCAGGCCGAAATGGAACCGTGGCCCCAGTCAACCCTGGGGTTGTGCTGAAGCAACCAGGGGTGGTCTAGGACTATGGATGCTGATGGAGAGTCAGTAACTAGAAACGATAATTCCTCTGTGTGATTTCCAGACGTAATGAGAGTGATCAGACCGATGGTGTAAGTGATAGCCGGGAGTTCTTGTCCGTTAAGTGCACTGACTGAGATCGGGCGAGTAAGTGGAGATATGGAAATCTGAAGGTGTTGTGCCAAGGTGAAGTCCATAAAGTTACCTTCTGCCCCAGAATTCAGCAGAGCTTGGCAGCGATGATCTCCGGTTGCCTATTGCAGTCTTACCGGGAGGAGAGTACTCAACGAGGTTTTTTCCCATGGTTAATCCGCCCGACAGTAACCTCAATGCAATTGCCGAGCTTGGTCTTTTACTAGGCACTCCGCCAAGAAATGTCCAGCTCCACCTCAGTATAAACACAGACCTCTCACTCTCCGCCGTTCTCTCTCCTCCCGGGAAAGCCGAGCTCTAGCTACCTGCATGGGCTCTTTATCGAATGAAGGGCTGACCGCATTCCTGACACTGGTCGTAGAATACTCGGAGGATTGAGGACCCAGAAACTGACGTGACCGTTGATCTTGACGGTGAAGACGCGCGTCCACACGCAACGCCAAATCAATTAGTCCATCCAGACTAGTGGGAAGCTCCAATGCAAAAATCTCCTTCTAAATGCGGTCAGCCAGCCCATGCAGGAACATGTCTCACTGCGCCTCCTTGTTCCATTTGCACTCCGCCATGTCCGGAACTCGATCGAATAATCTGTTTTCTGGGGTCTGTTGTTCTGACGGAGATCGGAGAGCACGTGGGCCGTCGTTTCCCATTGAGCCGCGCGCCCAGAAAACAACATTATGACGAAAGCCACTATAGACTGTTCGGTGGCAAATGTCTGTGGCTGGAGAGAACAAAACAGAGCTCATTTCGTTAAAAATGCTCTGCAGTAATTGGGCTCACCCATGTAGACCTCAGGCGCAGCTCATGCTGACAGTCGGTGTTAGTAGCAGCCGGGGGAACTGGCGGTGGGGCTGGCGCAGTTGGAACTGTCAGATGGCGAAGTTGGTTGGTGAGCTCGGACACCTGCGCCACCAAGACCTGTACTGCGTGACCTGTGGCTGCCATCTGCTCTTCTTGACGATCCATGCGTGAATTGCTGCGTGACAGAAATTCCTGCAGACTTTCCTCTCTTGCTGAATCCATTATGAAGGGTCAGGTCGTTCTGTCAGGGTTGAACTGGAAAATTTGTGTCGGATTCAGAAGCGAGTGATAAGTTTAATTATAAAAAAGTGACAAGAGAGACAGAGTCCAAAGTCCAAAATGTGTTGCAAACAGCAATTCACATTGACTTCCAATCAATCAAATACTACCTGAAACCATCGATGAACCATGGCATAATAACTACAGTATTTTTGTCAGAAGTGTAAACACAGCATTGGAAATAGAGTTTCAAACCAGTTTAGGTTTTCGGGAACAGACATCATCTGTGGAGTTATTGTGTGTGTTTGTATTAGGTAAATTTGATTGAGAAATATGAACCAAAACGGTCTTTAAGGTCAACTGACCAGCTGGTTTTAACGTCTCCTAGAACAAAACAGAGAAGTGGAGATCGAGCTTTTGTAGCGATAGCTCCAAAACTCTTAGCTCCAAAACAGGCTTAAGGAATACCTCCTCGCATTACCATTTAATGGGGTATAGTAGTTGTTGGTGTAGGCTATTAAATCGGAGGGGTTTATTTTGCTGTAATTTAACTGTGGTTTTATTGTTGTTTTTTATGGTTGTCTTTAGGTGTTTTGGATATTGTACAGCACTTTGTTCAATGGTCAGTTGTGTAAAAGTGCTTTATAAATAAATAAAACGAAACGAAACGACTGTATAGCAGCTGTAGTGAGGTTCTGTACTTAATGTGTACATTAAATGCGAGAGCAGATGTAGCGGTGTTCACTAGGTGTGTAAACAGAGTGGTTGAGCCGCTGTCAGTGTAAAAGTAGCTCAGAGCAGATGGCACGGTTATGGCAGCCAGAGAAGTGAGGTCACAGCAACTTCAAGCAGCAGCTGCCCCTTTCATGCTGAAATATGACCTGCTGCTAAGTTTTTACATTCAGAATCCATACCTACATGCAGTAAAAATGAGATTTCATAGATATCATTTCAGTGTAATGAACAGGGCATTCACAGCTTAGTGGTCCAGAGAGAAGTGGAGAAGAGGGAGCGGGGTGCACTTACAGACGGTGTGGATGAGTAAACCACGAAGAACATATTGTATGAACAGAATGGCAAACGCAAACATGAAAGAAACATAGAGCTGAGATAGCAGGAGATTACCCTCGTCAATATTGTTGTGGACTGGAGCCAATAAGGTGGGGTGGCATCTGTGACTAACTTTGAAGTTTGTGTATAAATATGTGTGTGTTTCCCACCAGTTCCTTTGATGTACTGTGTATTACACTGTTTTCTGTGTAACAAAGATGTGAAGTGTACAAGAATCTATGCCATTTAGACCCATGGCTGATTCCTAAATGCTTACAACAGGGGCGTTTCCTCCGAGGTGGCAAGTGAGGCAGAGCCTCCTCAAAAAACTATATGAGAAATTAATCCATGGTACAAAAATAAAATAATGCAGATATATCAAAATATTATACACTATTACAAAATGAGTGCATAAATCACTATTTTTCTAAAGTGACACTGTCCAACAGCGATACCAGTGACTATTAAAAAGAGTACATTAGTACATTAGCTGAACATTAGTTAACAAATAAAATATATTTTTAGTTTTGGAATAAATGTAAAAATTATGAGAAAACTTGATGATAACTATACTTTGTTTTAATAAATAGATCAATGATTACATTGTAATTGTAAAAATGCTTCAAGATTAAGTGTAACTGGTACATTGTTCTGCCTAAGCAAAAAGCAAAAAAAAAAAAAAAAAAACTGTGATGACTTTGCCTCCATATTTCAGAACACCATTGTGCGCCACTGGCTTATAATGAGATATGATGGCTCGATTAGATGGTGAATTTTGTAAATAAATAGATAATTGTCTTCATTTCTTGCAGCTGCGAATTTACTTGTAATTGTGACATTTATTTTGCTGTTATTGTTTCTTTATTTCCCCATCTCATAAGAAAATTTAGCTATTATATAGTTGCTCATTTTGAATGAATTTATATGATTTAATACAAAAATGCACACACATGAATACATAAATTATTTATTTATTAGTAGCTGTTTACATAGACTATACCATCACAGACGCTGGTGTGATTTCTCAAGGAAGCTATTTTGAATGGTATCTTTCAGGTAATAAGGACATTTTATGTGTAGAATTTAGAAAAAAAAATTGCTTCAAGCACCTTAAAGTAACAGAATCATGCTGTTTTTGGGTGGTTCTTCAACTACGGGCACTTTTGGCCTTGTGAACTTGAGGGGGGAAAAGTGTTCAAATCAAAATGGTCACAGTCTAACAGTTAAGTATAACTAGTCTAGTTTAATGATCCATAAGAGAACGCACTTACATTATAAGACAAATTGGTGTTTTTTGACATATTTTCCGATCCGCACTGAACAAATGTCATTTCCATCACATGTAAATATTTTATTATTTTAAAATATTATGATATAGATAATTTCTTAACAGTGTAAGACCACTTCGACACATAGTATTATCAGTTTATACATATATTGCAATTGCCATATATTTGTGGATTAAGTAAATTAATTGTTATGAGGCCCAAACACAAATCTTACATCCACCACAACCTGAAATATAATATTGGATTGGTTAGATACATGTAAGAAAAATAACTACTTGTGTTATTACGTTAAGTGGACCATTATCCCATAAACTATGCAGACATTTTTAATGAGTGATTAGAATTTTGTAAATATTTTTTAAAAAGTTATGAGGGGGTGGAAATGACTGGGTGTTGTGGAAATGACAATGAATGGACGTCCATGTGGAAAAACAGAAGACATTTATTTGAAACTTTCTGAAACAGACAATTCCATTTAACAAATCATTAATCTCATTAGTCGTTAATTTGTTTGGTTCTGTTTTGGTATAGGACTGAGACCTTTCTGCAGTTGACTTCCGCGGCATCTTAAAAATAGATGAAAAGGCATTTCAACAAATATATATTTGAATAAATACATTAGCATTGTATATTTCAATAAATAAAATATACATATGTAGCCACACATTCGATGAATTGCACCTTGTAAGCATAAATGTCATTTCCACCTAAGAAGGAATGTGTTGGAAATGACGGTGGTGGAAATGATAATCCTGCAGTGTTTTGTAAAAAAGTCCAAGCTAGTATTACAGATTAGCTATGAATTGGTAGCTAGCATTGCATGCATGCAAAATGCATCTATGTAAGTTAAAAAATCTATTTATTTACAAGCATACAATAAAAATATTTTCATTTCAAGCAATATTTACCTTGAGTTTTCTTCTCCAAGTTGGTGAATAAATTAAAAATCTCCTCCATGTCAGACATGTGCTGTGATGTCATTGTTCATCTCCATAGAAACTACCCAAACAATCTTTCAAAAAAGCCTTTTAAAAGGGACATTACAGCGTTGTGGTGGAAATGACAGCAATACTGTGGGACAACTATATTTTGTATATAAAATCACATTAATAGCTGTCTGACCTTAAATACCACAATTATGTTTTATTTTACTGATACTGTACGGTATACAGTCATATATAAAAAAAAATAGATCATTTAAGATCATAAATATAGATCATAAATCATTTTTTTACACTTCTTTTTCATTATTGAAGATCAGAAGTCTGTGTGTGGGACAAGCCCAAAATAGCAATATTTGCATCTATAATGATGTTTAAAAAGGTGAAAAAATCATCGTAGACTACCGGTAAAAAGTTCCTAAAGTACTTTCATTGTAAAGTTAACTATGAAAGTGTGAATTTTTCAAAATAAAATGTTTTTTTTTTTATAAAATATGATCAAATGACATGAAAGTGCCCATAGTCTAAGAATTGCCCTTTTACTGATTATGTTGGGCAAAGCCTGATTTACATAACAGTAATGTGTACCCTCTAGTGGTGTAGTCGTATCATTACACTCTTTTTGGAGGCGGTTTCATTTTCTCAGATACTGGACCTGTGAGTCCCATTTACCTCCTGTTGACCTCATAACATCAGTCCTGTTATTATGGCTGTATGTAATCTGCTCCTCTCAGCACCATTTTTATGTTCTTTATGTATCTCAGCTTCTCTCATTAAACACATCATAATTGAGCTTCAGTTAAGAAATGAGACCCAAGAATGCTCTCCCAATGTTTAAATATTGTGTGGCTACATGGTGTTGAGCTCTAGAAGATCATCTAAGCTCAATATCACAGATAATCAATCTCTGGCAGTCGCTGACACAGAACACCCTGTCTCCAACCCTGCCTAGACAGGCGCCCGTCAGCCACTGTCCTCACTGGTATAGTGGTGTCTTTTAACACAGGATGAGAAAAGATAGGCAAGATGTTTGCTGGAATAATTATCTGCTTCCAATTATTGCACACTACTGATTTCCCCTGACTCTCAACTGAACCACATCAAATATCACAGTCTTTTGAAAGACTGAAAAATAAGCCCTAATGAATATGTTATTTAATATTAGATGTTCGGGAGCAAAATTAGTATTTATGTGGAATAATAAATTTGTCTCATAAATGTGAAATAATGCTATTTGTCCTGCATTTTACATATACATAATTGCTAAACACACAAGGACGTTGCAATGTCATTGTCATTGACAGCATCTAACTTAGTTTGTATATTTAAGTAATATTCACAAGACCAGAGAAAAAGTTCTTACGAAGCCACAGCAGAATCAACTGCCGCGTCTCCAAGCAACATCAACGACAATGTAAATGTACTGGTGTGTGTATGCCATGCAAAGCAAAGAAGAAATGCACTGCTTTCAAAGAGGAATTACTGGACTGCTTGATACTTGCACCCCAATGGTAGAAGTCAAAGCAAAGCATAATGGCTCGATGTTTCTACACTACTTTTAGTACCTCCTCAACACAACACTGGTTTGAAGAATACAAATATTGCATAAGGTCATAATTGCAGAGAATGTACATATATCCATAATGGATACATGATATCAGTCTTGTCAACTGATCCCTTCCCTTGTTTTCTCTTTCTCTGTTTCCCCCCTTGTTTGCTGTCATTTTCTACATCTGAAATATAATCTATATAGTTTCAACTCTGTATATTCCAGTTTCATACTATCTCTGCTTTCCTTTGTTTCTGCATCTGCTCCTCTGCAGGTACATCAGAACAATGTATCTCGGCATCCAGAGCCGCAGGCAAAAGGAGAACCAGCGACGCTTCTACTGGGCCATGATGTATGAGTATGCCGATGTCAACATGCTCCGTCTACTGGAGACATTTCTGGAAAGCGCTCCACAGCTGGTTCTCCAGCTCTGCATCATGATCCAGAAGAACAGGGCAGAAACACTGCAGTGTAAGGAGTGCCTCAAGGCTCTGTACTGAGACTGCTGATATTTCGTACAGTATTGCTTTTATACATCAGTAGTGAATGTTCTTTGCATGTGTACATTTTACTTGGATTTACAAGAAGATTATGACATAATATATACTTTTCAGTATATATATTTATTTTATAATTTCAGCAGTGAGAGTGTCAAATTGACTAAATTTGCTTTGCAGTTGTGTTTTTTACATGCATTGCACGCTCAGTCAACATTTCTTGATTAGAAATGTTGCTGGAAATGCATCTTTAATTTTTTTATGAGTGCAACTCAAAACTCTGTAACAACATGATGCATGGCCAAAATTCGCAGTTAGGTTTATGTTTAGGTTTATGACAACAAAATATGATCTACTGGATCTCACAGCTTTGTGTTATATTAATACATCAACAAGTCCAGCAACCATCTTAATCTTTCAGAAAACCAAGGAAATCATTGCAAATCTATACAGTGCATCAGGAAAAAAAGGCTGACATGTGGACAAATCTGACAATCTGAGCCCTCCCTGGCTAAGCCCTTTTAAATGATCAATTGTGTTTGTGGGGAACATGTTTTTTTTCCTGCCGTGCAGCTGACAATGTGAGATGTAAGACCATTTCTTATGTGTGAGGAGACAGCACTGCCAGGAGTCCAGGGGCCTCATGTACAAAGACTTGCGTTGAATTCATACTAAAACATCGCGTACGGACAAAGCTGTAAATGTGCGTACGCACAAAAAAAAACAGATGTATGAATCTCTGCGTACGAAGGTTCCCACGCATATTCTCTTTGTACATCCCAATTAACGTAAAATTGAGCGCACATGCACGAGCACAACGCCCCACCCAGTCTCCTCCCTCAATTAAATCATTTAAATATGGTAATTAGTCCAATTTGGAAAAAGAAACCTGCAAGAACATGGCTAAAGCAAGCAAGAAACGAAATTTCACTGAAAATGAATTAGAGGTCCTACTATTAGAGGTAGAAACAAGAAAAAATATTTTATTTGGAACTTTGTCCTCTGGAATGAATAACAAAAGAAAGAAAAAAGAGTGGGAGAGTTTGTCTGATGCCGTCAACGCGGTGGGATCTGAGAGTCGCACCGTAAATGAGCTGAAGAAGAAATGGTCTGACATAAAGGTGGAAGTTAAGCGGAGAACTGCTGCGCACCGCCACAGTGTGGGCAGAACAGGCGGTGGTACAGGGGCCGATGAACTTTCACCCTTTGATCAGAGAGTTGCCTCTATTGTAGGAGACACGTTAATCTCTGGAATCGTATCCGTTGATGTGGGAGACTCGGATATACTGCAGGACTGCCAGCAAGGTAACTAATGTAAAATGTATTTCCTTAACTTTGATACATATAGCCTACCAGCCACCATTTTAATTTTAAAATGCATGCAATGTAGCAAAAAGTACACCAGAGATTTTTCGTATCCACTGCTTTTATTGCAAATGCGTGTACCCATTAATAAGGAACCGATTCAAATTACTGTTAACATGTGGCTGTGTTTATTTGGACTTAGGAACCGCAGGAACAACAGCAGGAACGTCCTCTGGCACGCACTCAGAGTCCGCACCACCAGAGTCTGCACCGCCAGAGCCCATTCAGTCCAGCGTCTCCGGTGTCTCTAATGCTCCCCCCAGTGCTGAAGCCCGTCCATCTGGCCGCGTCTTGACGCATGCTGTTCTGGAGTCACAACAGCAAATTGTTAGGGCCATTGGAGAAATTAACAGTCACCTGAAAAATGTCACTGACGCACTCACAGAAATAAGCCATTCATTAAAGGAATTGGTGAAAAAATGAACTTTGTGTCTGAGTAGCCTACCATTTATATTGTCGCAATTACACGTTGACGGGCCTGAATGGCTTGTTGATTGTGCTGCACATATACTGGTCCTGGGTCAGAGTCATCTGGCAGTGCTGCCACCTCACCAAGGGGTATGCCATGCCTGTGCGCGACATTGTGCAGCACTCCACAGGCCAGTATGATGTGGCAAACCTTGTCAGGGCGGTATAACAGCATCCCCCCGGTCCTGTCAAGGCAGCGCCACCGACATTTCAGCTGCCCAATCGCCCGCTCCACAACTGACCGAGTGCGAGAATGGGCATCATTGTATCTGCGCTCTCGGTCAGTTTGTGGGTTGGTGAGGGGGGTTAACAGCCACGTCTTTAGTGGATAACCACTGTCTCCTGATGGGCAGTTGAATAATAACACACAAAAATTAAACTTTTAGATAGAACTACATTTAAATGCATAACTTACCAAGTAGCCACCCATCGCGCACCCTGCCAGCTTGGAGTCTCATCCCAACCATGCTATTTGTAAGGATATATGAATCATGGGTTGCCCCAGGCCACCTTGCCACAATATTTGTTAGGCGCATTTGTGCATCACATATAATCTGCACATTTATTGAATGAAAATGTTTCCGATTCACATATACAAATTCTTCTTCAGATGGCGCCTTTATAGCAATATGTGTGCAGTCGATCGCTCCGATTACATTAGGAAAACCGGCTATCGCAGCAAATTGCGCTTTAATGTTTGGCTGGTCACCTGCATCGTATGGGAACGTTATATACCTGGTAGACAAGCGGATGATCCCGTCCCATACAGCTGGCATTGCACGGCTCAAACACGACTGGCTTATTCCTGAGCGGTCTGCCAGTTCTCTTTGGAAAGAACCAGTTGCCAGGAAACCAAGTGTAGTAAGCACCTGTAAAGGAACGGGCAATGCGTGGCTCCTCACTGTCTCTCTTTCCAAATTCGGACCCAACTCAGCGCAGAGTTCCAAGAGTATAGGCCGTGGAAATCTGAAACGGCTGATAAGCCAGTCATCATCGTGGGCCAGAAAATCATTGTGGTCCCTAAAAACTCGTTCTCTCCGTATTCGTCCATTGAAAATGTCCTCTAATAAAGCCAACGCTGCCATTGTTAGACGGGTTGTATCAATTTGCACATGCTTTATATATGTTCTTACTTAATTGCATAATTAATAAAATATTTTAATAAGACTTGTGTGACAATAATATGTCAAATAATTGATCAATTACAAATTATAAGCAATATCTGACAGCTGGTGGTGCGATAGAACAATTCGTAGTGTAATGTTTGCCACTTCACTTTATTGCCTCTATGAGTCGCCAACGGACAAAAACTATGAGAAATGTACGTACGCCAGACATGAGATCGGCGTGGAGGAACGCACATTCTCGCGTTAATTTCACTGTTAGTACATCTGGCCGTGAACGTGAAAGCTGACGTACGCCGTGTTTTTGTGCGTACGCAGTGTTGATACATGAGGCCCCAGATGATTTTATGAACATGAATTCTGAGCTTAGCAGGATGAATTGTAAACATCTTAGAAAAAAGAAGCAAGAGGTATGTTTTGGAGAATATAGCTCCATAAATGGTGGGCAGGTGTTATAGAAATGATAAAACAATGATTGATGCTGTTGTACTGTATATGTTAGGGTGCTTTTCATTAGCATTCCTGGATACAGATAAAGTCATTTATCACAGTACACATAGGCTACATTGTGTTTGATTTTGTTCTTTTCCCCCCAAAAAAATTACCAAGATTGCAGAATGCGAGAATAACAGACAGATTAATGTAGATTATTTGTTACTTGGGAAATTTGAAAACTGGAATTCAGAGTACGCTTTCACGCAGTTTTATTGTGGCTCTGGATGTTTCTCTATTTATCATGTAAAAGTACATATGTACATTACCATTCAAAGGTTTGGTCGATAATGTTTTTAAAAGAAGTCTCTTATGCTCACCAAGGCTGCATTTATTTGACTGTTATATTGTTTCTAATTTAACTTTTATAATTATTGTTTTTTTGTTTATTTAACCCTTTAAGGTCCGCACCAAGAAAAAAGTGATGGAAATTTTTTTTGTTAGCATTTCTTATCTCTTTATATCGCTAGTAACCAGACTCAATGTATTTTTTTTCAACACATCCCATAATTTTTAAAATATCGGCCTCTACCAAATGGTTGAGATGTCACTTAATGGTAAAAAAAATGGTACCGGAATTCATACACATATTGCCATACTTTTTCATTGCCCATCATAATTTATGATCAAAACCTTTTCTAATCTTGACAAACACATTGTCAGAAAGATCTGAGTCTCAAGGTTCCATATTTTGTGACAGAAGTGATATTTGGACAGAAATTTATTAAGTTATTACAGCATAATGCATACAATTAAATTCAATGGAATTTATGTCATCTTTGGTATTACGCCTAAACAAAATCTCATGGGAACTTCAATTTTTGTGATATCAACTTCAAATTTGGAACACAACTTGGTTAGATATATGGCTTTGATTTTATAGTAATTTTATAGTAAAAAATATTTTGTAACATATATATTTTATATAAAAGAAAAAATATTAAGTACAGTATATTGGATTTAATGTAAATTTAAAACTTCCATAACTTTTTCATACTTTAATTTTGTACTTGCTTTTACTTCAGCAATAATCTGCTGACTGTTTTCTTTAAAACAAGACCAAACTTAGGTCTTTATTCCAAAGCATTCTTGAATTACATCCAAGTTTTAATAGTGCATTGTAATGTCCATTCTCAAAAAGGGGGGTGACAGTTAACCATTATGTGCCAAATCAACCGTTTGGTTGAGCATGTTTTTGAAAAATTATTAAAAACATACTTAAGTTTTTTCATGGAACCAAGTAACATAATTTTGTAAAGTTAGGGCTCTTATAGTGTAATATGTAAAAAAAAATGCTTAGCTTAAAAAATTTAATCAAAAACAGTTCACCTGGCTGGGGTGATTTATTTGTTTCTGACATCCATGTTAGAAGAAGTCTTGTGACAAGTGCTGTTGATTGATACTGTGACATTAAGTGGATTTTTTTGGCATAACATACCTTAACCAGATGGTAGAGATGGCTCAATCAGTTTGAGTTAAGTGAGGTACTCCTCTCAATAAAATATAGTGACTAAAAATGTGCTCAACCATTAATGATTAATACTATTATTTTTTTATATAATTATAATACTATAAATGTTAATAAGCAGTGATATTATATCAATAGTATAGCAATGATACTTTGTATATCTTATAATAATAAGAAGAAGAATTATAAGAATTGTATTTCTCTCTGTTGTCCAGGTGTGTCAGCGATCGCGTCTCTTCTCTCGCTTTCCTGGGTTCTGGCCTCATACCACAAGCTTCTGCGTGATTCCCGCGACGACCAAAAGAGCATGAGCTACCGGGGAGCGTTGGTGCATCTTCTGTGGCGTTTCTTCACCATTTCTTCTCGGGCGCTATCTTTTGCCCTTTTTGCCTCGGTTTTCCACCTGTACTTTGGCATTTTTGTGGTGCTTCACTGGTGTGCCATGGCCTTCTGGGTAATCCACGGAGGGACCGACTTCTGTATGTCCAAGTGGGAGGAGGTGCTATTCAACATGGTGGTCGGCGTAGTCTACGTCTTCTGCTGGTTTAATGTCAAGGAGGGAAGGACCCGATACCGCATGGTGGTTTATTATTCGCTGGTGCTGGTGGAAAATACCATCCTTACCGCTCTGTGGTACACCTACAGAGACCCGGTTGCTACCGACTCCTACGCTGCATCCGCTCTCTGCGGCGTCTTCCTGTGCTTTGCCTCCGGAGTGGCCTGCATGGTCTTCTACTACGGGGTCCTGCATCCCATGGGACCCGGGCTGAGGGTGCTGGCCAGTTCCTGCTGTGCTGAGCTGCTCTGGGGTCTCCCGTTACCACCTGAGGCCGAACCCATGGCTCCCACTCCAGGGCCTCGGGGCTCCCAAGCCACCCCGACCAGGGCAATGGCTTCAGGGGACTACAGCGAGCCGGAGGAGGCTGCCACAGACACATGCCTGCCGGTGTTCCAGGTGAGATCCACAGAGCCCACCGATGCGGCGGGCCGGCCCATTCACCCTGAGGGGCCCCTAATCAAGATTGACATGCCCAGGAAGCGCTATCCGGCTTGGGATGCTCACTTTGTGGACCGACGTTTGCGGCGGACCATAAACATCCTCCAGTACATCAGCCCCAATGCAGTGGGCATCAGGTACAGGGATGGACCCCTCCTCTACGAGCTGCTCCAGTATGAGTCCTCCCTATAAAGGCGCACAATGCCGCTTCTTCTCTACTCTCATGCCCACTCTGGTTCTCCACTTCCCTTGGTGCTTTTTTCTTCAGAGTTTTTATTTAGTTGTACTCTTGAGCTATAAGAGTGCATCTAAGGTCTAAAAGAGTCTAAACAGAGAATATTCAACATATATTTTGACTAACACAGTGTAGAGTTGCAGAACAAAGAGTCCGAAATACAACATTCCCTTGTTGGGGTTACTATGGTGTGAATGTTCGACTAATGTGTTTGTTTGATGGTGTTTGTGGCCCTGTCACCTCTGACATGTGCATGATGGGAATGATGGAGGAACATACTCTTTAGCATCCTCATTCTGATTTTGGCTTTTACCATTTTGTGCCTACGTTTTTTCCAAACAGTTGTGATGACAACTGATCTTAAAAGACGGCAAACAAGTTAATATCAGCTAGACACTAGAAAAGCACATTCGATTGTCAGAAAAAGCACACAATGCCCCATTCCATTTATCTTGTGATTAAGGGGGAAGAGACTTGAAATTGTTGTCAAATTGCTTAAAAAAATTAACAATCGCTTTTTCGAGTAAAATACAATGATGTCATGTAAAAAATTTGGTGTTGGCGTTACCATATAGCACTGCCACTGCTATTTTGATCTTCAAGGGCCTTAATATTTATCTTAACATGTCTTTTCCTATTGAAACTCACTAGTGATGTGATAAACAACTTTGTAATCTGATGAAGTTGAATATATTATAATGTTTTTTTTTTCATATGGCCCACTGTTATATTTTTTAACCCATCTATATTACGTGTGAGTGCACTTTATGAAAGCTAAATTTAATAAATGGGACATATTTCTTTGTATTTATATACACTATCATTTAAAAGTTTGTGGCCAGTAAGATGTAAAGAGGTTTAAATTGCCACAAAAGATGTATCATGGTTTACACAAAAATATTAAGCAGAACAACTAACTGTTTTTAACATTGATAATAATGATACATGTTTCTTTAGCACCAAATCAGCTTATTTTAATGGTTTCTGAAGGATCATGTGACAATGAAGACTGGAGTAATGATGCTGAAAATAAATATACAAAATATATTACAATAGACAACAGATATTTTCGATTGCAAGAATATTTCACAATATTACTGTATATTTATTTTTGTATTAAATAAATGCAGCTTTGGTGCGCATATAAGATAATCTTACCGACCACAAACTTTTGAACGGTAGCACATTTTTTTCTTTTTACATATGGCCCACTGTTATATTTTTTAAACCCATATATAGTCCATGAGAGTGCACTTGTTGAAAGCTAGAAAGAAATAGACATATTCCCTTATATAAGTCTTTCCATACATAAATACACATATATAAAGACAAAATAATAAGACTATACGTTAAACGTTTTGTCATATAACTTAACTAAAAAAGTGTGATTTAACATGCAATGTACATGTAAATGAATTGGTTTTGTGCAATGAAAAAATATCAATTGATATGACAAAACTAACTGCAAAGAAATTATTTTTGAGGGTTAGATCACTGAGATTTAAGGTAACAATTGCAGTTTACTATTTTTACAGTGTTATAATTAAATGTTTGCAGTGTGTGGTGCTTGATGCTAACCTTTAGTACTCCTCCATCATTCCCTGTACAAAATTGCATTTGTCTGTCCACTTAAAATTTTCCTCAGAAAAAGGCTAATGGTTTCTTAAAGGGTCAAGAACTTTGACACATTTAAATGGTATACCATTCGCATTCAAAATGTACTATACTCATTTTTTTTCAATTAAAAATCCTTTATTTGAAGTGTGCAATATTTTAAAAGATGTACTATGAAATGAGTGGAGAAAAAGGTTGCTTTTGCCTGAATTAAGTTTATATGCCACCATCGAATGCATGCCGAGGTTACACATTGAGGATTGACTGGGTTGCCAGGTGCCAACCAATGATTGAGGCTTGCTAAAGTGCAAGATAATTAAATTAAATGTCCCATGTTTTTTTTCTTCATTATCCTATATATGGTGCAATCAAAAAAAAACCTGAGGATTACCTCTATAAAAAGCCACTTGTTTACCTCCAATCCTGAGGTAATTTTCCCCCAGATTTCATTGATTCAATTGAGAATGAATGAATTGCTCTGGGGGGGCTGAGGTCATTTTTATTGTTCCGACACTTAGCATCCAGGCAAGATAAGTGCAGGCATTAACATGGGATGCCAAGTTTCACCGCATGAGCTGCTACAAACCTCATTTGTGCCTGCTGAAATTTTCCCAGCAGACCTCAGATGGGTTGTAGCGGACGAGGTGGAGGTTTTTTTATTTTTTTTATTTTTTTATTTTTTTGCCAGGGATGGAAAAGAACACGAGGATAGACAATAGCTACCAGTGAGAATGTGGATTCGAGTGTATGTGAATGTGACTTTGGTTTGTAGGTCTTACCTCTTCAGCTCCATCCTTGGTTGCTGCTCAGACTCCTCCTCCCCTCTCATGGCGAGTGTTATCTGGGATACTCGGATGCAAAAATTAGTGGAAGATTGCTTTCAAGATAACAACTTGGATTTATAACCTGGCTAAAGGGAATCAGGGATGGGCAGGCGATTTCATGCAAGGAATTCTAATTCCTAAAAATCAAAATTCAGTAATCCTCGCAATATCAGGTTTTCAGTTGAAACTATACAAAGCGTTTCAGTTCCCTGTTCCCTTATAGTGCCTGTAACAGTCACCGATATTCCAATCCTGTAGGTGCTTTGCACATTGATGCACTGTTGTTTGCTGGGATATTACCAACCCTGTAATGTTATGATGTGTACACTTTAACTAGTTTTTATGGTTGTGTAACTCGGCTGCCTGGCATCCCATGATACGTTCATAGTCCAATTACAGAATCGGTTTCTACTATAACGCACTTGAGGTAAGACAGACCAGGTGATATTTTCAACTACACTGTGATATTTCCTTCTATTATTCCACTTGCGCATTAGCATGATGTGTAGTGACTAACGTTGCCATGTTTGAGCAGACATAAAGGGAGGGATTTGAAACAAACCAACCCCCGTACAGCACACGTATAATTCCGAATTGGTTAGTTTTAGATTACCGCCTTACTAGTCAAAGAAGTTACACATCAGATTAGTCGATGTTAAAGTCATCCCTCCACATGTACATGTCTTGTGTGGGGTGGGTGAGTGGGACCAGTCTCTGATATCTAATTCTTTGTGGTGCCTTGTCTTTTTGGGTGCTTCTGTATAGCCATGGCAGCCAGTGCAGCAAACAACAATGCCAGTGTCTCTATCTCCATTCATATTTCACTCAGTACTGTAATGAGACAGTCAATTTTGTCCCATACCTGCGCAGGAAGTGCTGTCTGTGTAAATCTTTGCTAAACGAAATGATCTGCATATTATGTCTGAAAGGCAATACTTAACATCTACTAATGTTGGGTTTTATACTTTTCCTGAAAAAGACCGGTTTCTTTCACTCATTCACACGGGTTTTATGAGCAGATGCGAAAAAGGAATGAGGTTTGTTTGGGTACTAAATGACAGTTATGATGAAGTTAGCAATTTCTTTAATGATTGTTAATGTACTTCTGTCTATGCCTTCCTCTGTCTTGCAAAACGAATGAGCTGTAGTGCCAACAAGTTAATCTTTTCTCTCTGTCGTTTGTCTTGTGAACAAAAATGTCTAGCCAAACGGATTTATGCCTGCAAAAAAAAAAAGAAGAAAAAAAGAACAAAATGTGTGTAGACCAATAAGAATAGAAAAAGTGCGGTACGTAAATATGGTGCTCACTGGATCAAATATTTCAACTTAAATCTGAGATGGCATTGGACACATTTTTAAAGGCCTCTAGTGGTGAACCATCTTCAGACTGCTTCTACATCCTTTGGATTTTTAGCATGTCCACAAAATGCATCTTATGGTGACCCCTCCAACACACTTGCATGTTTTCTTCAATGCAACGTCCCACCCATCGCTCCAGGGTTCTCAAAGAGCATCTATGGTCATCAAATCCAGTTCTGTACAGTGGTTCTGCAACGATTGGTATTGAAAAAGAGCCAAATGTTCTGATGACGAAACGACCACAAAACGGTGCATTTTTGTTTCTTGACCTGGTGCTTATCAACATATTCTTAAGGTGCTACCACACATGTGGACTGCAGGACCCCTGTTGTGGCTCACTAAGCAAGGCCACCGTCCGATAGACCTGCCTCTTTAAGCTCACGGACACTTTCCTCTCTGGAAGAACAAGCACCTCAACACAGTTTACAGCCAAACATCTCTCTTTGAAATATGGTGCCATGTATTATGTTTCAACCTGCACAAAGAAGCATTGGTGCAGCAAATATCTTAATTTTTTACTTCTTCCCCAAATTTCTGTTCATTTTTATGTATATTTGTTTTAAAAAAAATGTTTAGGTGTTTAAAATCTGCACTAGGATTTCTCGTAAGTGGAAAAAAAGATGAAAATGCATCATTTTGACATTCATCCAGGCCTAAAAGTACTTCTGATAAGAAGGGATCGCTAAACATATAAGGTGATTGCCGTGCTGTATATTCCTGTCATCTCTATGTCCTAAACCTATGTGTATTTCTTCTGTTATCGTAGAGCTGGCTGTATATTTTGTTGGAAAATAATCTTATGATTGATTATGGTTGTCAGATGAATTGCTGCTGATTTTTAGAGTTGTTATCCATGCTGTTGGAGACGGGTAAATCACCTGCCAAACAGATTGTGTTAGATCGTCATTGTATTTCTCACATGGGGTATTAAAGAAATAAGGCACAACATTATAAGCAAATTATTTGCTACTATCTGTAACGTTTCTTTTTTCTTAACTGACTGTACTCATTACTTATGTTGGGAAAAAAAAAAGATTTATTTGATGTTGTCAAATACAAATGAAAGTAAATAGTTTTGTTTGATTGCCATTATTTGAGAACAAAACTGATGTCTAGTAATTCATTAGACCTTATTCTTGGGGAACATATTACTAATACTGACAACATGGTGCTATGGTTGTTTTTGTAAACCTCAGTTTTTAGGTGAAAAAGGGAATATATTGGGAATAAAAGAATATGTTGAGCCTTACTGTAGATCTATATATGAGACTGTTCATCTCTGAAGAAAAAATAATTATAGTATTTGAAAGTTAGTACATATATACAAAATTGTATGCTTTACGTTTATGCACAATTTGCCCAATGACAGATAAAAGTGGTAATATACTAATGTATATGTTCAGATGTGTATGTGAATGTATACTGATATGATAGAGATAGATTTCCCAGAGTAACAAATTGTTGTTTAATAAAGATATTACGTTATTATAATTCGTTTTTATCATCAAATTGCTTCAATTGAATAACGGTGAAGAAAATTTACTGTAAAGCCCTGCAATTTATTCGGAATACTCTTATTCATAACTTATTCATATATCTAAGCATGTAACCACATGTTCAGGACTATGGGATGCGATCTAACAATAATAACAATATAGTTATGTTATTTTGGAGGTTATAATAGAATATCAATAGACTAAAATAATTTGCTGTGGTTAATTTTGCATACATCTATCAATAAACACATACCACTTTAAATTTATTTGAAATAATAATTTTTAGCTGTTTTGGCATTTTAATTAAGTTATATTGTTTGAATTATATTATTTAAGTAATGTTGTGGCCCTTTAAGAAGTTTGCTGAGGCCACCTAGTGGACCCCATTGCTCTCTGGCCCCAGAGCTACTGGACTAGATACAGAGTTACTATTAAGTTGCACTTTTAGTCAAAGACAAAGCACCACCTAAAACGACATAAAGTGGACTAAACATTTTTTTGTTTGGGTTTATGAATAATACCAAAGGCATTTAGTTTGTAGTTTAATGTGCTGATGAGGTTTTCTGTTTGTCTCGCAAAGCACTGTGGGTAGACGCCCTACGCCCAAAATGGCGGCAGGATTGAAAAGTTTGCGGCTGTTTTTATTTTATTTTATCATTTTTGGTCGGTCTCTGTCCCCTTTTGAATAAATCCCCATTTTTACCAGGCTAAAGAAGGTTAATTGTTTTATTCCGATCCCCGAGTACATGATTTGGATCGTTGGTTTGTTTAGTTTAGATCGGTAAAGCGCCGCCGTTGACGTGTATGAGGCAGATGGCACTGAACTTGTGGACATCACTGCATCTAATACAGTTAAAATGAAGAGCATTTGTACATAGAAATGGAGGATGATGTAAAGAAAGTGAAAAAGGTAAGTTAACACTGCAATGTTACGAGAGTTTACCCGTGTATGATCAGCAAAACTGGTTAACGTTAGTAACTTAGCTGAAAGTGTTGGCCTAACCACGGTTAAACAGCTGCAATAAAGCTCTTCAGCCTCTTATAAACACTCGCAGTTTTTTAAATACTTCTTCTGATATTTAGAAGTCTCTGCCACTTCTCTCGTGACCGGACTGGATTTGTAGATAAATTGCTGGTGGTTTAGGTTAGTTGTGGTACAAAGACGCGCCACCCAAGATAACTTTAAACACTGAGACTGCGATTTTACTGTGATTGCTACGTTTGTGACAAAAATCTGTCATTCTTCTGAGTTTCTTCATGTCTTTCAGCATCGCACTCTTACCTCTGTCTGAGATACAGAGCCCCCCTATGGCCACGTAGAAAAATATTGGAGATGTGATTAACTGTACCCTCAATTTTCTAATCTGTACTCGGTTTATAAAAAAAAATTATTTGTAATCTGTACAGTCTGTTGCTACTCACAAGTTCATAAACTGCACCCACAGATTTGCAGCATGGTCATGTTGTTTAGAAACTGTCTCTACTGATTTCTTTAACTCATTTATAATCCTAAAATAATTAAGATTTGCCTTGTAATATATATAATAAACAGACTCCTCCCCAGCATTCAGTAAATATGTCACCAAAAACTACATACAAGACACTAAAGTTCGACCAAACATTCTTAGAACTTTGGCAAAATAATATAAGTTAGATCTTAAGCCTAATATTGTAAATCTACTATTACAAGAATATATATACGATATATGTGTGTGCGTGGTGTCAAATTGTCAAAAGTTTTTGTTTACATAATATATGTGGATATATATAAATAATATATTTGTGTGTGCGCGCGTGTGGCTGTGTGTGTATATATATATATATATATACACACACACACACATAATTATAAATATTATACATATACACACTATGTAAACCTTTGTTAGATGCGATTAATCGATTTGACAGCACTGTATATACACAAATATATGTTTATATATATAGGCCTATATATAATATATATTCAACAAAATTATTTTCTTAATATTATGTATATAATATTTTTATTAATGTTAACATCTAGCCTGTTAATTAAACGATTCTTGTTTTATAATTCATTCCATATTAATTAGCCCTATTTAGTGAGCAGTTTTCTAAGTGAACGGAATGACTCTACAAATCTGTTTGTCAATCTCTGAGTACAAATCACAAAATTGATGGTACAGTTTTTACAAATTTGTAAATGAGGAAACTATTTATAAACTGGGAGCAGAGATTATTGGACCTGAAAAAATCTCTGGCTCTATTGGATCTCATCCGCCCGATGATTAATTTAATAAGCCTGCAGTAACGACGTTATCTGATGTGAGGAATGGCAGGATCACAGACAGGATCATCATTTTTCATGATGTGACCTTTCCTATCCTATCAGTGTGTTTCCATGCCGAGCTCAGACTTTCCTCCTCATACGCAGGGGAGAATAGAGGGCTGGGCCCTCCAAAGATTCAGACAGGATGTGACGCCCCCTGTGTCTGCCTCTTAATCACCATTGTCTCTTCCCCTCAGTCAGAGAGGACATATAACATCGAAATAAAGCAAATCATTTGACATCCAATAGAGTTAGTCCGGTTTGGGATGGGATGTGATGTTGTGTGATCTTTCAGAGGTTTGGATTTTAGGACCTTATGGAACCGACTGTTATTGAATGTTTTGGTTGTCTGATTTAGCTGAGAGGATAAGTTCCCCCAAGTGGCCACAAGCTGGAGCCATTGAGTCATTTACTGTCAAAGTCAGTGTAAAAGAAAGACTGGATTGGGTGTGTTTTGCCAGTTTGTTTTCATTAATAGCCATTTGAAAACCTACTGCAAATCCACAATTAGAGTATGTAGGCTAATAGTTGTATAATTGAAATGTTGTTTTTTAAACCAAGACACATGCATTTTATAATAGGCCTAAGTAGTCATTTTTTGTAACCAATTGCTAATGTAAACACCAGCAAGACCGTTTTTGTAAAACCTGAAATAGACAAACATCAAACTTCTATAGTATCATTATTCATGTTTTTGCATATGTACTACCGTTCAAAAATCTGTAAGATTATTTTAATGTTTTCCAAAAAAGTATTATGCTAACCAAGGCTGCATTTTATTTGATCAAAAATGGAGTATGAAGTATTATTACAATTTAAAAGAACTATTTTTCTATTTTAATATATTTTAAAATATAATTTAATCCTGGTATGGCAAAGCTGAATTTTCAGTAGCCATAGCTCTTCAGTGTCACATGATCCTCAAACATTTCTTACTAGCTATGTTGTTTACCGTATCGATGTTGAAATCAGTTGCTGCTCAATATTTTTGTGGAAACCATGAACCAGGATTTTTTGTTGAATAGAAAGTTTAAAAGAACAGCATTTATTTGAAATAGAAAACTTGTGTAGCATTATAAATGTCTTACTCTTTAATTGTAACTTTGGATCAATTTAGTCATGAAGAAAAATCTTACTGACCCAAACTTTTGAACAGCAGACAGTGTATGTCTTTTTAATCCAGGTGAGGATCTCTGTGCACCTTGTTTTCTGAAATTTCATCAGGACACAGACTCATGAAATGTTGATGTTCCTGTAGTGTCTCCTTCCTTGGCTGTTCAATTATTTAGTAAGTGAGAGAATTAGGCTTGTCTCAAACAGAAAATGTCTTGGATTTATTGATGAAAACAGACATAAGAATATTCCTGTCTGCATGGAATGTTTTTGAATATCACATTATATAAGGGCTCCTTCACCTTGTTCAGACCAAAGACCCCTTGATGGATATTAAAATAGAGCCAGGGCCCCTGTTAAATACTGTATTTGCCTTGCCTGTTTAAAAATGCGTAAAGGACCATATTATGTATTTGTATTTAAGACATTAAATCTTTATTTAGTGTCAAGAGCCATATATTGTTATTTTACAAAAATCATCATAATATGAGATGTGGCTTATCTTTCCCTTTAATAGACTTTTAGACTGTATTATTAGACTCTGAATGGCATAATTATTCCTCTTTATTACTTCCTACCCAGCCTAGTATTTTGCTTCTAATTAATTAAATTCCATATCCATGTTAATATCCATTTATGCCATAATTGGAAATCAGCTTATAGCAGGGACGACAGTTTCACGTACCTTTTTAAAGTTTGTTTGAGTTCTTCATCACAGGAAATGGCGGTTTGTGCTCTTCCTGATTGCATGAACTATAGCTTAAGTCAGAACGTGAGCGTGTGTGTGTGGGGTGTGGTTTCTCTCGCTGCTTTGAGGGAGTTGGCCCCAATCTCATTTGTCACTAGCCACATGCGACCTGTTTCGAGAGCAGCATGCAACTGTAGTCACCTGTTGTAGAAGACAGCTGTCGCACGTCGCCCGTTTCCATTGTGTCGTCGTAGTGGCTGGTCATGGAGACAGAGGTAGGGCTCGCAGAAATCATGTTTCTTTTCTGAAACGTAATTTCAATGTGCAGTTTACCATTACAAATCCTCAGACTTTGGAAAAACAATGTGGTTTCTTAAACATTCGGTCCGCCTCCAGTTTTAAACTAACTACTTTCAAGAGACTTTTCTGTTGGATGGCAAGAACCTGACATTAGTGGTTGGGTTTACCACAGATTAAATAGCAGTCTTTTTCCATGAATGTCGATGTCATTATGCTTTGCAAAGGTGTATGGTTTCATAAAAACCCTCAAGCCAATGTAGTGCTTAGACTAGTTGGTTATGTTATTGTTTTTTTTTTAAGCCAATATTGTATTTGAATTGGAAGGACAGCATGTCAATGCATATATTTCACTGATTATACTGAATTTTTTAATGTATTAGATACTCGAGTCAGCGCAACTGACTGCTGACTGACTTCCATGTAGTCTGATGTACTGGCAGGCTTGGGATGGTTTTAGCAACAGTTGCCCCATCAGTCCAGATCACAGAATTCAAACATGTTGTCAGTGGAAATCCAGTATATAAATGTGAAGTGTATACATTAGCCCAAATCATTTTGGCATAGCAAGCCACTGACCAAACACATAAAATTATGGTCACACTGAAAAAAACTCTTGTTTTTGACTTCCTCTGGTCGTGGTGTGACTTCCTCTTTCTCTCTTTCTGCAGCCAGGTATTGTGTCTCCGTTCAAGCGAGTGTTTCTGAAAGGAGAGAAGGGGAGAGATAAGAAGGCTCTAGAGAAGTCCACTGAGCGCAGGGCCCTTCACACCTTCTCCCTCTCTCTCCCGGACCACCGTATCGACCCAGACATTCTGCTCAATGACTACATTGAGAAGGAAGTTAAGGTATTACTTGTCTTCTAATTTAGTTTTTTTCTGTTATGTGCTTAGGCTATATTTAATTATTTTGATTAGGGTAAAAAAGCTACAAGTTAGAGAAGAACTCCTCCTGAAACTGTACTGGTAAGATTGCAGACAGCTAGAAAAATAAAATAAAAATAGGAAATGCAAATAAGTGCTGCTTAACAAAAAGTCATGCATAGTTAACATATTAAATTAAATAGGCGGAGAATACACCTCTCATATCTTTTGTTGCGGATTTCAAATGTGATTCGTCTAATCAAAATCAAGAGCATGAAAATTAACTCATCCCTCGATTACCCTTAATATTCTTCTCCTGAATTCAAGCTCTTCATTTGACAGTAACTGCCACAATAGAGGGTATGCACGTGACATCACGGTTGGCCGAAGGGACTGCAGTTACGCCCACTGAGTGGCAGAAAGACTGAGCGGCAGCATCGGTTTTCAGCGTGAATGCTGCGAAAACATACAAAACGCATCTGAAACGGGAAAGAGCTTTGTGATCCACTATACAACTAGATTTGACATGAAATCTGAGGTAAATTTTTACAGACCGCCAAAAGCTACAGAACAGAGAAGCAAATGGATCGCTAGAATTCATAAACATTGGACTACAGCCAGCGAAAGGTGGATTTGCAGTTATTTTGTGTCAATATGCTGAATTTAGGGGTAAAATCATACCCTATATATTTAACCCTATATATTTACCGTCTTATATTCTGCATGGATGTTTTTAAATAAACACTGAAAAAACTACTATAAGTTTTAGGACTGGGTGATATGTATAACATTGATATGAGTGATCACCCAGATTTAGACCTACCTATATTGTAGCCTATTTATATAAAGCGCTCGCACGCAAATTCGCTTTATGTATTTACCTGGTGTCGAAATCAGGGACTTATTAATGTCAGGAAACACGATTCCTGGCTGTATGTCAATATCCATGGATCAATGGATCTTTGGTAAGGTAAGGAACACTATATTGAGTCCAACTTTTAGTTTAAACTGATAATCGTTTGTTTTACTCACGATTTTCGCAGTTTCCCCTATTAAATCCAATCACGCAGCAGCTCTTTTGCCACTCTAGTCTGGCTTAGGGGGTGTGTTCCGGCGGGAAAGTGATGTCAATGCATACCCTCTATATTCTTCCTACCTGCCTATCCTAAGTAATTGATATCACAACTCTGGATCAAATCCTGCATTTAGTTGTTGTTATAGTCATATCTCCACCTAGTCAACATGTGGCATCTCTCAGGGTTGGGTACTCGGCCCACTTCTATTTGCTTTGTAAAGTGATCTTGTGTCCTAGAAAGGCTCTATATCATCATTGTTGTTATTACTGTTGTAGTATCTGGGACAGCTGACCTCAGTTCCTGGATATCTGAATCCCTCCAGTCGCACAGAAGTTCTGCAGCTTATTGACAATGCCAGGGTAAGCGTGACAGGCAGAGACTGCCTTATTTTGCAATATAAAGAGATAAATTCCCATATTGCTTCTCTTATGACTTTTGCAGAAGTCTCATCAGTTGGCAGGACAGCTGACATCAGAGCAGGATGCTGTTGTCAGTCTGTCAGCATACAACGTGAAGCTCGTGTGGCGTGACGGAGAGGACATCATTCTTCGCGTACCCATCCACGATATTGCGGCTGTGTCATACATCAGAGACGACTCACTCCACCTCGTGGTGCTAAAAACAGGTACACGGTCTTGTAGTCAACCAACGAGCATTACATAAAAACTAAACAAATCAGAACACGGGAATTATGACGATTGTTGGGCTGCTAAGAATAATGTGTGAGAAATAAGTTTGTTTTTTTCCTTACCATTTTGTTTGCAGCTCAGGAGCCCGGTGGGTCCCCATGTCATAGTACAGAGATGTCAAAGTCTCCCACTCTTAGCTCTCTGTCAGAGAGCGGGGCTGTGCTTGTGGAGGTGTGCTGTCTGCTTGTCCTTGCTGTTGACAACAAGGTTGGTTTTAGTCATTTAAAGAACACCTATTATGCACCTATTGTTGTTTTTTTACCTTACCTTTAGTGTGTAATCTAGCTGTTTGTGCATGTAAATGCATGTAAAGCTGCAAAGTTACGAAGCACAAAGTCTGTGCCAAAGGGAGTGAATCACTCCGATAGAATGCTGAAAACACCTCTGAAACACTCATTTTTAGTCCTGCCATTATTTCTGTGACTTGGCTACGTCACTGTGTTACACATTTGCGCAATGTCCGCCTACTGGCTGCTTTGCCCCACCCTCAAATGATTCTGCTATCTTGAGGCGATGCTGTTTTTATTTGCAGCTTCTCATGAAGCCTCAGCTTAAGCTGTAACCCGATTATGGTAAGGGGCGTTACCATTTCCAACACACACTCTAAGCAGTAGACTAATCACAACAGACTGGGCCAGATGACCAAAGCAGACTGGGATTTTTGGAAAGGCCGTTTTAAAGAGACCAGAACTAAAACGGAGTATTTCAGGCAGAGGGTGAAAAGAGGTGCTGCAGCAATGTACAGTATGAGGGGAAAATACTGTTTTTTTTACTTTAAATCATGTAAATGTATTCTAACAGAATAAATTATTCTAAATTATTAACATTTAAATTAGCATAATATGTGCACTTTAAAAGGGCGTTATTTCAGACCTGCCAACATGTACGCATTTTTCGTACTCGGCACGCATTTTGACCCTCAAGTATACTTGTACGAATCGTTGCTCTCTAGTTACGCATTTTTGTTGCATCTCGCATTTTGCCGGTTTCAGTTTCTATGCAATATATGACGTTGATTCTGCCGCTGAGCCACAGCGTGTAAGTGGAGTGAAAAGCTTTCGGCCAATCAGAGCTCTGCATTTTAACCCTCCGCGCCAACTGCTTCGCACGTTCAATGCAATTCAGTGTGCCTCAAGCAAGCCAGGCTGGCCGGATAACTGTAGGCTTGTATGCCATGGCTGAACCGCCTAAAAAAAAGGTCGGAAACAACAACGATTTCTGAACAGCTATCGGGAGAAATGGCCTTGCCTCCAGATGTCCAGGCTACCTCATCACGCGTTCTGCACCGTGTGCAAGACAGACATCAACATCAGTGACCAAGGGGCAACAGGTAACGAACACAGTCCCACACACAAATACTCCCCACCCCCCGAAACATAATGATATTAAAAATAAAAGGATGATAAGAAAAAAACGTTCATAGTGACAGGCTATCCTATCACATCCTTCCCATTAGTTGGGGCAGTTAGAAAAGTGGTGGAATGGCTACAAATCTAGAAGGTTTTAGAAAGGCTAGGTGCTGATTAACGTAAGATAAAGGTAACAGTTAAGCTATTTTTTTTTTTAGCCTAATTGAATTTCCTTTGCGTGCTATAAAGGCATGGCTTTTGCCTCTAGAGCTGCAACCGGGTGTTAAGCGGGATAACGGCCGCCGAGCTGTTATACGGAATTAAGGGAGGAGGGTAAAGAACTCCCCGATGCCCGAGTCAATTAATTCCATATAACAGGACACCTCGGCGGCCGTTACGCCGCTTAACACCCGGTTGCAACTCTATAGGCAAAAGCCATGCCTTTCTAGCACGCAAAGGAAACAAGCGGTTCCGTTTAAAAACTTGTTCAGTTTGTTGTACAACAACTTGCTTTGGTCCTAACAGCGATAGCATGGACAGTAAGCATGTTTAACGTTACAGTTGATTCTTAGGGGTGGCCGATCGATCCTGGAGTATCGATACTGACGTGGTATCAAAATGGGTCGATTCTCACATAAAAATATTGATCCAAATGTGTGGGGTTTTTTTTATCACTAATATTAATTAATTTAGCACGCAATTCAGTGCGTAAAATATGCTTCTAAGTGGAAAAATAAGCGAATGTTAGCGAATAATTGTGTACGATAGAACTATTTCTCCTAGTCATCTGGATTTATTTAATATAAATGCTGCTCTTTCAACTTTGTTCATCAAATAATTCTGCATAAAATGTATCATGGTTTCCACAAAAATATGAAACCATTTTGAACATTGCTAATAATAAGAAATGTTTCTTGAGCAGCAAATCGGCATATTAAAATACATTTTTACCATGAAGGATTATGAAGGCTGGAGTAATGACGCTGAAAATTCAGCTTTGACCACAGGAATAAATTACAGTTTACTATGACATAGAAAACAGATAGCATGTTGATGTGTGTGTGTTTCCGTGCGTGTGTGTGTTTTCGTGTGTGTGTATGATGTGTAACGTAATTCATAAGGATTTAAAATGAGGGAAAAAAAAAAAAACTGCCAAAAAATTCGAATTTTTGGACTTTCTATACTTATTACAGTGTGTAATGCAATGACATGTACACATTCCAAGAATGTAATTTTTGGATGAATCAGATCTTTTTTCCCCATGAAAATGTCATTCCTGGGTAACGTATTGAATTTTTTAATCAATTACTTTTCTACCATTGTTGGCATATACAAATGTACTGATATCCATAATTGGAGCTCAACAAACAATTATTGCTCGTAAAACTACATTTTAATCACAATTAATTATATAATCAATTTGTGATTTCATGTAGACATGGGCTCATTTTTGGCTGCTGATAGCTCAAAATTCAGAACCAAATTTAAAATAAAGCTGGAAAATGTTTTCCAATAAAGTAAATAAGAATTGTTTTACCTCAGTCGGGACAGTTCGGGACAGTTACCCGGAATGACATTTTAGGACTTTTGAGCTCAATAGTTCCTTAAAGATTAATTATTTATAATGAATTCTCACATGAGTAATTAAAGAGGGGGAAGTGAAGTAACTTAATGAAGTGAATTTAAAAATGTATACATTTTTAATATTATGAATATGCTTTGGACACCAGAATTGACAAGCCACATCATTGACCTATGACCTACTCATAGTAGCCTATCATAATCGCCCCCCTCTCCACCTACATTTTCAGATTGCAGACGCCATGTGGAAGGAACAAAGCACAAGAAACTTGAAAGTGCCATGGCCTCAGTCCCTAAGATCACCACAAAGTTTTTGGGAGATAAAGATCTACGGACCATCAGGGCAGAAACACTTTTCTCGAACTTTATAGCTGAGCACAATGTCCCAATGTCTACAGCTGACCATGCTGGACTATTATTTAAGAAGATGTTTCCAGATAGTCAAATTGCCCAGCAGTACGGCTGTGCCCGAACCAAGACAGCAGCTATATTGAACACACTTTCCTCGAATGATGAACAGGTCATCTGTGATCTTATGTGCCGTTCCCCATTCAGCATTGCAACCGATGGTAGCACAGACATGGATGATGTCAAGCTTTATCATTTGGTGGTCCATGTCTATGATCCCAGTGTTGGAAAAATAGTTGTATTACTCCTGAAAATTGTTGAGTGTAGAGAGTCTACTGGCGAAGGGATATACAATCTCATTGACCAGGAACTAAACAAAAGGAAAATACCATGGGGCAATTGTGTAAGCTTTTCTGCTGACAACGCCTCTGTCATGCAGGGCTTAAGAAAAGGTGTCGCAGCATTCATTAAGTCACAGAATCCCCACATTTACATGGTCGGCAGTGCATGCCACCTAATGCATATAGCTGCACAAAAGGCTGCAAGAAGTCTATGTATTGACATTGAAGACATGCTCATCGCGAGCTACTACTGCCTTGACAAGAGTAGCAAGAGGAAAGCTTTGCTGCGTGACCTCCAAATGCTGTGCGACACTGATGTGAGGAGGATTTTGAAATTATCCTCGACCAGATGGCTGGCTCTTGGCAATCGACTCCTCCAGCAGTGGGAACCTCTGGCTCTGTTTTTTGCTGAAGAGGCAGCAGGGAAGAAGGCAGCTAAACCTCTCACATCCTCAGCTCATCCCTCTCTGAAGAGCCCAGCTGCCCCTAAGCCCACAACTCTCACACCTAGCTCGGGTAAGCTTGCTGTCTCAAAGACTTTGTCCTCCAGCTTTTTGTAGACCAAAGTCCACCAGAGAAAGTCCAAGATCGGACCAAACTCCACACAGCAACAGGCAGGGCCTACACAAAAACAGCTGCTGGTGTGGTCTACACCCAAGCGAATAGAGGCAGGGTCTAGAACCAAACAGCTGCAGGCAGGGTCTACAACCAAACAGCTGCAGGCAGGGTCTACAATCCAACAGCTGCAGGCAGGGTCTACAATCCAACAGCTGCAGGCAGGGTCTACACCCAAGCAGACAGAGGCAGGGTCTACAACCAAACAGCTGCAGGCAGGGTCTACACCCAAGCAGACAGGGGCAGGGTCTACAACCAAACAGCTGCAGGCAGGGTCTACAATCAAACAGCTGCAGGCAGGGTCTACACCCAAGCAGACAGAGGCAGGGTCTACAACCAAACAGCTGCAGGCAGGGTCTACACCCAAGCAGACAGGGGCAGGGTCTACAACCAAACAGCTGCAGGCAGGGTCTACACCCAAGCAGACAGGGTCAGGGTCTACAACCAAACCGCTGCAGGCAGGGTCTACACCCAAGCAGACCGAGGCAGGGTCCACAACCAAACAGCTGCAGGCAGGGTCTACACCCAAGCAGACAGAGGCAGGATCTACAACCAAACAGCTGCAGGCAGGGTCTACACCCAAGCAGACAGAGGCAGGGTCTACAACCAAACAGCTGCAGGCAGGGTCTACACCCAAGCAGACAGAGGCAGGGTCTACACCCAAGCAGACAGAGGCAGGGTCTACACCCAAACAGCTGCAGGCAGGACCAAGCACTAGACAGCAGCCAGCCCAACCACCCAAGGGGTTTGACCTAAACCAATTTGTTTTTCAACAAAAAGAAATGGGCAAAAAACAGAGGGATCTGTCCAAAAAGAAAACAGAAAAGGAAAAGATAGAAAAAACAGAGGTCACAAAACCACAGAGGGTGTATGCTTTCTTGACTGGCCCACAGTCCAAGCTGAATGCTCTTTTTTTTAAGGAGAGCTATACCTTTATTTGAAACCGCAAATCAGAGCCTTCAGAAAGAAGAGCCATGTGTGCCCATATTGCTGCAGATATTGGAGCTACAGTTGCAAAAAATGCTTTTGGCCTTCTGCAAACCTGAGTGTATTGAGGAAATGATGGAAGAAGTAAAGAGAGGATGCCAACCCACTCTGTACAAATCCAGTGAACACCAGCTGCCTGATGATGAGCTGTCAATTGGACATGACACACAGACGTTTATCAAAAGTCAAGCTAACTTACCTCTTGGAGCTTTCTTCAAGGATGTAAGGAAATATTTCAAAGCAGCTGTTGAGTACATTCTCTCTAAATTCCCATATGGGGACGAATTGTTGCGTCATGCTGCCGTAGCTGATATAAGCAGGCGGCAAACAGCCAAATTCTCCTCACTGACATACTTCATAGACAGGTTCCCCTGCTTGTTGTGGAAATGGTGTTACAGTGGATGAAGTGGAGGAGGAGTTTCAGCTCTTTCAGTCCACCACCTTGAATTATGGTATTCTTACCAAACGGGCGGATGAAGCTTGGAGAGAATTAGGTGTGATGGAATCAGGAGGGAAGAAACTTTTTGCAAACCTCTCCACAGTTATGCTTGGGGTGTGTGTGATTTTTCACAGCAATGCAGACTGTGAAAGGATTTTCAGCTTGTCACTAAAAACAAAACACAATGTCGTGCTAGCTTGAACACAGAGATGCTTAGTTCTCTGGTGACAAGAAAAGTCATGATTGCCTCCAAAGGCAGCACTTGTTACAAAGAGACTTTCACTGACACATTAAACCAAATCTGCAACCTTTAACAAGTTAAACGATGCAAAAGTTTAAACACTATGCATGGAAAATTTGAATATTTTGTTGTTGTTTGTTTTTAGCAAACTGATTTTGATATTGATAAGTGCTGGTTTTGCACATTTATTAAATGTTTTGATTTATTTATTTACAAAGAATGTCCTCATTTTACTTTAATTTCTAACAAGATTTTCAGGTGGAAGAAGTTTCCATGGGCTATGCCTCCTGTACAACAGTTTGTTTTCAATTCATTGTTGGAAGTGAGTGCAGTAATTGTATAACATTTATGGTGTAATGGTTAATTAACTAATAAATCTTAATTGGTGAAAGTATATTATGTGTATATTATGTATTTTGGTGATAGGTATCCCATAGGTTTCTCACTGGTGGGTGGGCAACGGTGGAGCGTACATTGGCGGTGGGCTGTCAGGTGTGGCGGGGCGGGGGGGGTCGGGTGTTGGATAGTAGTACTCATAAAATTTCTTCAAGGTTGGCAGGTCTGTTATTTAGTATTTGAGAACAAAGTGCTTAAAGGTATAGTTCACCCAAAAATGAAAATGCTGTCTCCATTTACACACCCTCAAGTTGTTCCAAACCTGTATGAGTTTCTTTCTTCTGCTGAACACAAAAGAATATATTTTGAAGAGTGCGTGTAACCAAATAGTTGATGGTCCCATCAACTCTTTAGTTACCGAAATTCTTCAAAATATCTTCTTTTCTTCATGATGAAAACAGTTTTATGACAGAATTTTCAGTTTTGGGTGAACGATCGCTTTACTATCTGGTTTAACTTGCTTTGATAAACCATACAGAATTTGGTTTTTGGTTAAACCGTATCTTTCAAGGCTGTTTATCGCAAAAACTACAGAGTTTCTGAAGGTTGTTTTCTAGATGTTACCTCAAATCAATAAAAACAGCAGTGGTCTCATCATGAGCTCTGGTTTTGCAGGCTGCAGCAGAGGAGCTCTGTCTTCTACTCAGTCAAGTCTTCCAGATCGTCTACACAGAGTCTACCATTGACTTCCTGGACAGGGCAATCTTTGATGGAGCCACAACACCCACCAGGCATCTCTCAATCTACAGCGGTGAGTGAGCAACAGCTTCATCCTTTTTGGGGATTTTCTATTGTTCTCTCCCAAACCCACAGACCAAAGTCAATTTCACATCACTATTATTTCATCTGGGCCATATTTATGTTTCCTGAAGCTTAGTCTGTGAAATATTGACTTTGTTGTAAAATGAAATGATTCTAAATATTTCCTATGTTTTGTCCAATAAAAGAGGACTCCTCGAGCAAAGTAGATGTCAAAGAAGGGTTTGAGGCAGAGGCAAGCACATTGTGAGTATTGCTTCAACTGTTCTCTGCAGTAATGTGCTACTTTTTCTGTTGAATTGAGCAATCATGTTTTTGTCCAATCTCAGTTCGTTCCAGAGTTCTCTAGAGGCGGGACACTCCTCTAGCCCCTCCCCCTCCTCCACCCCAGCCTCACCACAAACCAAAACAGCCAGTGACAGTGAACTGAGCACAACAGCTGCTGAACTGCTTCAAGACTACATGACCACAGTGAGTGTATAAAAGTACACCTGGATGCCTGTAGTTAGTTTCTTTATCTTCAGAGTCTTGTTTTTCTGTCATCCTCTGCAATAGTTGAGGACGAAGCTGTCGTCTCAGGAGATCCAGCAGTTTGCCACACTGTTACACGAGTACAGAAACGGAGCCTCCATCCATGAGTTCTGTATCAACCTGCGTCAGCTATATGGAGACAGCAGGAAGTTCCTCCTCCTTGGTTAGTTACATGCTGGGCTGTTAAATTGGTCTTTTAGTGTTTTTTATTTGTTTTTAAATGAAAATTAGAATTGTTGCTTTGGAAATAAATAAGTTTAAAGCTATGTTGAAAAATACAAATAAATGAATGCTAAATAGAAATATTTAAAACAAAAATTGACAAAAGGAAATTAAACTTACTAAAACGTTCAAATTAAAATAACTGAAAATATGAATCAGAAGCTTAATAAAAGTACAATAAAATAAATCAATAAAATATAAATAAAGAGAAGTAGTAGAAAAAAAGGAGATAAAAATCAAGTATCAAAATCATTCAGTGTATATACATGCATAACGTAGAACACAGACTAATTTAAAATACATACACAACATTACTCGAATGTATTACTTTACAAGAGAGTAAAAATTGGTTTTTAAGCTAGATTTAAAAGCAACCAGAGATGGAGAGGTCCTGATGTTTAGATGTAAATTGTTCCAGAGCTTTGGGGTGACTGCAGAGAAAGCTCGATCACCTTTTGATTTTCACCGAGAGCGAGGGACAGATAAAAGTGACTGATCACAAGATCTTAGTGACCTAGAGGCTGTGTATGGGCTAATAAGATTACAAATATAATCTGGGGCCGAACTGTGTAGAGCCTTGTATGCAAAAAGATGGATCTTAAAGTCGACTCTAAATTTTATTGGCAGCCAATGCAATGAGGCAAGAACAGGGGAGATACGATCCCTTTTCTTTTCACTTCCTTGAGGCATGTGAAGAGGTTGTCTAATGAAAGTTATTTCCTGGTTTGTTTGGGAGATATAGTTGGAGGTCGTCAGCGTAACAGTGATCATTTGTTATATTTCTTGAATATTGAGCCTAAAGGTAACATGTAGAGGGAAAACAAAAGAGGGCCAAGAATGGATCCCTGTGGAACACCACAATGGATCGGCGCTGAGGGTGAAGTGAATGACCCGATATTTACAGAGAAGGTCCTCCCCTTTAAGTATGAGGCGAACCACTGTAAAGCAAGGCCCTCGACTCCAACAACATACTCCAGTCGTTTCAGAAGAATATTATGATCAATGGTGTCAAATGCGGCACTCAAATCTAAAAGTATCAGGATAACAGAAGACCCAGAATCAATGGACAATAGAATGTCATTTGTAACCTTCAGCAGTGCTGACTCGGTGCTATGCAGTACTCTAAAACCAGATTGAAATGGGTCTAGAATATTAAAAGTATCCAGGTATGAGGTAAACTGTAACAGTGCAGCTTTTTCCAAAATCTTAGAGATAGGCCGGTTGTTGTTATGCACGGTCTGATCAAGGTGATGTCCTTTCAATAGGGGCTGTACAATAGCATGTTTAAAACTTTCTGGAAAAAAACCATTTATTAAAGAGCTACTTATTATAGCTAAGAGGATGGGGCAGATTGTGTCTAAAACCTCTCTAAACAGACGTCCAGGCAATATAATAATTCAAAATAATAAATTAATAAATGCTTTATATACTATACATAATCCTAAAATAACACTGGTTAAAAGGACTTTTGCTGCTACCTCATAGTCTGTATAGATGACTAGCGTTTTGTTATTTAAAAAGAAATGAAAGAAGTCAATTCATATTATTCATCAGAGGTTCGCTTATAAGAATATATTTTTTAATTGTTTTTTTTTGTTTTTTTAAAGTCATAATATAAAATGTCACGATTTGGATTTTCCACCCTCTCACTGACACTTAGAATTAAATATTCTTTTCCTGCTGTATCTTTAAGACTTATATGTGAGTTAAATTTATAGATGAGATGAATAACAACCACCAATAGTTTGAGTTTGCTGTCATGTCCAATTTTGTTGGCGCTTCTCGATCCTGCAATAACAGCTTCTTTAAGGTTCAAATGAAAATAAACAGTTTCTTGTTCAGTTCTGAAACTTACAGAATGTCTAAATAGTACTTCAAACCCCCATCAAGACGCATCTTGTGCTCCGGTGTTGTAGAATCTCTTCATTTGTCAAATCCATTCCGCTTTTCTTTACTCCAGGATTGCGGCCTTTCATTCCTGAGAAGGACAGTCAGCACTTTGAGAACTTTTTGGAAACCATCGGCGTGAAGGACGGCCGCGGCATCATAACGGACAGCTTTGGCCGCTACAAACGCACGACGAGCTCTGCGTCAGACTCCACCACCAATGGAAATGGAGCTGCAGGCTGTTCAGATGAGGGAACGGCAACCTCTGAGGGCGACGAATGGGACCGAATGATTTCAGACATAAGCAATGACATTGAAGCGCTAGGAAGCAGTATGGACCAGGATGGTGTGTCGTCTTGATGTCACGGCACTCGGTCAGTGTGCTTTAGCCAATCACCACTTGAGATAATCACATGGGCCGTTGGTCCGTATTGCTGTCCATCAAATCTGACAATGCTGGAGTTTGGATACTGTATGGATACTACTTCCTGGCTATCATTCTTATTTTTATATGTTGTGCCATA
The DNA here is from genome assembly GCF_051911475.1 of Siphateles boraxobius. Taxonomy (NCBI): domain Eukaryota; kingdom Metazoa; phylum Chordata; class Actinopteri; order Cypriniformes; family Leuciscidae; genus Siphateles; species Siphateles boraxobius. The sequence continues at coordinate 14,090,914 of NW_027509208.1, forward strand.
TTAACACAATTGTGATTTTCAAGACATGTAATAGAAGGATCGTCTTTTGCTGTGGACAGCAGTTTTGTTCCTCTGGGATGTTTATTGGCAGTATCTGCTACCACTAATGAGAAACCTTGTTGCTGGTAGATGTTGCTCTTTCACACTGATCTGAGACCAGTTTGTTAGTATCTCATTTAATAGTAAGGTGATTTGTGATCAGTGTGAAGAGGTTAATTCTACCTGGAGTGTGGAGCATTGCCTAGTGGCCTTCCTAAAACGTTTTCTGGATTGCCTTGTGTGTCGTAACCTGATGGAAGTGAAGTGCAGTATATTTCCACCTGCATTTAAGTGCTAATCAAAACTTGACCCTTTTACACCTTTATATTATCTGGTCGATGTTTGTTTTTCCTCTAACATATATTTTTCACTTATTTCACTTATTTTCTTTAAGCCAGGATTGGTTTTAATTACCCAGTTATTATCATGTGGGTTTCTTCAGGTAGGAAATGTAGCACTATATATGTTTGGTTTTGATTGAAAACCTGGAAAATTTCGGTTAATAGACAAAGCCAGTTTTCTGGCTGATTGCAATATTCAGTATCCTGATTTACATTCATGTCCTGTCATTCATTGTATCCTTATTTTTCGGTAATCTAACATTGTGCCTTGCAGGATCACTGATTGTATCATCCAACAGGGATGTAAGTACTATTCTGTAATCTGTACAGAATGTGACTGAAGTATGAATTTATTAAAAAGTGCAGCACTTACATAATCATTGATTGCTTTTTGTCTGATTTGAGCAACTACCAGAGGGGTTATTTTACTCCAGGATTGTGGCCTTTCATTCCTGAGGACAGCTAGCACTTTGAGAACTTTTTGGAAACCATCAGCGTGAAGGACGGCCGCGACATCATAACAGACAGCTTTGGCCTAGCCTACCAACTACCAGAGAGGGTATTTCACACGAACGAATGGATTTACCTGCTTAGCATAACATTTTACAGTTTTTGTTGGGCTTCTTTTGTAACCTATTTAACCTTTTAACCTGTCTTTTAACTATTGGTTGAGCAACTTCACTGATTTTAAATCTTAAATCACTGATTTGTTATTATGAAGTGTTGCTCTAGAACAGCTCCTTTTTTATGTTTAATGTGGACTAGGAAATAATTTCCACTAAATCAAGGGTTTTGATTGCTGGTGGCTGTGTAACATTGTTGCCAGCAGGGGGCACTCAACTGACAGTAGAAATCCAGATTGCCCCTCATTAGCCTTCTGAAAAATTAATCATTTGCTCAGGGAGATATAAATATCTATTGTAAAGATAGATAGATAGCTTAAAATACTTACACTTACATTTCAAACTAATGACCAATGTAAACCTTGACAGAAATAGACATTTAAGAAGAATCCCTGGCATAAGCATAAGCCAGCTCGATTTATCCAAGTGTGTAGTTATCACGCAAAGATAAGGAGGATTAACAGTGTACTCTCTCTCTCATTAGTGGATATTTACCTCTGAAACAAGAGGTCATTGCCCTGGAATTACTTTTTTGCGGTTACCTAGTGGGTTACATTTGAATGGGCTAAACCTGTGCTAGAAATCTGCCTTTTTAATTATTTTGTGTTGGAGTCCTTGCCATAAAAGCAAGAACTGTGTCCTCAAAGACACCGACTGTTGTCAGTGTCATTTCACATTTTCATTTTCACCAGATCAAGCTTTGGCACCCGGGCATAAAATCATATTATTGTTCCTCCCATCTCTCATTGGTGGTCCTTAAAACGACTGTACCAAAAGTTTATTTGAGCAGAAAAGCTTTATTTAGCTTTTTTTATAATATGCCTCTTGAATATGACCATGGCTGTTTTTAACATAACTTTGCTCACACAGCACATACTCGTAATTCCAGGGTGCAGGCATCCGTAAGACCCTCATTCCTCACTGTAGCCAAAAGGAGCTGCTGTAGGGGCACACAAAAGGGTGTCAAAGGTCAGTATCCTGATCCGGAGATAACAAGGAGCTGGGAGCATATGTCATGTTAGATATCATTACAGCAAGATCGCTGCGTTGGAGACAATAGCACAGAGAGACTCGATCTCTCATTTGAGCTAACATTGTTTGGCGAATGGTGGAAGAGAATAGCTCTAAAACGGCAGCTGTCTTAGTTTATGAAGGCAGAACAGAGTGAAATTGTGTCCGCCTACTTTTTCAGCGGCCTTGTTTCTGGAAGGATTTTTAAAAAGTTGATAAACATTTATATACCATGAAGCAAAAACAGCTGCAAGTTGAATAACAAATTTGATACAAACTGAAAATACACAAAAAGACAAAGGTGAGAGAACTACAATCCCATGAAGCATTGTGAATGATATAATCGAATTAAAAACTTCACTTTAAATTTAAAAATGTAGATTATATTTCACTAGTGTGTGTGTGTGCTTTATTGGAGTGGATGGGCGCTAAAATGTTTGATTTTCAGATTGGTGGAAATTGTTTATGCAGAATTATGGGTAATGTAGTTTTTCACCAGGAGTTTTGCTCTTAAACATTATTAATTAAAAAATAAGTTGAAATAGTGCGAGTTGATGGCTTTAAAAAAAACATTTACCATCGATTAACAACATCGTAGCTTAATGCAAGTCTGTTTTTAAAGGTTTATAGTTTATCATTCTAAATAATTCCCCTGTGGAGAAAATGAGTGGAGTTTTTACTTCCGAAACCTGACTGTTACACTCTGTGGCTTTACACAAAAGATGCAATTTTCCAGTACAAACAGTAAAAAGTCTCCGTACTATTTGAATTTCAATGCCAGCGCTCGATTAATCAAATTTGAGGTCTTTAGGTTCTAACTTTTGTTATAATAATAGTTAGCTATAATACTGGGAGTATTACAACTTCTAATTGTGAAACAATGTCGAATGTACTGTACTTTACTGTACGTGGGGCTGAATTTCAACTATCCAGAACGCTTAGAGAGTTTATCATTAATCAAGGCTTGTTTGGCCACACAGAAAAGCCAGTCATTGAGAAGAGATGTGAAACACTACCTTCCTGAAAGAGGACATTGGCTTGAAACACACCCTTTCAGCTTTTGTTCAGAGCAGGTTTCACTCCATCTTTTGAAGAAGGAAGCCAAGACATTTTCTCTGAGGTAGACCTATTGTTCCCGCTGAGTGCAGCACAATATTCACATTCATTACAAAAGCACTGTAAATGTTCAAGATTAACAAGAGAACCAAACTATCGCAGTGTTCAAACAAACAGAACACACCTAAACATTACAAGTCTTGTAATGGCACTTATTATCATGGCCTTTGAACATTTGCTGGAGTTTTTGTTCATGAAATCATGCCATTTGAATTATGTAGATCTACTGAGACGCTCTTCCCGAATTGGGCAAAATGGAACCACTTAAGACGTACTTAGAGATCAGCATCAGCTCAATGTATTTAAAGCGGTAAAGTGGTGACCCTCCTTGCTTCCTTTCATGCTGACATACTAACTCAGCAACAATGTCCTGTAAAACATTCCTGTATTATATGGATGAATTTTTAGAAACTTTCTGTGAAAAACTTGCATGCTTCCCCACAGATACTCTATAGACTGATAGTATTACACTGTACATAGCAAATAATATATTTACTGTACATTCCAAGCTTAATAGTATACCAGGTAAGCTTTATTGTATCTAACCACAACCAAGCCATGTTTATAAGATATGGGTGCATTTTGCCATATAAAATAGAAATGTATGTGTTGATAAAATGTTATAGAGAGCAGATATGCAGATTGATGTAAATGCTTGAGGAATTTTTGTAATATATATAAGCAAAACTGAATTAAGGCTGTAGCTCTGTTCCAAAACATGATCTGCCTCACTACGGCCTAGATTGTAATCATCATGAAACCTCAAATAAGTGAACGATTTGGCGTGCTCTACATAGGCAGCAAGCCTATGTGCATTCCACATGGGAGACTCGATTGATTTTAAGTGCCTCAGTCGGGTTCCTGAAATAAAACTCATTTTCCCCACAGGGGAATTGATTTTTAAAAATAACTTCTAACCCATTATACTACAGGGCTGTTGAATGCTTGAAACTGATTGGTTTACGAACGTTCTAAGGTGTGCAATTATTTTCAGGGAAACGCACGGTTAAAGTAGTTCCAGGCAGGTCTTGACCGCATTACAGTTCCGTATAACTTCACCAAATGATTTCAGTTATTTGAAAGGTCTTTACAGACTACAGAACCACAACGACACTGACCAAGCAAATAAATCTAGTAAATAATATGATCAAAATGACAAATTATTTCCATGTTTTTTGCCACATACTCTCTTTCTCCTGCTCCCTCCACTCAAACGTACACGCATACGGACACACTCACACAGAAATGTGCTGTCAGTGCTGATCTGAAGATTTGATCAGTAAAATAGTTGAATAACTTAAAAGCTACATGAAATTTCTCACTAGCGAAGTAATAACAGCGCCATTACTGGAGCACAGATGGCAGAGTAATTATTGATTATTGACTCAAGCCGTTGATAAAAAAAGCATTCTTTTTCTAATAATTCAATGGCCCATCGTCAATTATTCTTTACTTAAAGACGAGTCTGTTTTAGCAATAAAATGTTCCCAAATGAACCAAGAAATGATGTGGTATCATTTTATCATGTACCATCAAAATGTGTGCAGTGGAGGATTAAATACCACATTTAAATTACATTAATCAATACTTCTCACTGTTGATTCATAGTTTATTCAACGCCCCATCCACAATCTTGTATGAATTGCTTTACTAAGTTTATCGCATTGCATTATGGGGTTGCTTTCACCATGAATACTGCCTTAGAATTGGGCTAAAACAAGGAATTGAGGCACTAGATTTATAGTGTCTCCTGTTTTGTAACAGCCTTTCATGTCAAAGGGTGCACATAAGATTTACAACGGAGCATGTGTGTGTGGTAAGAAACAGTTGTTGATATCTCATGACCACAAGAATAATTGTATGTAAAGCATAGAGCCACGGCTAACAGGTCAGACATTTTTTAGAAGTCATTGTTCATTCGATTAATTCAAATGATTTCACTGGCACAAGTACATAGATCAAGAGGCACAGGATGTTCTGTGACAACAGTTCTCATGGGTTTCGAAACAGTTGTCGAAGATTATTCATTTCACTTTTTGAGTCACTTGTTCTCTTTATTGCTGTATGGTCACACAGAAAATTTCTAGCAAAGAGAGAAGCGTCTGGAGTTTATGTTCATCTTTGTGACGCCAATGAGGCGCAGTGGTGAAGAGAGGCCAAACCCCGGAGTGACGGGTCCATCACACAAAAGATCCGACAGCTCGTCACGCTCCTCCAGGCCAAAGGTGGCGTCATTGAGCATTCGACGGTGCAGGTGACATGTCTGCTCCACTTTGAGTTTATTGATGTCACCGCGTAGTCGCATGAGCTGGCGTGCCAATTGCTGGTCCTGTATGCGCATCTCCATCTATGAATAAATAAAATTTAGGAGAAACTCATTAAGGCCTATTATGAGATCTATCTGACTCTACGCCTACTCAAATTTCATAGTGAATATTTGAACACCTTTACTTAGTCATTATGAAACAATATTGGCTTATTTTACACAGACTAAGGTTTAGATGCACAAAATTAAATAAATTAACGATTAAAGTCACCATGAAATGAAAATTGACAATTCTTATTTTTTTTGGAATATTTCAGTATTTTTTTTTAAATAAATTATGTATTTGTACACAGCTTTTTTTTAATGTTCCCTCCTAATCTTTAATCAAAATAGCATTGGCTCCCTCTTGCAAGGAAATCTCTTCTCTGATGTGTTTACTGGCACGAGGGCGGGACAACCTGTCATTTACATTTTCTGACCTACATTTTTCTCTGGTTTGTGAAGCCGTTTAACTTGGATATACTTCACAATAGGGAAGAGAAGACTATCGCAATTAACTTCTGTTTAATGCCGACTTTAACTAATTTTACTGTTCATTGTTTTGCTATTGCTTTGGCAAAGTTGTGTTTGTTGCCTCTTAAAGTTACTTTGTGTCATATTAACTGCATTTTTTAATGTGGTTGTTGAGTGTCAATGTCACAGTGGAGTTTATGTCCCAAATCAAAATGTGTCAGACTTAAGGTACGCTTACACGACAACAATGTACCAAAAACCGAAAAGTTTTTCCTTTGCGTTTTTCACATTCAGACAACAACGTTGGTAAAATGATACCTGTTCACACTGATCCATGAAAACGATATAAAAACGCTGTATTACTCATGCCAGGCCAGTAGTTGGCGATGTGACTTTATAAAGGAAAAATCACACGCCTATAGACTGAACACATAATAGGCATGCGCATGATGCATTTCTCCAGTTACAGGTTTACAAGGAGACCATAATGGTATATTTTTCAAAAACTTGCACTTTTTCAAAAGTTTGTCTTTGCAGGCCCCCAAAATGTCGTTGTCGTGTAAATGAACAGCCAAATCGCATAAAAAGTTTTCAGTTTTTAATCGAAAACGGTGTTGTGTAAATGGCGCCTCAGTGCTCTATTGATAGCCATCAAATATGACATAAATTAAAAGAAGATTATACCACTAATAGGCCAACAGCTGATTTTTCATTTCTACATGTTGTCATTACTTGAGAAATATTCACTTTAAAAGTTTAAGATCTGAACTGTGCTGCTTTATATTTTAGTGGAATTCTTGATATTGTTTTTCATTACTCTTTTTTTTAATGAATAGAAAGTTGAAATAAACAGCATTCATTTGAAATAGAAATCTTTTGTAACATTATAAATGTCTTAACTGTCACTTTTGATCAATTTTATGGATCCTAGCTGAATGAATAAAAATCTTCCTGACTTTTAAATGGTAGTGTTCAGACCTTTCAGACTCATGGCAAAATGCCTGGCGTGAACCTACTGCTTCTTAATTGGTTAATCGCTTCTAACCATTTAAATAAACATGGACATGTAGATCCATCTTTGTGAGCAAACATGCTTTTGTCCATTTCACATAACAAGGGGCTCAAAATTGGGAGAGATGGTATGGATCTTCGGAAGTCCCCTTGTACCTCAACTGGCTCTGTTTATTTGTTTTTGTGTCCAATTTTCTTTGCGCAAATGTTTATGGACACACGGGGCAAAGGCAGTAGAAGAAAGGCTTCTGATGTGGTGAAAGGAGCCTCATTGCGTGCAGTTTATAATAGACTGTGCATACAAGTATGCCATGAACCACATGGCTCAGTGGAAGAGAAGTGATTACACTTACAGGAACAGAGAGAGAGGAAACAAACCGATCGCCTCTCATGCTCATCTCCTCACCATCTTTCCACTCACTTTAACATGAATGGCAATCTCACGCAGTGATGAGGTAATGGAGGCCTGCGCATTCACTCCATTGTTTCATTCAAATTAGCTAACTAATGGGGATGCTTTTTGTTTTCATCCCTTACAAAAAGATGATTTCAAAGAAGCAGCAGTTATTTTGAAAAATCATTCAATTTATCAATTTATTTGTGAGAACCTGATAATGACAAATAAGAGTGTATAGGATAAAGATAAATCTAGTTTAAAAACGTTTTTTCTCTCTTTTTTTTCCATTTTCAAGAAAGAAAACAAAATATATATTTTTTCTGATAATTTATTGACTTTGACATACAGTCATGAGGATTTTCAGGGGTTCAGTATAATTTCCTATTGTTGTATTTGTTTGTTTTTGCATGTAAGTTACACTATATGACTATTTGGTGGACAAAATAAATTAGTGCATTCCTCTTAGGGACATATTTATTTGGAAAATCTTATTAAAGCCAAAATGATATTTGGCATCATTTTCATTTACAACCATAAACATTCACAGCGCAATACTCATTCCCTACTCTCAGGGAACCGAGGTTACACTAGTAACCGAGAAGTTCCCTTTCGAGAGGGCTCTCATATTGCATAAGTTAGCTTACGCTATGGGAACCCCTTTCAAAACGGTGTGCGTATTTAACAACTTCACCCTTTGGCCCCCTTGAGGAAGCGCACGACTAGGTTGTTTCTTCCCAGTGATTGCCCGGCCACGTGAGCGTGAAGTGCTGCCATGGCCACCACATATACTTTGAGCGTGGAGGGGGTGCGACCCGCATCTACAAGCTCTTATAGAAAGGAAAATACCCTTGTCACTCCACATGAATAGGGGTCCAGGTTCCGTGCTGTGCACCAGCCAGAGAACACTGACCATTGGAGCATAAAAATAACTGGTTGAAGGCACTCTTGCTTCAGTAATAGTATTTAGCACCCTATCCGGAAGGTTCCCGGATAACCGTTGAGGGGCCATACATGGAGGGCCCACAAGTCGGGACGGGGATACCAGATCGTCCTGTTCGCCTGCCTGAGTATGTCTCTCCTCAGCGGTATCGCCATGGGTCTGATTCCAGCAGCTGAGTCAACTCGGAGAACCATAGCTGGTTCCTCTCGAGCAGGGCTATCAAGAGCACTGAACACTTGCTCTCCCTGATCCGTTCGATGACCTGAGGTAGCATCGTGACCGGCGGGAATGCATACAGCGGGCGATGTGGTCAGTTCCGGGCCAGGGCGTCCCTGACTTTGGAGAAAAATGCTTGGCGACGAGCGTTGTCTCTGAGGCGAATAGGTCGACCTCTGCCTCGCCGAAGATGCTCCATGTCAGCTGAACCTTTTGCGGATGAAGAGACCATTACCCTGGGCGAATATTGTCTCTGGATAGCATATCCGCACCCTGGTTCAGAATGCCTGGAACGTGTGCCGATCTTAGCGAGCGCAGATTGAGCTGAGCCCATAGCAAAAGGTGTTTGGCGATTTATATAGGAAACCACTGACATGTTGTCAGACCTGACCAAGACATGGTGACCTTTTATATATGGGAGGAAAGCTTTTAGTGATAGAGCGACCGCTCTCATCTCTAGACAGTTTATGTGTAGGCGCCTCTCCGAGCTCGACCAAAGGCCGGGGATGGGCCTGCCCTTGTATAGGCCCCCCCGACCTCTGTTGGAAGCATCTGTCGAGATCACTTTCCTCTTCGAAATCACGCCCATACTCACACTGGACTGATACCAGTCGGCTGCTTTCCAAGGAGCCAGGGCTCTGACACAGCCGTGGTTCACTTTGATGTGTAAGTGGCCAGATCGCCATGCGTGAGCCGGTACACGGGATTTCGACCAGCGCTGAAGGGGACGCATATACAGTAGACCCAGCTGGATTACTGATGTTGCTGAGGCCATGAGCCCTAACATCCTCTGAAATCTCTCGAGAAGCGCAGGCAAGCGCCCGCTCTGAACAATGCCGCTAGATGCTGGATGGTGCGCACGCGCTCTGATGTCAGCTGCGCTCTCATCTGTATAGAATTTATGACTGTTCCCAGAAAAGATATACTCTGGCTGGGAAACAGTACGCTTTTCGAAGTATTGATCCAGAGACCTAGGCATTCTAGATGGCTGAGGAGCCAGGATCTGTGAGTTATTAACTGCGCCTCTGATTGGGCTATAACCAGCCAATCGTCGAGGTAGTTCAACACTCGTACTACCCGTTGCCTCAGGGGAGTGAGAGCTGCGTCCATGCACTTCGTAAACGTACGGGGTGCTAGGGATAGACCATGTACTGATAAGCCTGCCCCTCGAAGGTGAATCTCAATAATGGCCTGTGATGGGGAGTTATCTGAATGTGAAAATACGCATCTTTCAGATCCACTGAGAAAAAACAATCCCCTGGGCAAATCTGCGTGATGGGCCTGAGGCCGCCATCTTTCTTTGGAACAAGGAAATAGTGACTGTAAAAAACTGACTTGCTTAGTGATAAAGGGAATGGCTCTACAGCCCCTTTCACTAACAGTTTTGACACTTTGGTGCGAAAGAAGTGAGCCACATCGCTTCTGACCGATGTCTCGACCACAGCTAGAAAGCTTGGGGGTCTGCAAACAAACTATAGCGAGTAGCCTCGTTTTATTATGTTCAACACCCATTCTGATATTTCGGGGATGGCTTCCCAGGCCTTGGCCCACATAGCTAGGGGTTGAATGAAGTCTGGGGACGGGCCGCTTTGTGATAGGGACCCAGCCACCCAGCTACCCAGCTGTTTTGTGTTTGTGATACTGTGAGAACAGTGCATATGTGCAGGGATGCATACTTCATAGTGGGCACACAACCTACATTCATTACACTTCCGGCGCGAGCTGGAGGGAAAACTGACACTGTGGGAACAGTGCTTATGTGCAGGGGTGCATACAACATAGTGGGCACACAACCTACATTTATTACACTTCCAGCGCGAGCCGGAGGGAAAGCGGATACTGTGGGGACAGTGCTTATGTGCAGGGGTGGGTACTTTATAGTGGGCACACAAACTACATTTATTACACCTCCAGCGCGAGCCGGAGGAAGAACACACAGAAAAGCTTTATTTTCGTCGTTGTTTGCAGGTGTGCATGTTTCAAAACAGACTCGTCTACTGCAATATTGACATTCACAGCCGCCTGAACTAAAGAGGGGACTGGGAGACGTGTAAAAGGGTCTTTGGAGGTTGGTCCGTCCTCTGCGGTCCTTTTCCCCTTGTCACCCCTTGTCACTAGGAAGGCTTTCGAGGCTCAAACCTTGACTGCTGGGCCGAACAGACCAGCGGTGGAGATAGGGGAGTACAGAAAAGCTGCCCTATCTGCATCCTTCATCTCTGTTAAATTTAACCAAAGATGACGTTCAAGCACCGTCAAGTTCGCCATGCTCCTACCAATGACCTGGGCGGTTGATTTGGTGGCTCGCAGAGCCAGGTCTGTGGCGCTGCACAGGTCTCTGAAAGCTTCCGGTTCAGGTCCAGACTCGCCCATCGAGCGGAGAAGTTTGGCCTGGAAAACCTGTAGGACAGCCATGGTGTGAAGCGCCGAAGCAGCTTGGCCAGCGGAGGTTGAGGCTCGGACAGCGAGAGCTGAAATGGCTCCGCAAGGTTTAGACGGGTGAGTCGCTTTAGCTTTCCATCCCATAGCAGTGGGCGGGCAAAGGTGTGCGGCCACCTCTTCTTCGAGGGAAAGAATTGCTTCGTATCCTTTCTCCACAGCGCCTTCGACGGTCGAGAGCATTGAGGAGATGGAAGGCTTTAGACGAGCTGAATGTGGAGCTTTTCCACGACTTCGTTACTTCTGGAAAGAAGGAAGCAGGTCTCTGCTGAGGGGCCTGCCAGAGCCCCTGCAGGAACCATTCATCTAGCCTGCTGCAAGTAGGCTTCAACGGCCTAAGTCAACACACGGAGAAGCTCTGCGTCAAGGCTGGTTCTCACGTCGTTCGGGCTGGTTTGTGTTGAGGGTGCGGGATCGGCCACGGAGCCCGCCCACTCAAATTCGGATGCAGCGAGGGAAACGCTGTCATCTTTCTCGTCTTCATCATCTGTTCCCCAAAAGAGACGAGACCGGCCACTAGCTGAGAGGGGTGCTGGTCTGCCTGTGTGAACAGGACCGGCGAGGGGGTTTCTTTGGAAGAGAGTGAGCCACGCGGGGACTGGACCTGCGTGTGCTCGCTCGTATTCATCAGCTCTGGCATCCTCTGTGCGCAGAGCTTTTTCTTGCGCGGCTCGTCGTCGAAGGTGGCCAGTCGAGCCAGCAGGGTGGAGAGCGCTATCTCATCACACACCGGGCAGCCGCCCTTAGAGAGTCCAGCTTCCACGTGGTCACAGCCCAAACAGGAAGCGCAAAGGATGTGACGACCTCCACCGAAGAGAGGGCCTCTGCACGAGGCGTAGGTGACCTGAGGCATTTAAAACAACGCCTAGAATTTACGCAATACGAGAGACCTCTCGAAAGGAAAACTAGTCAGCAATCATTCTCCCCTCCGCCATGTTTAAAGTTTATGGCATGCCCAACTCTAGTACTTGGGTATCAAAAAATCCATGTGAAACATATGAAGGCAGCATCAATATTCAGCTATATTATTGATCTGACTGTACTGATACAATTGGATGAGAACTGAACTGAGCTGAATGATGACATCACTGTTTTCTACAGAGCTGCTTTATAGTTTAATTGGACTCATTTCGTGTTTTATGATCTTCACACTGTTATTGAACAGAACTGAATCAACTCTGAACTGACCTCAGCTGAACAATGACACTATTTTCTTTATAGATATTCTTTACAGCAGAATTAAACTTTGTTTGCTTCAATAAATCATTATTTTCCTGTTTATCCTTGTAAAGTTGTTCATTGTATAAAACCTAATATAAATAAAGGTGACTGGACTTAAGTATATAAATAATAAATGCATCTTTGAGCTGTTTTAACTGAAAGCAACTTGCACTAACATATCTTAAAATCTGTCAGTGCCACTGTTTTGTCTCAAGATGCACACCAGTAATGTTTTTATCTAAGGCATGTTTATAAAAGCTACTTAAATGCCCTAATTGAACTAAGGCCTAATCCTGGCTTAATCTAAGCCTCGTCTGTAAATCCAGGCCTATACTATGACGATCTAATTAAAATTTTCTTTTAAGAATTCAATCCATTTCAATATCAAGTTTTATCACCCTAATGTTTTTGACTTTATGCTATTGAAAAAATATTAAAATTAATTATATGTAATTTTAATTCAGAAATAATGCCACTTAAAGGTACACTACCTATTACCTTTAAGGTACACTATGTAACTTTTTTTGCTCAAAATTGACAAAAGATATATAATGAGCAAGTGCATCATAAATCCATCTTCCAAACCTTGTTGTGGTCTTATCCTGAATCACTACGGCCTGTAATAAGTGTTTATATTCTGACTATTTTAGACAGTGCGGGACGCCAACCTGTGCAGAGTAGCCCAGTATCTGTGTAACTCGTCATAGAAAAGAGGGAAGTAGCTCCGGAGTCCGGGTACAATGTTCTTCTGCAAGACGCATAGTTCTGTTTATTAACCCCCATAGCGCCACAAAAGTCGGACATCAAGTCCTAATTAGGATACAAACTGGTTTTGAAACATTTTGACTTACCAGTTCTTTTCTAAGCCAAACCAGAGCTTCATCAATATTATCGAACCCTCTAAGGCTTTTAGAAATCAGGCCGTTTCCTGCAGTCACTTGGGAATTCTCTATGTTCGTCTGAGGTGTTGCAATGGGCTTCAGTCCAGCACCTTCCTCCAGGTCTGATGAGCTCTCTGGCACGGCTAAGCTTTTGGAGCTCTGAGCTTCCACTCGTTCCTTCCACTCAAGATAGGACGGCCTTCTGGTTTCAAGTCTCAGCTTCTCAGTCAGTGCTTTCAAGTTTCTCAAGTGATCATCTGGGACAACCTCAACCTCAAGGCCATCATAGTCCTCTATATTAATCTGAGGTATTGAGCTCGCATCCATGGCCTTTGAGGAAGTAGTTAGTTTCGCCAAAAATAAACAGTGAAAATCAATTTAAGTGTCAGATGATCTCATCGCTTTGTTTGATCAATAAAAATACAGACCTTTGGATTTGCTTGCAGTTACCAGGATGGTTAGTCTGCAGGGATATAAAATAAATCAACAATGGAGATATTGACCTTCCATTTCTCCAGCAGTATCATCCCAGTAGTGTAGTCCTCCAAACATATCTTGCTTCTTGATCCTTTCCTTCAATCGAAACAAACTTGGTTACCAATTTATCATTTAAATGTTTAGGCCTAATATTAAATATTTATGTGTATCAAATTGAATTCCTATATAATTGACATTGATAATGACTGCTAGTTGACATGTAGTTGCAAAGTTACTTCTAGTCAGTAGAATGTCTAAAGTGGACTATCAAAATAAAGTGTTATCAATGAAACTAGTAAGACTGAGATTTATTTAATAGTACAAATTAACTGAATGTGTTTTAATCAAGTCTTTTAACTAATTACTCAAACTGAAACTAAATCTCGCTTGTTCCACAGTTAGGCCTATAAACCATGTGGTAAGTCGTTCAATTTAAAGGTATAGATCACCCATAAATTACAATTCTGTCATAATTCTGTTAGTAACCCTCAAATTGATCCAAACCTGTATGGGTTTCTTTCTTCTGTTGAACACAAAAGAAGATATTTTGAAAAATGTTAGTAATCAAACCATTGACGGTATAGCCATTGACTTCCATTGAAGAAGAAAAAATATGGAAGTCAATACATACAGGTTTGGAACAACATGAGGGTTAGTCAATTCGTTTTTGGGTGAACCATACCTTAAATTTATTTTATATGATTATAAGTAATTTAAATGAATACACATTGAATATATGATTATTTAAATTAAATCAAATAGATGCAAATACCTAATATTAAATAATGCATTTTTTGGAGTGAAATATAAAAGAACCGAAAGAGAAAATTTGATTTGATTATTTGGTTTTAATTCTGTAAAATCAGAAGTTATTCTACCTCCTAATCCAAATCTTCTGGAGTAAATCATGGGTTAAATGGGCAGTTTACTTATCACATGGACACTTTCCATCCATGCCTTATATCACAGGCTCAATCTTGCAAAGCTGGTGGTTTCCATAGCAACTAAACCCAGCCTATGAGTCAGCAGCACTGAAGACTGTCTGCTCTAAAGAACTAAATGTCACTACCAGCCAGACCTGCATGTGACAATGAGCAAAGAATATAATGCTGCTCAATTACAGTCTCTCATTACTCTAATACAGATAAGCAAAACTACTGCTGGACAGACATAATCATATGAAGTAACTGGCAATAAATGGGCATTGTGCTTATAATGTAATTGGTCTCAGGACCACCCACATTTTTAATGCTTTCCCACAAAGCTGTCTGTCTAATGTACGTGTGATATAGTGTTTGGCATATTGCCTTGATGTATTCATCATCACAGCTGCTCTAGGAATGTGTCCCTCCCATAGGAGGAGTGGATGTTAGAGTATGTTGGTTCTTAATTGGCCTCACTTTAACCTCCACACGGCTCCAGGACTAATCAAACTCGGCTCATTTAGCACTTTGCTCTGTGTGTGGCAGCAGTGGTCGTCACTCATCTCACAGGGGGATCCATTCATCCCAGACCACTCTCACTTTAGACTAAAAAAATGTGCTTCTTAAAAGCCTTAGTGACTTTAAAACATGAGACTAACTAACGTTAATTCATGGTGAAAAAAGTGCAGTCTCTACAAAGAGAATGAAAATAGTGTATGGAATGTGAGAAACAATTGACAACATGTCTAGGTTCTGATGAATATTCACATTCTGTTTACATAAGCATGAATATGTAAATGCCTGTAGTGTGATATTTATCAACAGACTAAATGAGCTCTGAAAGTTATATCATTTGAAAGTAAACAATATAATTAGTGCTGTCAAATCAATTAATCGTGATTAATCGCTTCTAATAAAAGTTTGTAAATATATATAATACATATATATATATATATATATAGAGAGAGAGAGAGAGAGAGAGAGAGAGAGATAGAGAGAGAGAGAGAGAGAGAGAGATGTGATTAATCACGACTAATCGATTTGACAGCACTAAATAGAATAGAATAAAGTAGAATTTATTTTTTCTTAAAAAAATTATTCTCTTTTCATGAGTCATAATAATGGTTTTGAGTGCTGTATCTTTCCACACACTCTAAAGTTTTATGTTTAGAATGCAGATCTCAAGGGGAAAATTCTCCTTTTTTCCAGACATTTTAAATATTGTCGGGCCAAACAGACAGTTTAGAACACTAGTCGTGACTGAATTTATCCATGTCTAATTAGATGCGGTGAATTTAACTGTCATATCGCTGCAGTTCAAATCTGTTTTTCTCAGCATAAAATGATTGTCCTATTTGAAGTGAAAATGGACTGTTCCAGCCAGAGTTGCGCTTCATGACCAATATGATCATAAATAATGAATTTTCCTAAATGACTAATAATTTTCCATTTTAGCTGTTCAGTTGCATGAGTTGAGCATGTCATAACAACATTTCTTTGATTATTACCAAATAGTTCATTTATTACACATGTCACATAGCAATAATTAACACAGCCTAACTGATACAAACTAAATAAAAAATTGTCAGGGTGTTGAACAACCTATACAGTATGTCTAGACAGATCAGGAACATTAAATTGGTATTATAATGTCATAAATTAGGCCATATTATTTTAAAATGCACAGCTCACCTAATCATGGTCAGTGAGTGCAGCTGATTAAAATGTAAAGAGTTAATTTAAGATTATCCCCAGTAACCTAAGTGAAATAGATCCTGCTTTAAAATGTGATTAAAAAAGAAAAAAACTTCCAGAGATCCAGCTCAGTAGTGACTCTTGATGAAGATTTAAATACTTTTATTTTCTAATAAATAAATAAAAATCGAAAAATATCCTGTTCATATGGGGTTTAGAGAGTCTGAACACTACCTTCGTACGGATAGCATTAAAGAAAAGATGAGACTTACCTTAGCCTGGTAGTTTCTCATGCACTTGTAGACAGTCTTCACGTCCCGCTCTACTGGAGAGCTCAACAACACTGCTTTTACTCCACACTTGTGTCTTGAATGAGATGAGAGGCTTGGATGGAGGAGGGGCGTAAGTTGCGTCAGGTTTGGGTCGTCGTGGAGACGGTAAAGAATCTGCTCAAAGCCGCGAGTCCAGCAGCAGCGTCCCCGTATCTCACAGCTAGGAGAGGACAACATTAGTAACTTCTCTAAAACAGAGGCTATAGATGCACTTGTGCATCTATTCATTCATCAGTAATACACAATAGGAATCCTGTGAAATATCATAATAAGCTATAAAACATTTTAAAAGCCCAATTTTACACCTAATTCAGCATTTTAATCATAGCCTACATATTTTTATAGCCTAGAATTTCACAGAGTTGGCCTATGTGGTAGGCCTAATGCGCGTTATTTTGTGTAGCTATTTCAGTTCTGTAGGGTAGAAAAACAGCAAAGTAGGCTATCAGAACATAATTTGTCGTGATATAATTTCCATTATTATCCAAGAAGGCCATGCATGCATTAGGTTATATATTGGTATGCAGTTGGGCTATTGATGACTTGACTATTCATTATGTTTGTGTGACCTCTGGTGGAGAATGTAATAAAACTCACAAGGCCAATTCGTTTTTACCATAGACTGTTTTACATAAGCTATATGTGGCCGGACTACTTTTACAGCGTTAAACAAAATAGCCAGAATGATGGTAAACCCTCGCGAACATAAATTGTGGGAGGAGCTATTATATTATATATATTTAGTGATTTTGTTCACATTCGACAAAACATAAATAGGCTACTTTAATAATATCAGCCATATCACAAACACAGGTAAGCGTGTCCGTTAAAGAAAATAAACTTATCCCCCCTGAAGAAGTCCTGGTTAAAAATGGTGCACACAACAAAAAGAAATTCAGAATAGATGTTTTACTGGCATTTACGTCTGCCATTTAGAGTTGCCATGTAGCAAATAGTTAAACACTGCAAACTTAAATGAAAATAAAATGAATAGTATTGTTAGAGTTTATCGCTAATGATTTTTTCCGTAACATCGTCTCTAATGAGATGGGGAGCGACAAATAGGCGGAGCTTCCTGTGATCGACCCTGTGACTGTGTTTATTGTTTTGCAGAGCCAAATATCCTCCAAACACAGGTAAGCTGAACGGTTGCTTGCATGACCTCAGGTTATATGCGTTTAATTGTAAATTTACTGGTTGTAACTGTGAAGATGCATGATATCGGAGACATTTTCGCGATGTAACGTAATGATATAAAGAGTTGTCATAGCATGCACTGCGCTGACTTGAGCTACGTTTTCCCGTTCGTTAACAGCAGCTGTCGTTTAATGGAGTAGCACACTGGTCAGTTGAGGTTGATGTGAAAGACCCCAACAAGGATTGTTTTGTAGATTGTAGATTTTAAGGACAAGAGTGAATCGAGCGAGCAGCATTACAGGCGGCAAAAAATGCGCTGCATTGTGTATGATGTCACGATGTTCCACTTCTAGTGACGCACTATACAATTGAATTATTTCGGTAGGCTACATTTGACACCCGTTTCGACCTGTTAGAGCGCTTATATATACCGAAATGTTTCCATTTAGTTGTTACATTATGTATAAGAGAAATGCACCTGTTAACTGAGCAGGTGCTCTGAAAGTAGGCTGCACTTTCATTACCGAATATGACATACCCGTACATACATGCAGTGCCATTCATGACACAGTGCGCGACCGATTGCATTGTTTTGAAGACAGAGTCATCTAAAGGGATTTTTTAAATTTTAACAATGTGTCAGTTGTTGAGTGGTTATAATATATATATATATATATATATATATATATATATATATATATATATATATATATATATATATATATATATATATATATATATTATTTGTTGCCATTATTTTTATTGCCATAATCAGATTATAATTAAGTCAATATTCTGGTTTCTAAAAATAAAGACAAGTATATAAACATCTTGTTCAGAATATCCACCATAACCCAACATTAATTAATATATGTGCACGTCCAAACAAAGATAGTTCTGGGTGATATTAGATACTGATATTTCTGAAAAGTCAAGTCAAAACATTTTTGAATGATTTTATACTAATATTTTATAAACATTGAAATTTTATGGCCAACATGTTGTAAAATATCTGGCTCTTGTAAGTTATTGTTAAGGACATCAATGTGATTATTTAAATTGATTATGTTGTTCTTCTAAGTTCTATGTTATTCTTTTAGCAAAATAAATGGCAAGAACATCTTCAGTATTTCCAGAAATTAATGCACATGTCTTATTAGCAATAAGCTGATGTATGTATGCAATAGGAATTCCAATAACTGATAACGGTTAAACCCGAATATTGACCTTAATCAGAATGATAAATGTGATCATATGAATGTTGTTAATGGCCCAAACTTTCTTTCCTTCCCCATTCATGTCTATTCAATGAATTTGTTTTTCTAGGTCTCCCTTTCATAGAGAAACGTACATCATGCCATACCAGAGCTGCTTCCTTAGTTGCTTATTAGTCCTGCTACAGACATCAAGTTCCCAGCAAGAAGAGCAAAGCCAGCTGCTACTGGTGTCCTTTGATGGCTTCCGCTGGGACTATGTGAACCGAGTACCCACGCCCAATTTTCGTGCCCTGATGGATGAGGGTGTGCAGGTGGAGAAAGTGGAGAACACCTACATCACCAAGACCTACCCGAACCACTACACCTTAGTGACAGGATTACACGCCGAAACCCACGGCATCATTGCTAACGAAATGTACGACCCCATTCACAACCAGTCGTTTTCCATGGAGGGACCTTCAGTGTACGATGCATGGTGGTGGGAGGAGGCCGTGCCGTTGTGGGTGACCAATCAAAAGGCTGGCTGGAAGAGCGGAGCTGCCATGTGGCCTGGATCAGATGTCAAAATTGGTGGAACGTACCCAACACATTACTTGAGTTATAATGCGTCAATACCCTTTGAGACCAGAGTCGAGAAACTCATTGATTGGTTCTCAGGGCCGAAGGCCATCAATTTTGGTGTCTTATATTGGGAGGAGCCAGACGAGAGCGGGCATAACTTGGGGCCGGAGAGTTCACTAATGGATGCAGTTATAGCAGACATCGATGAGAAGTTGGGATTCCTCAGGGAAAAGCTCAAAGCCGCTAACCTTTATGAGAAAGTCAATCTCATTGTTACAAGTGATCATGGAATGACTCAGTTATCACATGATAAGATTATTGAGCTAGACACCTACGTCAGCCGAGATCTTTACACATGGATAGACAAGAGTCCTGTAGTTGGTATTTTGCCGAAAGAAGGTAAGAATGAAAATAGAGCATTTGTTATTGTTTATTGCTCTATTAATGCAATCAGGTGTTTCTTCCACTTTAGGCTCATTCTTTGTCTATGATTTGTATTCAGACTAATAGATTTCATAATTTTTCCTTTTGTTATATGAAGATCAAAGTAATACTGCTTTGGAAACTTTTTACCATGCCTTCATCATGTATTTTTGCTACTTTTCAAAAACCTTTTATGTATAGATTTTGTTTTAACCAATTCTATGAAAATCCACTATAAAAATGTGAATTATTAAAACCAGGATTTCGCAAACTGGCATTCGAGAAGGAACTTCAGCGTGTTTGTGAATCGATAAAAGCTAATAATTAATTAAATAATAAAACATGTAAATGAAAAATAAATATATAATTTAAAATCAAAATAAAACACTAAAAAAATGTATTATATATTATAAAATTATTTTATTTGTTTACCTACATGTTTTGTGAGCATTAACCAACATCAGAGAAACGTGAACATGAAAATGTGCTTCAAGTAAATATATGTCAAAGCGATTTGGCTGAAAAAAAGTTTGGAAATCTCAGTTTGTAAATTTCACTATTTATTGCTTTAAACTTTCCACTGTTCAATTTTGACCATGTCCTGGTCAAAAGCAGGACAAATATAATTTGTGATCAAAATAATTTTTACAATTTCCAATAAAAATGAACTTCAGGTGAGGCAAAAATGCAAATATTATTATTGTGTATTTAGGATACATCAAAACCTAACTATGAAATTAACCGTGGCAAGACAAAAGAGACGGTTGTTTTATTTAAAAAAAAATTGATTTCCATCACCGTCATTTTCACCAAAGAATGCTGTTTAACACAACACATCATTTGAGATATGGTGGAAAAGTTCATGACTTTCAGAAACAAGACAATTACCTCATGATTTATACACTAAAAGATATTATTAGTGGACAAATTATTAATGAGTGCATAAAAAGTGTTTTAAGAGATTTTACTTTTAAATTGTCAGAAGTTCCTGTAGTCTAAGAAACACCCAATCATCAATTAAATAATATGTGGTTATAATTGGTGACACATTAACACAAAATGTGTTTTTGCTGTTAAAAACGCTGTAAAAAGTGAACTACTCCTTTGAAACAAGTTTATTGTGTTTCCAGACCTTGCATTTCTTTTCACTCCACTGACCTCCGTCAATAAACACAATAAACTTGTTTTAAAGGAGTAGTTAACTTTTTAAAAAACTTTTGCTGATAATTTACTCACCCCCATGTCATCCAAGATGTCCATGTCTTTCTTTCTTCAGTCGAAAAGAAATTAAGGTTTTTGATGAAAACATTCTAGGATTTTTCTCCATATAATGGACTTCATTGGGTATCAAACGGTCCAAGGTCCAAATGACAGTTTCAGTGCAGCTTCAAATGGCTTTAAACGACACCAGACGATGCATAAGGGTCTTATCTAGCGAAACGATCGGTCATTTCAAAAATAAATAAAAAAGTTTACGTTTTATAAGCACAAATGCTCGCCTTGCTCTGTTCTGTGATGCACGTTCGTGACTCTCCTGTTCGAACTCGTTCATCAAAATGAACAAATCTTTTTTTGAACGAAATGACTCGAAAAAAGACTAGCATTTGTGCTTATAAAACTTAAACTTTTTTATTTAAAAAAGGTGTCGTTTAAAGCCCTTTGAAGCTGCACTGAAACTGTCATTTGGACCTTGGACCGTTTGGTACCCAATGAAGTCCATTATATGGAGAAAAATCCTAGAATGTTTTCATCAAAAACCTTAATTTCTTTTCGACTGAAGAAAGAAAGACATGGACATCTTGGATGACGTGGGGGTGAGTAAATTATCAGCAAAAGTTTTTTAAAAAGTGAACTACTCCTTTAACATAAGCACCACATTTTTAGAAAAGAATGCACGAGATTCTGCAAAAGACGCGAGCGCAACGGTAAAACACGCCTGTCTAGCTCGTGTTCACTTTGAGAAAAAATGAAAAAGCATTCTGTGTGAACAGTATCTGAGTGTTATCCTCTTCTTAACCCAGGCAAACTTGAAGAGGTCTACAGCTTGTTGAAGAACGCCAACCCTAACATGGCTGTGTATAAAAAGGAGGAGATTCCAGATCATTACCACTACAGACACAATGCCAGGATCATGCCTCTGATCATAGAGGTCAAAGAGGGATGGACGGTCATGCAGAACAGAAATGGAACTCTTATGTGTGCGTGTTGTTATGTACACATAATTAAAGCATAATGAACACATACGATAACATTTATTTAATGATCATGTGTTTGATTTACAGTGGGAAACCATGGTTACAACAACAGCCTTCCCAGCATGCAACCTGTGTTTGTCGCCCGCGGACCCGCTTTCCGCCGTGGCTTCACCAAGGCCTCCATGAGCTCCGTCGACCTCTATCCTCTCATGTGCAGCATTCTTGGTCTCAAGCCCTTGCCCAACAATGGCTCTTTGTCAAGCGTGCAGGATCTCTTAGTGGAGACGTCAACCCCAAAACCAGTGGTGCCGCTCGTGCCCAGAGATACTTCCTACGCCTGGGCTGTGGGATCCATCATCGGCACCGCACTCGTGATCGGGTTTCTCTTTATCTTTGTGCAGCAGGTGACACAAAGGCAGCTACCGCCACTGCATCTGTCCAATAGTGAGATAACACAACCCTTACTGTAGGCTCAAACACGTCACTTTTCTCATGAGAGCTTATTAAAGTATGCAGCACTGAAGTTTTCATCCAGTGCCACCGATCTCATTTCAGTCTAAAATAATTCTGATACCCCTTTTTAAGCAGTCAGCATGGTCGCTTGAATTCAAAAGCGATCAATATCCACGGTACCATGCCAAAGCCAAATATACCAAAAGCAATATGGGGAACGATGCGTCAGTGGAAAAAGGTGGTGACAAATTTTTTTCAAATATCATAGCTGACCAAGCCAATAGTGCCCTCTTCTGGTGAAGCTGTCAGTGATACCTTTAATCTTGTCATCTAAAATCTAGTATATGAAGAAAAATGGCTAGCATCCCCATGCTTTTCCTTTCAATTTGAAGCTGATATTTATTTAATAAGAGACATTTGCCCTGGTCTCTTGATTTTGCATTAAATGTATATTCCGGGTTCAGTATGGGTTTAAATCGATAGCGTTTGTGGCATAATGTTGGTTATTACAGAAATTAATTTCAACTTGTTCCTTGTTCCTCTTTTCTTAAAAACAAACAAACAAAAAAAACAATCTGGGACACAGTGAGGTACTTAGAATGGAAGTAAACCAATCCGTAAACATTAAAATACTCACCATTTCAATAGTATAAAGAATTAAAATCACTGTTAAAAACATTTAAACAGCATTACAGCTCAAATAATATGTACATTTTATCAGAAGACTAATTTTAAGTGATTTTGTAAACTATAATGCATTTAAATCCTCCAAAAATTTACTTAATTTTTTAAAGGATTCTTTGATGAATAGAAAGTTCAAAAGAACTACATTTATTTGAAATAGATATGCTTTGTTGCAGTCTTTACTGCCAATTTTGAACTCAAATAATACACCTATTTTAAAATAACATTTATTTTAAAGCACCCCTATTATGCGATTTTAAAGGTTTGGAGGTCTTCTACAAAAGGGTTTACATGCATCCAAGGTAAAATATATATATATATATATATATTTTTTTTTTCTTCCTCATAATAACATTACAGCATCACCTCACTTCTTAACCCGTTTAATCCCACCGGTCACAATTGTGACCGCATCTTTTTTCTTATTTCTGGAAGCTCTAAAAATGTTGTTATTGACTTTGGGCAAGAAATTCAACTTTTAAATGACAAAATAGATTGTCTTGATTAAAATCTATTAATGTCATGTGACTAGTGTGAAAGGTCACATGACCAGATCAGTTACTTCCTGCTTGCACATCTAGAAGAAGATGTCTTCCTAAGACTACTACAATAAGTAGTATGTAAAACATCTTAATTAACAGATAGAACTATCATATTTTGTTCATATATTCTTTAAAGGGTCTACTACTGATATATTTTGAGAATTATATTCCTGCATATATATTTTGCTCGTAAGACTTGTAAATTTGTTTACGGTCACAATTGTGACCGGTAGTATAACACAGTGCTTCAATTGAAAACACATTTATTGGCAGGTATTGGCAATCCTACACTGAACATATGCCACACCTGTGAGGGGGATGGATGATCTTGGCAAAGGAGAAGTGCTCACTAACACAGATTTAGACAGATTTGTGAACAATATTTGAGAGAAATAGGCCTTTTGTGTACATAGAAAAGGTCTTAGATCTTTGAGTTCAGGTCATGAAAAATGGGGGCAAAAACAAAAGTGTTGCGTTTATAATTTTGTTCAGTGTAGTTATCAGTATCCCAGAAACTTTCAATGTGTTGGACCTTCTAGACGTACGTGACGTACACCTCCAGCGCTGAAAACAGCATCTTCTCGACATGTCGACAACACAAGCCAAACTCTTCCAGGCCTCAGCTACTACTATTGTGTTTGAGGTCAGCCAATGGAGCTGTAGCCTGTAACCGTAGCCTGCCATTGTGCAAATTTGTTACAAACCTATTGAAATTGCTAACTCGTTTCGGCAGTTCAAAATGTCCTCTTTTTTTTTTTTTTAGAAGAGAACTTTATTTGTCGTGCACTTTGATCTTTAATATTTTGCATACTTTTTACATTCACAAACAGCTATATTACACACTAGGTAATATAGTCAAAAAGCATAATAGGGGCACTTTGAAATTTTGCTCTTTTTTTTAATTAAGAAAACTAGTTCAACATTTTTCTGTTAATTAACATTATGCCACAAATGCTGTCGTTTGAGTTTAACTTGTATTGTACATAGAATATTTCTTTAATTGAATGTTATGGATGGTTAAGATTTTGAAGAAAAAAATGAAGGGACATTAGTAGCAGTTGCTTTTTGAATTTGTTGTTTATTCTCATACCCATTGTAGTTTTGTTTATTATTTTGTTAAATGCAGCTGTTTAATTTGGCAGATTAATGTTAATAAAAAGAAGCAGGTAGTTGTCAAACTACCTCGTGTTGCACTAAGATCAATGTAAGCTAATCAGGATAGAGAGATAAAATATTAGACTAGTGGGAAGTTTTAGCTTATCTGCGTTTTGCACAATGTTATACCATCCAAAATTTATATAAAAAGGGGTAGGAGTTTCAGTGCCAAAATCCTTTTGATTGACATAGTAATTGTATAGTTCCTGCGTTAATGTATTTTGTACTTTTTGAAAATAGCATTTAACAGAAAGCCCTGTGTGGGGCAAAACACTGTGATTGTCTTCTACTGGTGTAAAGACTAAAGGGACATTAAGTATATGTTCTTTGAAATATGTGTTGCTTGAATAGTCGTAGTTAGCTGCTTGCAGAATGTTAGGATTGTTTCTGGTATTGAGGAAATTATGACTTTCTATATGGACGTGTGCAGCAACTGTGTTTTGCGTCAAGCTTTTCTATGATTTACTGGATTTGTCTTTTATGCCCTAATGTCTGACTTGATTTGGACCCGTCAAAAGTCCCACAACTAAAACATTACTTTAAATGTGCAACATTAAAGGTAAATAAATGCCTAATTTGGAAAAACTCCACAGAGTTCTTTTTTTTATTTGCATTTATTTATCAAGCACCGATAAACACAACAGCAGTTGAACCATAGTGCTGTGCAAATAAGATAAAACAATGAAAGGAAACAAACAAAAAATAAAAGGAAACAATGCAAAATCAAATCAAATTTAACATACAAAGTTTAAAGGCAAACTAAAAAATGTATGACTTCAATTAAGATTTAAAATCATGAACAGAATTTGACGTTTTCACAGATAATGGGAGACTGTTCCATAGCCTAGGCCTACTATAGCACCTCTTGCCTTCAACCGTGATCTAGGCTGAGACAAAGAGCTGTTTTTTGTGGACCTGAGACATCTTGAAGGCTTATTTTCTTTTAATAAGTCAGACAAATAAGAGGGTGACAGGTCATTTAGGGATTTAAAAACAAAGACCATTTAGCAGTTTCAACCCATATCCCCCAGTGATTAGCTTTATAACCTTTTGCAGGCTACCAGGACATTGTGAAAGACCAGTGTGCAACAAGTGATGGCTCAATTGTGTTTTTTTAATGTTATTCAGTGACATGCTTTAATCTAAGCCAGTAACTTCTGGTGAGAAAAGGCTGCTGTAGACTATACCGATGATCAGTTTTAGTTCTTTAAGACTGTCACTTTAAATTCAGAAACATAACCAGCCAGATTTATATTTAGGTTTTTTTGTTTTAATAAGTATTTTATGATGCTCACAAAGACTGCGTTTATGTGATCAAAAATACAATATTAGAGTTTAAAATAAACTTAATATCTTTTAAAATGTATTATTTATTTCAGTGATGACACAGCTGAATTTTCAGCATCATAACTCCACTCTTCAGTGTCTCACGATCCTTCAGAATCACTCTAATATGCCAATTTGATGCTCAATCAACATTTATTTTTGAGAAAACAGAAAGTTCAAAAGAACAGCCTTTATTTGAAATGGAAATCTTTTTTAGAATCATAAATTTAATTACGGTTACTATTGATCAATTTGAATGGGATATAGAATTATAAAAATATGAATACAAGTAGTGTCAAAAACAACTAGATACATGGTGGAATTCACAGGCAAATCTTTAATAGTTGCAAAAATACAGGGGGAAATAGTGTGCATTTTATGCTCTAGAATCTAAGAAACTCATGCATACAAACAAAAGCAACAATTCATCAATAGAGCTGGTGAGAAGACAAATTCTTTCAGCAGATCGCTAACCTAGGCCAGGAGCTGAAGAAAAGGCCAAAGGAGTTGAAAAGGCATGCGTCTGACAAAAAGAAGCTGAGCAATATGGAAGAGGCCAATGAAGCTTTTTGGTTATTTCTTTAAATGGCATCAATATCAATGTCCTCCTCGTCATGTTCTGACTTCTCAGGTTTTTTAGTCTCCATTTTGAGCTCACGAGCAGAGGAGGAATACACCACCTAGGGACAAGTGAAATTTTAGCAAATTCTGTGCTACCCAACAAGGTTAATCGAGTAACTAACAAGCATCACATTCAGTATAACAATCTTACTAAAAAAAAAACTGAAAACCCTGGTTATGAAAGTTTGTAATAATGTGGCTTTTTTTTACCTCAACGTTGTCCTCATCATCATCTTCCTCTTCCTCACTGCCCTCACTCTCCTCCTCTGCCTCTTTGAGCCATTTAACGAAGGGCTCTGCCTTGGCATGAATCTCTTTAGCCAACTCTTTAGAGACATACTTCTTAGACACCTACAGCAAAACATCACAAACAGGTTTAAACTCATGAATACTGGCAGGTAGGGTTTAAGTACCCGGACCGGGATTTCGGTGCCACTTAAATGCCTCAGATGTTGGTTAAAATATTTGCCCTCTGGTTCTATGAAACGGACATAAGAAGCATCACCACCACCAGGGGCGCGGGAAGATGTTTTAGGTTGGGGATTAGAAATATTTTCTTATTTCTTATTTCTGGTCAGACGAAAAGAGGTAGTCTCAGTCCGGATCAAACTGAACAAAGGTTTGGTTCGTTTCTAGTGTGAAAGCATTTTCTGTATGGTTCGGACTTTCAGACCATTTACAGGAAGTTCCGGTGGTTCTCGCGGGATTGCTTCCAGTCTTCTTTCCTGCCGGCGACAATAAAATGTTTTCACAACGAGGACGTTCATTAGACGAATTTGAACCAGCCTCGATTATAGTTGGTGCTTCAGGTAGTAATGCCTTAAAAATATAGTGGCTGTTTTTTATATACATAATATATATATTGTTTTTGTTTAATTAATTTGTATGTGTGTATATTCTTTTTTTTTAATATACTTTACAAGTATACCCCTTAAAAACTTTGAAGTCTATTACAGAATACATCACATAATCGTCAAAGTCAAGGATAACAAAGGGATTAATATGGAGGTTTCATGTTTTGCTTGCATATTTGACTTGTGATGTGTTCCTCCCTTTGTTTGTTTTGTTCTCCTATTTATGTGTTTTGAAAAATCCCTGTAATGCTTAAAATAGCAATAAAAATAAATAAATAAATAAAAGTATAGTGGCGACGATATGTCTCTGTTCATTCATTTCTGTCGAAGTTACCCACCGAATTGACAACACGTTGATGTCAGACGCACATCCGTTAACAAACCAATCAATGTCAAGATTCAGCCCACATAGATGACGACAGGACACAAGCATGTCATGTAAAGTTCTTTAGTGCGCTTGCATAATTGCAATGTGAAACCAAACCAAAACTTACCGAATGTATAAAATGTATCAAACCATGAACTTTGGTTTGGACCTTGGTGCGGACTTTCAGATGTGAAAACGCCCTAAAACTCTAAGAATCACAAGCGTATCGGTGAGAACACTCATTTAAACAGCATACACACCCAAACTTGACTGCACATCACATTTTTGACATTATTGATACTGCTTTTAATCGTAACGCAACGGCCTACAGAACATAAATTAAGCCTTTAAAAAAAAAAAAAAAGAGTTATTGGCCTGTTTACAATAAGATATACGATAAAAGCATGCACAGCGACAGGAAATAGAAATTAACAAAAAAAAACCTGCCTAATGCCTACCTTACACAAAATAGCACCCCCACTTCCCATGCCTCTGATCATCACGTGATGACTAGTTAACCCTTTGAAGCGTACGATTATTCACACTAGTGTGACTAGAATGTTCAGATCGTGCGATCATCAACTTCTAAATTCAAATCTGCGTTCACGCGTTGGCTGTCGCTGAGCCAGAGACAGACGCGCTGTCATATAAAGGTTTATTTTAGGTTTCAGACATTTAAATACACATACTAGCAAAACAATACATTTATACTTTTTGAAATACACACTGATGTCTATGGAAGCGGCAAAAACAATTATTTAGATTATATTGATGACGTGTTAGATACACATTGTGTAGGCAACTATAAAATGTACTCTATTCTTCTCACACTTCACCACTCACTTGCTTTCATGCACTTCGGAAGTGAATAAATTGACTTGGAAATCTGACAGATAATTCTCTGAACTGCGGTGCGTACTAACATGGTGCCCATTGTGCGTTTTAGATCAACTAACATGAATTAATCATTATAAAAGGGTTCTTAAATGACAAAACACATCCCCTTACATGTATTAAAGATTAAAAAATATCAGCCAAGGACTGACATGTAACCCAACAAATAGTTGTTACGCGTCATGTTTAGTATGAAAATGTAAAGCCGATGTCCCTAAAATAACAGACCGTCAAATATCTAATAAATTATTCACTGAAGAACGTTGTGCAAGTTTACTGCAACATTAGAGCAGCGAATTTCATATACTTCTGAAAATTCAGCATTCAGTTAATCCTGATGAGCGCTCATTGTCACAGTTGCTAACGATGTTTTTCCTTCCAAGAGGGGTTTCGCGTCACATTTAAGGTGATGCCTTCTAAAATAATGACCATGTGCAGAACATGCAGTAGTCAGGAGAGGTGTTCGTATTTTGCCAGAGAAGGTAAAAAAAATTGGTCATGTTTCTGCAAAAGAATTGCTGAAATTTAAAGCTGGTTTGTAAGAATAGACTACTTTAATTTTACATTAAGTTACAGTACTAATAACAGCATTGTGGACAGGTTAGGTGGCTTAGGTTTTATTGTGAATTTATGTAAATTTGTGTTTTATATTTAGGCTACTTATATTTATATCTTTAAGTATACTTAAAAAAAATTGTTTGATTTTTTAAAATAAAAAAGCCGTTCTTAAAATGTCATTCATCATCGTATTGAGGCTTTTTTTTAAGTATCAGTTCAGGCACCGGTACCATTTTGAAAGTATTGATTTGGCACCGGTATTGAAAGAAAAAAACAAACAAGTGATACCAAACCCTACTGGTAGGGGTGCTCCAATAGATCGTTATTGGCGATTTCTCAATTTGCTTATCTCATGCTGACCGATCTCAAAGACGTGCTCCTGAGGTAGGAGGTATGCGCATGGCATGCAGAATAGGGGTGTAACAATACATCGATATGGATCGATGCATCGATCAAAAGTCTAACGATACGATGCATCGATGCCACACACAAAATATCGATTATACGGTACCTTTATTTTGACACTCTCCACATCCTCACACGGAACTTTTCTCAGCTGAAATAGACACCTGACAAGATTGACAGAACCCTTTGTCACAAAAGCGGGTATTTTCCACTGTCAAGGCATCGCGAGTTCATCTTTTACAGCAGAAACGACAAGCACCCTTGTTTGTGAAATCAACCCGAAAAGTCTGTGTTAGCGAATCAGTGCGCACTGCGCAGTATTCAGGTCGGGTGACAAGCCTGCTAGTCACTTTGAAAAGACGCGCTAGCTGCGAGGAGATTCGTCAAAGCTGATTAAAAGTGATCGAGGATGGATTTCAACGAACTTGATGAACTTCATGGCGTAAAAGGAAAATAAGATCTGAAACTTTTTCACGGAATCTTGCTAAAACAGCAGGTTAGTGGTGAGGGAAAAGCTCTCTGTATCGCGTGTACGTTATTCACAACAACAAAGTTTGACAGGCGTCTAACGTTAGATGTCAGCTGAGGAGATTAACGTTACAACGATTAAGTGTTTTATTAAGTATCATAGCAATTACTAGGCTTTGTTTAACTCTGAAACATGAAATGTGGAGTTATCTGCTTTTGCCAGACACACACACAAAAAAAAATATATATATATATATATATATATATAAAATACTTTCAATGCACTTTTATTTGATCATTTACCTGTATTTTTTTGTTATTATTACTTAATCAAAACAACCTATTCTGTTATAGTTCATTTGCAAAAACAGATAACTCCGTTCTTGTTCATTTTCATATAGGCTATCATGTTTTTTTTTTTTACTTGTAACTTGTAACAAACAACTTGTAAATGTCCCAATTGGGAGAGGGTGTGCCATTTTCAAAGAGTTTAATTAAACTTTCATATATTTTTGGATGCATTTGTGAGTTAATAAACGTAACTGGTTGTGTAAACTTGGCACATAATATCTAAATATCGATAAATCGATTGATAACCCTGAATCGAATCGAAATCGTATCGCAGAATTTTTTGAGGTATCGGCAATAATCGTATCGCTGGCTGAGAGAATCGATATCGTATCGTATCGTGATGAACTGTCCGATTTACACCCCTAATGCAGAAACGCAGTCTCAATCAGTCCGGCGTGGGTAAAATAATTATGCGGAAGGCGAGATACAATTCATATTTCACGCCTCTCTTTCACTCTTAAAATGCACAAATGGCTTCATGTCACCACATCTGCACACTGCAGAGTTGACAGGAATTGTCATGCACAATTGAGGCAGTTACGTCGTCACTGAAGTTTACAATCTGCATTTCTTTAGAGACGTTGCGCTCATGCACGCATTGATAAGGCTTCCTCACAAAAAGCTTATGAGTACCATATTGCACTAAATGACCAAATAGTAGGCACGTAAACAGCGAGTTTTGCTTTGCGTGAATGTAAACAGTTCAGTGAGAAAATGCATGTGCATCAGTATATTGGATCCGTGCATTCGGTCTTAAAGTGACAGAAGCCTAACAATCCTGCTGCGGCCTCTGATTTTGCCTTGTGTTGTTCGATTAACATTAATAACACTCGCTGCTCTTGAATGAATAACTTTAATTTTAAAGATTAATCTGTATTTAATTTATTCAGGGAAGACCATCTAGTATTATTTTTCATTTGATCCCTTATTCAATTTCTACTACTGTTAGACCTACCTGAAAATAATCTTAAAGCACTGTTGATTTTATTTGTGATACTGCTTGTAAATAGTTCATTTGTTCTTATTTTAACAAACTGTTTACTTTTCTATTTTGTGAATTTGACTCGTGAAATCAGGCTTGTGATGCGTGTAAGCTATCGTGCAACAAAACTGCTCCATAGTAAAAACAGAAATGCATTGCATGATCAAACATTTAGGTGAGAAAATATATATATATTTTTTTTTATAACGCTTCCTGTGACCGATAATCGGCTCCAAAAAATTTGAATCAGAACACCCTTAAACACTGGACTAGTCAAGTATGTTTGCTGCTATCAAGCATTTGTTGTTAACAACTGCTATCACAGTTGTTACCATATTACAACCCCCTCAGACATTCAGGCCAAAATGACAGATCCTCCAAGGGTTGCCTGGCAACTGATCATCCTTATGTCTATGGCTACATTTACATTTGGCTTCATGCATGTAAACAACTGAGGTCGATGTTTGGCATCTGATCATGACAGATTCTAGAATGTCAAGTGTTTTGATGGAAGTTTACCTTTTCAGCCCATGCAAGTATGACATCTTCCTCCAGCAGGTCTGCATCATACAGGTCTTTGAGTATAATGGGGACTCTGGGTAAGAGTTGAGTCTGATGCAGCTTCACAAGGCACTCAAACCCACCCAGCAGATACTTCTGAGCTTTCTTATTGTTGTGGCAGAACTGTGGGCAGAAATGTAAAGTTCTTACATTTTTACTAAAGTTAGTCAGTATGACTGTTAATTGCAAAAGCAGCAATAATGCATTTTAACAAAAGAAATATGGAAAGACTTGATGTTGTGCTACTAATACCATTTGAGAGATTTTTTTAATTACAACAACCAGGGTTTTCTATTATCTTGGGACCACATGAATATATTAGATAGCTAATTTTAAAATTATGCACACGTTCATGCAGGCTACATGGACATTTTAGATGAAGTTGTTCACTGATGGATTTGACAAAGTCAGCATGGTTTGTGAAAAGCAATGTTTATTAGATAGTCAAAGATTTCTTCAAATAATATAAATGCGTATTTGCGGAATGCTGACGGTACATGTGAAGGTATTACATAGTGTTTGTCTTTATATTACTAATGATATAAAAGCAAATGCTATACTACTTTGGTATACCATTTACTTAATATTTCTATCTAAAAACGTATTAGACAGAACTGTTAAACAGATCTGTAATGACGACGAAGAATGGGAGTGGTGTGTGGCGCTCTTAGCACCGTCAATATAGAAGTTCCGCTTCTGACACATTGGACAAACAGAAAAACGTATAGGTCGATGCAGATATTTTAAAAATGCAAAGGCCGATATATCAGTCCACCACAAATTGTATAAAATAGAGTTGATAAAAAAACACGGTAAATTGGTAAAAGTGTGACCCCCGGAACTTAATTTACAGTGTTGGGTTTTCAAATACTGAGGAAAATGAGGAGCCATGGAATCAAAGATTTGAGAACCATTGTTCTAAATGTTAAAAATGCTAATAGATGTCAGGACTTACCCTGAGGAAGTGACGCTTGTACTTCTTGATCTGGTCACGGATGTTCTCATCAAAGAGCAGCTCGCTCAGAATCAGAGGACCCATGGCCTTTACATCAAGCCTTTCAGCCTCAGCCAAGACCTCTTTATCTGCAGTATCAATTGCTCCACTATCCTTCTTTTCCTGAAGAGCAGAAGCAAAAAGATTAGAGCTGAATAAGAAAGTGTCTAAATAAAAATAGTATCTTTCAAAATGTTCAATAAGATCTAAGGACAAACACCTTTACAAAGTTGTAAAATATGTTGACCCTCTCCTCCAGGGGTTTTTCCAAGTCTTCAGTGAGCGTGAGTCCCTTGGCGTGCTCGCTGATCTCCTCCATCCTGCGGCGCTGGGCCTCCTCTGTGGTCTCCTCAGCCCAGTCTTCATCATCATCATCCCCATCCTGCCATGATCAAAATCACATTCAACACCAGCATGTCTCATTTCCTCCACTGGTTAGGCTAGAAGTGGTTTCTCAAAGCAGCATTTACCACAGCATCAGGGGCATCTATGTCATTATGGTTCCCAGCCTCTCCACCACTTGAGCCATTCTCTTTGTCTTTCTTTCGGTTTTTCTTTTCCTTCTCTTTTTTCACAGATCCACTGTCATTCTCTGCCACAAGACCAGAGAGAGGAAACAACAGTTCAGTTTATGCACATCAAATCAATATGCAATGGGTCTGAATTTTCTAACCACCATTACAGCAGATACTAATACTGAAATACATCAGGTTAACCCAAATACTCAAACTGAAAGGCCTTCCTTTGGTTTCAAGTGAAAATTAAGGTTTATGGAAGTAAGAAAATGACAGCAAGGATAATTTAAAGGTGAAGAATCAACACATTTACCACTGGGGATTCAAAACAATTCACGGTCTCTTTATAATCTGCATTTACCAGGTGGATTCTTGAGAATGAAGGTGCAGAGCTTGTGTCTAGTGTCCAACATGCCTCGGTACCCACAAGCCTTGCAGGAGTTTCCAATGGTCTGCTTCTTGGGATTAATGTGCTACAATGACAAGAACATTTGAAGCAACTTTAAGGTACACCGATAAACAAACTGTACAACCATGAATCCAGTGAGAAATATCTGGGGCAAATTACTCAACTTCTAAACAAAGCTTCCTGTACTGAAACCTGTAAGGATTGCTTTGTTGCCATAAAAATGTATGCTTTTCCCTGTATACAGGAGTGTATATCGATATAGGGATATTTGTGTCTTGTGACCTTACAGACATTTTATAAGGCAGACTGCCGCATGAAACAGAAACCAGGCCAGTTGAGACTATGCAAAATCTCAGGAAGTCAAACAGTACTGCACTGCAGAGGAAAATCAGTAGAGGAAAAGTATTTTCTTCTTAACTGAGTATTTCATCTAATAATCAAACTTGTCGTCATTTACTCGGTCTTATGTCATTCCAAACCTATAAATATTTCAGAATATAACATTTAAAACAAAAAATGAAGATTTTTAAATAAAACAAGAATTTCTGTCCCTCCATACAAAGTCCTTGCAACCGAACGTTGACACTTCAAAAGGTCATTGACATTGTAATTGTACAAGTAATGAGGAACAGTTTTAATTTAGGCTTTTATACATAAATATACAGATGTGCAAAAACAAACCTCATCGGTTCGTGCAGAAAATTAAATGTGCTTGTAACTAAAAACAAACAAACCTCATGGTGACTCAAGCAAGCAAGTTTAGGCTTCCGTTAACCATATTTGATGTGCACCATGTAGGCCTGAGAGGTATATGGATTTGTTAAGGTATATTGGAACAGCATGAGGGCGAGTCAATTTCAGAGCTTTTATATTTGGGTGAACTAACCATTTTAGACAAAACCCCTTGCTGTCAATGGCTGGTAGTAGGGCACTCCGAATAACTCGAATGTAATGTTTTGCAACAATTTTATTTTTTAAAATGTTGAAGTTTTCAATAAAAATGTTGCAAACGTTACAATTAGACATATTGACAATTCAGCAATGATAACAGTTAAGAGAATAAAATGATCCGACCACAGGAGCATCTGATTAACTGCTCCCTAGGGGTGTCACGATTCTCCAAATCCTCGATTCGATTACATTTTCGATTCTAAGGTCACGGTTCGATTCTCGATTTTTATTTCTTTTTTAAGCACAGGTTGCTGTTGCTCCTAAAAAGCTGACATCAGTTCATCGCAATCTCACACATCTTTATCAATGAAGCTGACTGCATAATGAATCTTTCATAACATATAGCCTACGCTTTCTTTGTTATAACTATAGGATTTGCCAGTTTACAGAATTCAGCACTGATCAAAAAGTCTGTTTTGAGCGGTGAGGAGAGTCTATCTTAAATGCTTCTGATTGGCCATTTCGTTCAAGAAATCAACACATATGTCTGTGATTGGCTAAATCGCTCAACGCTGCAAACATGTTATAAATAGAAACTCTGGCCTGTAAATCGTTTCTATTTTGTTTTAGTTGTTCTTGTAGCTTTTCTGCAACATAAATAAAAATGTATTAGTTTTTATATGGTTTATTCATAGATATTTCTAGTTTGCAGGAGTCCCGCGAATCGTTTTATTCTCCCGCACACACAGAGTGAGTGCATTACCGCCCGCGCTCGCACTCGGCCATCATATCTAGTCCCGCGCCGCACTCTATTGCTTTGGGAGTGCACGTCTATAGATCAAGAGCCCGGCCCGAGGATAGTGACGGGAAATATCGGCCGGGTCGGGGCCAAGTTCGGGCTCGGGCATATAATCCAAGTTAGAGGACTCACAGCCTTTCAACACGTGTGTTTTTTTTTCTGCGCCATGATGAGTCGTTCATGAACGATCCGTTCATTGCCTCTGTCACGCGACAAATGAACAAAAGACTCGGAAGGTCAAGTAATTATTAATGTTCCCTGTAAATTATTTTTGACTGCATTATAATGATTTCTTAATTCAGAATATGATCAAGATTGCGTAGGTGGATGTGTTCGGGGAATTTGCCTGTTAAACATTTAAAGCCCCTGAAATGACTAGAAAAAAGATTAGTTAATTTTGATGAACGAGATTGAACAATAGAGTCAGTAAGACGATCCGAACACGGGCGCAACATGGGGGCGTGGCAGCATCGACGATTCCATTTTTTATTTCGATTTTTGAGATTGTGAATTAATTTCGATCGATTTCGATTTAAAATCGAATGCTCCCGTTGTTTTACATTTACACTGTTGATCAATCAGGTGTGGTACACTTGGAAAATAACTTTAACTAGATGGCGAATAAAGATAATGTTACTGGAATTATATATTACTTACATTTTAAGTTGACTAATTAAACAAATTAAAGTGTGGTAAGTTTTGGAAACTGAAAACAAGAGACTGAAGGTGGCCTGTATACAGCTAATGACACAGCTACTTTTTGCCTCTGTACAACCTCAAAACAATCCGCCAAACAATCTCAACACACAGAAGCCAGATGTGTGAACCCATAGACCCTACATACTCAGCAAAATGCATACAAACATAAAGGGCACCCAGTTCAACTTGGCATCAAGGGCACACATTTTTGTATAGAATGCACCTGTTCATCAATAGTCTCACTGACCATGACTCATCCATTACCTATAAAAGTCTAAATGTACATGGCAAAATGGAGAATGTATTTACCAAATCAGTTTCAGGATTGTCGCATTCAGGACACAGCACAAACTTGCGAATGAATCCATCTAGCATGTCTTGCAGTTTGTTTGCTTCGTGAGATCCATTGACGATGTAGCGGTCGTTCTTGGAATCAAACTGGGTTTGGGCTCCCAACTCACAACCAAAGAATTTGGTGGGATCTAAACGAAGGTTACAGTTTAATGTTATATGAAAAAAATGCTTTTATAAAAATTTAAGTGACAAAGCTTTTAAATTCAATGCTCACATGTCGGAGGCCTATTCAGAGCTTTGGCAACATCAACCATGTTGACTATGACTGTTTTAATTCCATTCCCCTTGCCTTCCACCTGTGAGAAATAGAAATGGTTTAGCATTTTATATCAAAATATCTATCTATCTATATACTACAATACATATAAATAACACATTCTTTAACACCCACCTTTGCAATGATACGGGGCATTTTATAGCGGTAGAACTGGTCCGACACGCTGCGGTTGACATTGATGGACATTTTGGCTTCCCGTATGGTTTATCAGCAAGACGAGAAGATCTTGAATTGGCAATTATTAGTATCTTCTGTTTGGAGAGGAGGGGATGACATAAACGACTGCAAGAGTACTTTGTCTCTGACATGAAAAGGGTACGGCCACTGAGGCTCCAGGCTTCGAGCTCGTTGACTAAGTTCCCCCCAAACAGGTTCCGTCAGCTGCACTATAGCACTGCGAAAGGGAAATAAAACCGAGAATGAGGATTAAGAGCAGAAAACATTTAGCGTCACAGTTTGGCAACATTACCCCCCCTGGTATCAAACACAGCAGACATATGAATCGAGGTGTGACTAGGCTAGTTATCTACTAGGACCACCTGTCAAAGTGATATTGGGGTACGTATGTCCTGTGTAACTATTTAGAAACAACTCTAGGCTGAAATAAGTTGCCATTTAGTATAGTAAACGGTGGCAGTGTGAGGCCAAGTACAGAGCCTGACATTCTAAAGAAATTCGGTGCAGCATTTAGTTCCTGACGGGATAAAACACCAAACAGGCCTCCGCTGAGCAAACCCATGCTGCAGAGTGCGTCACATCATAGAAAGACGCCATTTTATTCGGTGCGGTATGCAACACATTAAGACTGATGCGCAGACATAGATCTGATTAAACAAACCATCGCGAGAGTGCACGCGTACACAT
The DNA here is from genome assembly GCF_051911475.1 of Siphateles boraxobius. NCBI lineage: Eukaryota > Metazoa > Chordata > Actinopteri > Cypriniformes > Leuciscidae > Siphateles > Siphateles boraxobius. Next base: position 14,128,908 of record NW_027509208.1, read on the forward strand.
GAGAGGAAAAAACACTAACGTTAGAAATAACGAAAATCCACGTACCTTTCCCATCCGTAGCTCCTGTCGTCCAGGTACTCACCGTTTTCGCAAAACAAAGACATAAACACACCGCTGGTCGCCCTGAAAAGAGGTGAACTACTGGTTTGAGTTTGTCAGTTTAGTTGGAAACGCTAGTTAGGGGTCGGCACGGCGGTGCCTGACTGGGTTACACCTTGCGAAGCAGAGTGATAAACCCTGGAGAGAAATCTCACGACGCCCTCAATACAGGGGATCTGAAATAAAACAGCACTCATGAGCAAAACTATACAACCAGCAACGCAATAATGCCGTTGAGTAACGTTACTAACATGCCTGACGTATAAGAGCTAACGTTAGTCAGCTAACATATGGCACCATAACCAGGAACCTAACACGCAGTAGCTCCTCAAATCATAGTTCGATTATATGTATAAAATGCGGCAACATCAGAATAATTTCTTATTCAAAAGAATTCCTTGTTGAAAACGTCAATATGTTTCCGTGAAGTTTTACTCACCTCTCACACGCTTTCGCCCGTATGCTAAACCACAATGAGCACATAACCCTCGTGACTCGTGACTTAACTCGGCCAAAAACTAGCCCCGCCCCATCTGTTAAACGGCTGTATTGATTGGCTTGTGCCTCACTGGATTCTATTTTGATTTGTCAAATTTTGCAATCAATCATATTGGGCAGTTACTTGCTGATTGGGGAAGATCTCTTTTGTGGTAGGCCACATAACTTATTACTGTAGACAATGTTTTAATACATAAATGCAGCTTAATGGGTATGTACAGATGCCTGTTTTTCTATAGTAATGGTAGAAAAAAACCTTGCTAATTCGGCAATTCCTGTTATGCATTACATTATTATGTCCCCATCACCTATATTTGGCTATAGCCTACTACTGGATAAAATAATATTTTTTTTTAAAGATGGAAATCATATTAGTTTGCTTTTTGTTATTACAATAAAGGAGAATGATTGAAATTTTGCCATGCAATTACTAACATGAAAAACTGGCAATTTATTAAATATCCCAAGGTGTTTCTTTTATATTTTTTTAACAAAATGATTTTATATATTTCTTTCCAAGAATTATGTGGTTTTTTTTTTAAATGATTTGCCTCTCTTTCTACATATTCTGCTTTCAGACACAACACAAATTATAGCCTGGGACAGTGGATGACACAGAGTGAATTCTCTGGATGTGTTTACAAACTACTGGAACAAAAGATTCCTGGCTGAGCACATCATGATGTAGGCCAGTAGAGAGGAATGCAGAGGACAAACAGCCAGTGTGGGTCCACAGGATTACCTGTGGCATTTTCAGGGTTCAAAGGGTTTACTGTTGTAAGGGACAGTGACAAAGGCTTTAATCTTTCTTGCACAAAGGAAAATATCCTATATTTCTAACAAAAACATTACTCAGCCTACATTAGATAAGTGAAGGTCTTATGTCTGGTTTTAGCACTAATTATGACCTAAAATGTCATAATGTTGTTGTGTTTTTTTACAGCAACAAAAAGGCAAACATAGCCCACTAAGAGTAGGCTATTGTAAATCAATTTGGTGAAAACATAAATGTGATTCCTCTGTTAGGTGAATTCAAGTTAGTGGGCAACATTTATTAATTTGAGATGCTTTAATCCAACAGACATTTAAACAATACACTTATTAGTACATGCATTCATTCAAACCCTGGCATTAGCACCACACCCATAGTTAAAACACAGGAGCTCTTTATACTCTTTCATATATGTGCACAAACCACTTTGTTTTAACAACCTGAATTGCAAGGCAGATGGACTTCAGGTATATACATTTGTTTTAAGAGGTAAGCCATCTAAACCATTAACATATTTCAATTAACTACGGTTTAACAGTTTGTCATGTCCATAGAAAGTTCAGATTATATATATATATATATATATATATATACATATATACAACATATGCTCCACCTTCAGTGACAGGAAATTATCTGTGGTATTCTTCAGGTATTTTTCCAATTGGATTGGAGTCAGGACTTTGGGGGAGGTGTTTCAGAATACTATTCTTGATATGCATAGTTTTTCCCTGCTTTCATATCCCTGCTAATGAAATGAATGTAAATAAATAAACACAGATCTGGAATAGAAGATTTGCATAGATTTTGCTTTCATGTTGCACTCTGCTCTCTACATTCTCCTGCGAAAAAGCAACCCCAGCTCCATGCATGACAATAGGGATGTTGTTACCTGAATTTTGCCTGTATTCATTTCACATTCCCCTTGCTCTCATTCCTCAGGTCAGCCTGATATTAGCAGTGCATGTGCCAAATATTTTCCCCTGCAGTTTTGACAACAGAACTAATCTGAGCTGCTGTTTTAAGCTGTGAGACATCAGGGGGTCACATAATCAAGCAAATGCAGGGATGGATACTTATAAAGCTGTTTTACATGAGGGAAAAAAAACAGTGGGGGTGAATACTTTTGTATGTGTACATTGTCCAACTCATTTTTAACATAAAAGCATGTTTGTAACTCAAATGTGCAAGCAGAGGTGTCCCAATAGGGCAGGCAAGCCAGGCATTTTAACAGGGCTGATCGTTATTATAAAGATGCAGCTACATTTCTGCATCCCCTTTCTCGTTACGCTGGTTATGCTTTTACCGTCTGCCTCAGCAGCCTTTTACAAACTGGTGCTGCACTTACTCGTGGTAGGTAGAAAATGCATGATTTGATTTGTCAAACATGAAAAGGACTTATCCGTCTAGCATGGCCGCTCGCTCTACGTTAACCTAGATAAAAGTTTGCTTTTCCATTTCACCAAAAATCCATTTCACCAGCTAGTTACTGTTATTATAATGAAATAGAAATATACAGAGCTACAGCAAAAACGGAAGTTCAAACAAAATATTCTAAAGATGGCTGCGCTCTTGTTTCTCTGGCGCATAATAAGGTCTAGAATGTTGTGTTTTTGTGCTAAACATTATTAATGACCAATATGACTTTGAACAAACATTCTATAGGCTAAAACTGTATAGGCTATTGAATGTTTGTTCATAACTTTGAGAGAATCTTGCTAGAACATTAGGGAAGTTCTGATAATGTTCCATGTTAGCGGGGTTACTTCCGCTTTACTGGGTTACTTAAAGTCCCTGTAAAGGCAATTCTAAAAATTCTAAGCACAAGGTGCATTGAAGAGTTTAGTGGTAATTTAAAAAGTTGTAGGCTACATTAAAAAATGAATTGTGTTTTTGTGAAGAGTCATTTGAAAGGTGTACAACCACAATAGATGATGACTGTAGGCTACTAAAATAGTTTTCTTTAAAATGTATTTCGATTAGGCTATTAGAGCGGGTCGCTCCCTCAGTGTAGCCTATATATTCCGCATGAATTTTCACTAAGTTTCGGAGAGAACTTTCTCGTTATTTCACTAGCGGGTAATAAATTGGAAGTCAAACACATTCACAGAAAGTAGCTTACTTAAAATGTTTGTCTTTTCAAATTTTCTATATTGTGTGTCATTGATAATAATAACATAGCAAGCATCGACGCTCCCTGGTCTTTGCGGTGCATTGTGGGATTTTTCAGGAAATGAAAGTTTCAGTGCACTAGAGTCTAGCCCTGACTAATGAACTAGTTGATCAGATAAGCTGATTGAGACGTAAATGTTCGTACTTTACCAGCGGAGACAACGTGAGAACCAGGTGTGCTTCTCAATATCCCTCCTCGTTTCCCCGCTCCTCCGTTTCTTTCCTTGCAGCCTTCCCTTCATTCTACAGGGGGGTGGGGCTGAGACGCGAGGAAAGTAAACGAGGATGCAAAAATACGAATTGAGAAGCACCCCAGCAGTTGCGCAGCGAAAGAAACAGAAAAGGTCCTTGAAGGGGACTTTTTTTTGAAGTCAGAACTGAAAGATAAACAAAAACGAGCGTAAAAAAATGTTACTGCAAATGCTAATGTGGAAAGATCTGATGACGGAGAAAAAAACTAATTGTCTAGACTCCTCTCTACAACTCACTAGACTCATTGTAATTTAGCTATATAAAACTCAAAGACGATCATGTTGAACGCTACATTAGCAGCTTGTCAACTATACTGCAGGTGGCAGTATAGCATCTGAAAACGGACCTGGCCAAAACACTCACTTGATGAGTGTTCAGCTTCAGCCCTCAATTGGAAACCCCCCAAAAACACAGACAAGTTCAGAGCCCACTCTGAATGAAGGCCGGCATTGGAACTAAGAATAAAAATGAAAATGAAACCGATGTTTCGCTTTTGTTTTGTGGTTTTCCACAAGCCTTTCCAGTGAATCATTTATCGTAAAGCACCCCTTCAAACCAAACGGCAGAAATGCAGAGTCATGCCAAGTAAACAAATGGCAGCATTTTTTTCAACTTGTTTTCTTGTATTCTTAAACAAAATCACAAAATGTATTGAACATGTGTTTTTTTTAAACCGTTTTAACAACTAGTTCTTAAGATTTAAGATTTCTTATTTAAATAGAAACGTTTGGCATGAAATAGGCTACATCATGCACTACCAGTAAAATTACTGGACAAACTTGACAGAATTTAAGTTTATGATGATGAACTTAAAAAGCCGTTTTTATTAACAATTTTTTATTACAGACAAATGTAAATTGTGCCTATGAGTTTCACACAAAACTGAACTTTTAATGATTTTTTTAATGAGTGAGTCCAACAAGTGGCCAACATTTATTGATACGAAATCTTCCAATACTGTAATCTAAAGGCAGCTAAAATATTATATTTAATATAATGCAATATAACATATAGCCTAAAAAGCTTGAGTTTGTTAACCTTTTTTTAAACACTATATTATCCTCATTCTTCCATTTGTGTTTTTTCAGTTTCGATGACTTTACTATTATTCTATAATTTATAAATACAAAAAAAAAAATATGTGCACAGATAATAAAAATAAAGATTCCAAAACTAGCTTGAAAGCGAAGACCATATAGAACTATGTTTGGTTCTTCAAAGAATTCTACAAACTTTAAGTGAACAGTTCTTAAAATAACCTTTTTTTGTTTTGTTTTTTGAATTTATATAATCTTTTAAATCATTTTATAAAATCTCTTGATCTTCTTAAAAGAGCCTTTAGTGATACGGAAATGTTCCATGGATGTTAAAGGTTCTTCATGGAACCAAATAAAGAACCTTTATTTTTTAAGAATATATTAGATGTCATTTCAAACAAAGTAAAACAGCTTCAGTCAATTTTATTGTATCTGTCTTTAGGCAACAAAAATTAAACTGTTGGCAAATTATGAAGCACAACAACACAAACTCAGATTTACACTTACACACCCATTATAATTAAACAAAGATTGCTTTCAGAGATACAGTCGGTGTTTAGAGAGACAGGGTCAAGTCACTGTACACAAGCAAGATAATGTTGTTTATAATAATTAGAGTGGAAGAACGTCATCGAGGCTGTTGACACTGACATGAAGGACTGATGGGGGCAGGGAGGATGAGGCAAGACTGACTCATTACATATCACAGAAAATAGGTTTTGTTTAGATCTAATTTAGATCTATTTTAAAAAAAATGTATCCCTCTGTTTAAGACCCCACTCTGTGTACGAAAGATTCATTATTGCCTCACATGTATTTGTTCTTATTCTTCAGCTGGCAGACAGGGTCGGCGCCATGAGGGGGCTCGGGGAATGAACATTAGTGTATGCAAAACATTTATATACCAACAAAAACCAGTTACAAACAAGAGTAAATACTGAAGGATTTTAATAATGAGGCCACGGGGTGACAAGCGACTTATTGGTGGAACTTTTCTTTTTGGGATATGTTCCCCTGGGGGACAATGACGGCCGAACACCAGAACGGTTCCGGTTCCCTATGAGAAGATCATGGCGGCGGGCGAGGTTTGATGAGAAAACTCCTCTATGGAAAACTCGCGTCAGGTTGCGGCGCGTGGGATTATGATCCGCGATTGGGACACGTATTAGGAGAGAGCGTTATAAAAGCCATTCTGAATGATAGAACAGGGCGGTGGTGGATTCGGAGGAATACAGGCAGTGGGGCAGAGATTGTGAAGACTCCTATAAATTCAAGTGGGTGAAGATATATATATATATATATATATATATATATATATATATATATATATATATATATATATATATATATATATATATATATGTATATGTATTTGTGGTTTTTGCTTTCCTCTCCAAATCACAGCTGACTACTTTCCACTGAAGAGGAGTCGTTACACGTTACCCGCCACCTAGCCTAACTGGCCCTTGCTGCTCCACTGTGAAGCTCTGCCGTTTGAGAATCCACCTAGTCCACACTGTTCCGTTGTGAAGCTCTGTTGTTTGAGCGGCCATCTGCCCAGAGTCCAGTATCCACTGAAGAGGAGTCGTTATACGTTACCCGCCACCTACCTGGCCCTTGCTGCTCCACTGGGAAGCTCTGCCGTTTGAGAACCCACCTGGTCCACGCTGTTCCGTTGTGAAGCTCTGTTGTCTGAGCGGCCATCTGCCCAGAGTCCGGTATCCACTGAAGATGAGTCGTTATACGTTACCCGCCACCTACCTGGCCCTTGTTGCTCCACTGTGAAGCTCTGCCATTTGAGAACCCACCTGGTCCACGCTGTTCCGTTGTGAAGCTCTGTTGTTTGAGCAGCCATCTGCCCAGAGTCCAGTATCCCCTGAAGAGTCGTCGTTATACTTTACCCGCCACCTATTTGGCTCTTGCTGCTCCACTGTGAAGCTCTGCCGTTTGAGAACCCACCTGGTCCACGTTGTTCCGTTGTGAAGCTCTGTTGTTTGATCGGCCATCTGCCCAGCGTCCAGTATCCCCTGAAGAGGAGTCGTTTTACTAGTGCTTTAGCGGCGCGTCGAATGTCGACGCCATATTTTTGCGTCGACACTTCTTTAATTATTTTTTTTTGCACCGTTTCCGGCGGTACAGCTCGCCACCACACGTGGGAGACCGAAACATTGCAGAATGGAGGACGAAGACAACTAGAAGTGAATGAGCTTTCCATTAAATGAATAACACACACTAAACAAACGTTGCAATTTAGACTGGCAAATTGGGTGCCGGTGCGGTGAGACGTACATGCTCGGGCAGATTCGGCTTGAAGTCGTTCATCGTCGGTTGCAGCGCCGCGCGCGCTGTTACAAAAGAAGCCGTGCACACAGCCAAGCGAAATGGGGTCTTGCCGGTCTTGTGCACCCAACGCGTCATTTTTGCCGCGCGCACCTTCGCGCTCGTGCGGACGCGTCGAGTTTAAACAAGGCTTTACTACGTGTCAGCGCGCGCTCTGATCGGTAAAGGGGCACAGACCTCTCCCGAATCATCTCCAGCAGTAGGAGCCTCCGAAGCACCACTAACTCCGCCTACGTTTCCCTCGTAAGCTGATATTAGTATTTAAACATTCTCTATGATAAAAAATGTTTGTAAAAAATATTTTAATAACACGTTTTTGGTGGTTATAGAGTTCTAATGACGGTGTTCTAATACAAAACATTAGACTAACGTTAGCCAGCTAGTATCATGATTCAGTACACTAGTTAGTATTTATTTGAGATTGTTTTTTTATTAATCGAGCAGCAGAAAAATTAGTTGTTAGATTAGTCGAATAATCGATAAAATAATCGCCCAACTAATCGTTTATTTAATAATCGTTTACCCCAGCCCTACGTTATACGTTACTCGCCACCTACCTGGCCCTTGCTGCTCCACTGTGAAGCTCTGTCGTCTGAGCGGCCATCTGCCTAGAGCTCTGTATTCGCTGAAGAGGAATCATTATACGTTACCTGGTCCTCCCCTCACTTGAAGATACGCCGATTGACTCTTAATATTCTTGTTCTTAACTTAATAAAGCAAAGGCTTTTATTCTTTTAACTTCGTTGTCCTGCCTTTTCAATGGTTGCTCCTTGAGGTGCCATATCTATTAGGGGTGGCGGTGGGTCGGCCACTCCGGCCTGTGACATAATGTATAGTTTGAAATGAGGGGTTGGACAATGAAACTGAAACACTGGCCAATAGAGTTGGAGGTTGGTGGCCAATCTTCTCTGATTTTACATTCCATCAGTAAGAGCAGAGTGTGAAGGTTAAATTAGCAGAGCAATAGCACAACTGTACACAAAATACTGCAATCCACAGACAACATACTTAATGGGAGACATATCAGAGTTGTTGGTGCATGTCTGACTGGCTCATCTGTGTCCAGGACACGGAGTCTATGTGGTGTACTGAGAGCTATGGCATATGGGTACTAACCCGGATTGTATCCAAAAGCATAAAACCGCAGCTGCCCCTCAGCAGAATTAAATGTGACCTCTCCTGTTTCCACCAAAACTGTTTGTCGTGAGCTCTACAGAGTCAATATTCATGGTTGGGCTGCTATAACCAAACCTTTACCCCAGCCCTACGTTATACGTTACTCGCCACCTACCTGGCCCTTGCTGCTCCACTGTGAAGCTCTGTCGTCTGAGCGGCCATCTGCCTAGAGCTCAGTATTCGCTGAAGAGGAATCATTATACGTTACCTGGTCCTCCCCTCACTTGAAGATACGCCGATTGACTCTTAATATTCTTGTTCTTAACTTAATAAAGCAAAGGCTTTTATTCTTTTAACTTCGTTGTCCTGCCTTTTCAATGGTTGCTCCTCGAGGTGCCATATCTATTAGGGGTGGCGGTGGGTCGGCCACTCCGGCCTGTGACATAATGTATAGTTTGAAATGAGGGGTTTGACAATGAAACTGAAACACTGGCCAATAGAGTTGGAGGTTGGTGGCCAATCTTCTCTGATTTTACATTCCATCAGTAAGAGCAGAGTGTGAAGGTTAAATTAGCAGAGCAATAGCACAACTGTACACAAAATACTGCAATCCACAGACAACATACTTAATGGGAGACATATCAGAGTTGTTGGTGCATGTCTGACTGGCTCATCTGTGTCCAGGACACGGAGTCTATGTGGTGTACTGAGAGCTATGGCATATGGGTACTAACCCGGATTGTATCCAAAAGCATAAAACCGCAGCTGCCCCTCAGCAGAATTAAATGTGACCTCTCCTGTTTCCACCAAAACTGTTTGTCGTGAGCTCTACAGAGTCAATATTCATGGTTGGGCTGCTATAACCAAACCTTTACCCCAGCCCTACGTTATACGTTACTCGCCACCTACCTGGCCCTTGCTGCTCCACTGTGAAGCTCTGTCGTCTGAGCGGCCATCTGCCTAGAGCTCAGTATTCGCTGAAGAGGAATCATTATACGTTACCTGGTCCTCCCCTCACTTGAAGATACGCCGATTGACTCTTAATATTCTTGTTCTTAACTTAATAAAGCAAAGGCTTTTATTCTTTTAACTTCGTTGTCCTGCCTTTTCAATGGTTGCTCCTCGAGGTGCCATATCTATTAGGGGTGGCGGTGGGTCGGCCACTCCGGCCTGTGACATAATGTATAGTTTGAAATGAGGGGTTGGACAATGAAACTGAAACACTGGCCAATAGAGTTGGAGGTTGGTGGCCAATCTTATTAACAATCTCAGAGTTGTTGGTGCATGTCTGACTGGCTCATCTGTGTCCAGGACACCGAGTCTATGTGGTGTATTGAGAGCTATGGCATATGGGTACTAACCCGGATTGTATCCAAAAGCTTAAAACCGCAGCTGCCCCTCAGCAGAATTAAATGTGACCTCTCCTGTTTCCACCAAAACTGTTTGTCGTGAGCTCTACAGAGTCAATATTCATGGTTGGGCTGCTATAACCAAACCTTTGGTCCCTCATGCCAATGCCACAGTCAGTTACAGGCCAACACTGCAAATCTTGCTGTGGACAATGTGAAACATGTATTGTTCTCTGAGTCCACTGTCTTTCCCTTATATCCATGGGAGTAACGGTGTGAGAAGCCTAAAAGAGTCTTAACACCTGGGGCCTCATTTATAACCGTTGCGTACGTAGAAAACAGGCCCTTAAAGAGGCCACTTCCGACGCATAAGTTGTGTTTAATAAAAACAAACTTGACGGGAAAATTTGTGCACCTGCACGCAAACTCTGACCCATGCGTACGAACGTTTTGGAGATGGAGCAGTTTGGCGACACCGATGGTGAGCTGGAGTTAAATGTCTTTTTGTTCTCTTTTAGACAGAAAATCTAAAGAAAATTATACAGAAAGATCATACACATATAATTTTACTCACCAAGCCGTTTAGTGAAACTGACGCATATAGCCTAGCCTATATCTAACGGCAGATTAACTAAAAACACCCTAAAAAAGTCCTAATCATAAATACAGTTCACAATAACAAAAAAAACATGTTCACAATAGCAGTTTAAATAAAAGAATGAATTAAACTGTTTTACTTCTGATATAAACATTTAGATTAAATATGCCATTCTCATAAATGAAGCTAAACACTTAAACTACATGAAATCATTACTGAGAAGTTTCAAAAAAATTTATATTCAATAAATAGAAATATTTGTTGTTGATGCAATGCTTTTGAACACTTTTCCTCTGGCATGCTGTGTTTTTATGTTTTAACTGCAGAGATAATTGCTTATCATAATAATAGCAGATTGTCTGAGAAAAAAAAATTGTGCAAATAATGCACAACAAAGTCTATCTGTTTCCATTAAAAATATAAATCAATTAAAAATAATATTTGGCCAGTGGAAAAGATTGTGAAAAACTTTCTCTGAAATGTATTTTACACTATTTTATTTATTTATTCAAAAACAAGGGAAAGGATAGGCTACTAAATGATTTTTATTAATGTAACTAATGTGACGGCACATCTGTATTTCATATTTTCCTAATGTCTTGTACCGTTAAACATGTTATCACGTGGATGAATAATCATATGCAAATGATATGCAGATGAGGATATGCATAGTAAAACTAGGCGTTGTAAGCTCCATATATGGTTGTTTCGGGGTGGAGACGCATGTGCGCACAATCTTCCGCTAACTGGGATTTATAAAGTGAATTCTGCGCAGGTTCTGGCGTACGCATGGTTTTATGAGTCTGAATATTTTTTTGCGCAAGCCATTTTTGGCTTTCTGGCGCACGTACACTTTTAGTAAGGATCCTACGCAGAGATTTATAAATGAGGCCCCTGGACTGTTGCTGCTCAGAGTGAAAGCTCTTGGTGGATCAGTGATGTTTTGGGCTGCAATATCATGGCATTCCCTACTGTGCTTGATGGGCAGGTCACTGCCAAGGACTACCGAACCATTCTGGAGGACCATGTGCACCTAATGGTTCAAACATTGTAGCCTGAAGAGGGTGCCATGACTCAGCATGATAATGCACCAATACACACAGCAAGACTTGTGTCAGAATGGTTTGATGGACATGAAAGTGGAGTTAAACATCTCCCGTGGCCTGCACAGTCACCCGTATTTGTATTTTGGGGGAGCAATCCCCCCCCCACCAGCAGCACATAGAGACCTGGCCACTGTTCTAGAAAAGGAATGGCTCAAAATCTCTCTGTGAAAGACTATACAACGAATGTTATTTCTCGTGCCATTTATACACCTAAAAGAGTTTTTGCGTGTATATGATACGCAGTTTGCGCGTGCATATGAATCGCACTTTATGGCGTGTAATACGCACGCACCCCCCTTCCCCTAATCCTACGCAAGGGGATTTCAGTGCGTAGCATATAAACGCAAAAACCATTTTTGGCGTATAAATGGCACGAGAAATAACATTCGTGGTATAGATACACACTGTCATGAGACTGTGTTGGAAAGACTGATATCTATCATTCCCAAGACAAATTGATGCTGTATTGGTCACAAAAGGAAGCCCACTGACCTTTATATGGTAATACATTATTGTGGTCTATGTGTTTCAGTTTTATTGTTCAAGCCCTGTATATGTCTAGATATTTTCTTGTTTTTAAACATACTTGTATATTTATTTATAGATTGTAAGACTAATGCTTATATTTAAAAAGTGTTAAATATACTAAAATATGTAAAAAGTATAAAATATGTAATAAAGTATACAAATTTATATAAAGTGTACAAATGTCACCAATTATAAACCGTTTCTGTATGTCCATGTACCTTGTAATGTGTTCTAGACTAGAAATCCGTTTTTGTTCCAAGAAGCTGAGATATTGAGGTGTCTGTGAATGTCCATATAACGACACATTTTTGTCTCCATAACTCAAAGAGAGCTGCTGTGATTAAGCAAAATAAAAATTTAAAAGTAGTGGTTTTGCAATACCAATACATAAAGGTAATTATAATTGTTTAAAACAAATCGGGAATAGGTAAAAAAAAAAAAAAAAACTCCATTGGACCACTTGAGATGAACTGAACTATGACATGTAAAATCAGAGAAAAACTTTAAAAGAATATCAATGTGTTTTTAGTTGCAACAGTTGTAGCAGAGAGTATCCCGTTTGATGGGTACTTTAGAGAAGAAGGAAGGGGCTGACTCAGTGTCCTGTCTGCTTCGGTTTTCACTCAAACACCCTTTGATCCTGCACAAATCTGAGCTTGAAAGGTTGGTCTTCATGTTCAGGACAGCAAGAACATTCTGCTCACTATAGTGGAGAGTGACAACAAAGATCATTGATGAAACAATACAGACACTATGGGTTCTCTAAACTCTAAATTCAAAAATATTATTCATTCTGCTAAAGCCATCTATACAAATGTCAAAAATATTGATATTTGTAAAATATTATTATTCGAAGAAGTTATTTGTATAAAGAAAACAAGATATTTAAAAATAGATTATTCTGATAAAAATGATCATTTTGGGCAGTCAGGTCAGAGAGTGAAACATCATGTAATGGTTTTGGCTGTGGCCTATAGTATTTGCCTCTCAAATAAAACATCATCCTCGCTCACATCTATCAGACTCACCTAATGTCAGGATAATCTCTTGCCAATGTTGCAATCTCAAGTTGCAAACTCCCAAGATCCTGCAGTCTCAGAATCTCTGATAATTTGGGCAGTATTTGACGGAGCCATTCCTCTTTGGATCCCTAGAGAAGAGAATGGTACTTCACTTAGAAAACTAATTATAATATTTATTTGCAGTGATATGATCTTTACACAAACTCTTTCTGCATTCACACTATTTATTATGCGTTTTTAAACAAAGAGAACAATGTAAAAAGAAAACATTAAATGGGCACATATTTTGTCTGGGGCTCAATGTCATATTGTGTCTAAAACAATACAGTGCATAAAAAGTATGCACAGCCCTATTAAAAAAGCCGGTGTTGGTGATGTAAATGCCACTGAAAACCAAAGTGACAGATTTCAGAGAGAAAAAAAAACAATAAAATAAAAAACTAAGAATACTATATGCAAGTGTGCACACCCCTGAACTAGTTAAAACACCCTTTGATTTTACTAACTAGACTTTGAATAGCAGTCTATCAGCTTGATACATATTGACGTGGGAATATTTTCCCAGTCTTCTTTGCAAAATTGCTAGTAGGGCATTTGTTCTCTTGTGCATGGCCCTCTTCAGGTCCTTCTATAAATTCAGATCTGGTCTCTGTCTGGGCCATTCCAAAACATTCATCTTTCTTTGCTGAAGCCATTCTTTTGTTTATTTACATGTGTGTTTTGGATCATTGTCATCCTGAAAGCTGAAAGTTCTCTTCATTTTTTAGATTTCTAGCAGGCGCCAGAAGGTTCTGTGCCAAAATTGTCTGGTACTTGGAGCTATTAAGGATTCCTGCACCTTCACTAAAGCAGTTCCAGCTGAAATAAGCAGCCCCAAAGCATTTTTTTCACGATTTTGTCCAGAAAGGTAAATCTAGTTCTCATCAGACCATTTTTTTCCCCCACATGCTTTTGCGACACTGAATATCTTTTAGCAAAGTTTAGCGGGGCTTGGATTTTTTTTTAGTTGAAAAAGCCCATAGCCCAGACAGATATGTGAAAATACAGGAGATATTGTCAAACGTAAAGAAGCAACCAGAAGTTGCCAGAAAGAACTGCAACTCTTTTAATGTTGCTGTAGGCCTCCTGAAAGGCTCCATTACCATTTTTGCTCTTTGTCTTCTCATTCATTTTGGAGGTGTGCCCTGTTCTTGATAATGTCTCTGTTGTGCTATACTTTCTCCACTTATTGATGACTGTCTTCACTGTACCATGGTAAATCTAATGATTTTTTTTATGTAGCCCTCACGAGTGATACTTTTCATCAATGAGATCCTGTTGATTCATCATACGCTCTTTGTGGCCTAAGGCTCTTGTAGTAGAATACAACCAAGAAGACCCTATTGAAATAAAAAATTCTAAGTATACTTGCAGCCAGACTAATTTAGTATACTTCAAGTGTGTCAACGATTTAACTTCAAGTGTGCTATTTTGAACTAATTTTCTACGAAGTATATTTTAGTTGTAATTAAGTTGTAGTAAAGCATAACTTTAAATGTATTTAGTGTACTTTTGTGTACTAAATTGGAACAACTTCAAGTATATTTAGTATACTTTAAGTATATGCCTGTGTAGGGACTAATGCTTGATGAGTGATATTAAAGTGTACTTTATTTGTGTTACAAGTACATTACAAATTCATTATGAGTGTCTTTGAAACATACAAGCAATATACCATAAGTGTATATATATATATATATATATATATATATATATATATATATACTTTTTTGTTGCCATTTTCGCCTTTTATTAGGATAGCACAGTAGCTACACAGGAAGTGAGGTGTGGGAGAGCAAGAGAGAAGGGATCAGCCCACGAGGCTGTTGTTGTGTGATATATCTAAAACTAACACCAGTAGAAACTATAGCCTTATTAATACCTTTGGCTTATTCTATACTACAAACTGCATTCTTTGTCTTCAATAACAAATGTACATTATTAGATAAAACTTAGCTATCCTTTGTACAAAATACTATTGTATACTATAATGTATTTTGAAAGTATACTTTAATGCATTGTTACAATGATCATTTCCAGCACACAGTTAAAATATACCTAAATATATATTTCTAATAAAGTGCAAATAAATACAGTTTTGAAAAATAAACTGAATTTTGACCAAGTAAGTTTAAAAAAAATATATTTTTAGAAAATATAGGCTACTAAAGTAAAATTATTTTAAAGTGTGTTAAAAGTGGTATTGTGAAAATAGATAAAAGCATGATGCTAATATATTTAAAGATAGTACAATATTTGTTAGTATATTTGCAATGTACTATTGAAAAAGGGAATATATTTCAAACACAATAAAGTATACTTTTTTTCACTATAGGGGGAGAGGCAAACTTCAGCAAATGCATGCAGCCAAGCTACAAAACTGGAGCTTTCTGAAAATCCAAAACATAATGAGACCCACATGTCTTATTACACAATTCATGAATTCCTCTGGTTTCCCTGAATGTTCCAGAAAGAAATACAGAGTTGGATTGTGTTTGCAAGCAAGAGTAGGAAAAACGATGATTGATATATTTGTATCTTTTCGAACACAAATGAAAATGTAGTGCGTTTTTCTGTGCATTTTTTGGTCACATGTAAGTGTTTATTCATACATGCAAGCTTTCGTGGGTCTGGATGTAATCCTACCACTTTGGCAAACACAGAGCAGATTTGACTGTTGTCATGGCAGATGAACTCAGCAGCTGCGTCTTGCTGTTCTTTGTCCTTCAGTTTCGGTTTTCTTTTCATGATTCGTTTCACATACTCAACCATTACTTTTACATGCAGCTCGGCCAGCAGTTCCTACATAGAGACACACAATTTTCAAATATATATCTATAACTGTATCTTAATCGCCACATTAGTGAACAATGTAAGATTATATGTCTATTTACATCATGTTATAGGACTGTCAGAAACAATATTTGCTGTAAAAGTGATTCTGACCTCTCGGCAGACAGGCTTTAGCTCTTTGAATTGATCTATGTTATTCTCCAGCGCCTTCATCAGCTCCTCCACAACCTCACAATGTCCAGCAAACCAGGCTTGAGTCCACAGTTTACGGTACAGCGGCTGTATAAGATAAGATAGACAAGATGTAATTTAAGATATTTATAGTAAAGAAGCATAAAGAACTTTCCTTAACATGGATCTTGGTACTTGGATAAATCAAAAAGTTAATTTGCTGACCTTTCATACTGAATTAACTTTACTAAACACTTCCTCATTGGTAATCTTACCAAAAAAACGAGGTAGGAAAGGTTCATAAACAACAGTATACAATTAAATACTATACTGTTGTTTAATAACCTTCAGTTCTGAGTGAATCTGACTGAGGAAGTATTTGTGACAGATGTTTTTGAGGTCTGCTAATGTGGACAGGCAAGCATTTCTAGTGTCTTTTGAGAAATTATGTTCTGGTCTTTGTACATAATCCCTGAGGATATAGAGAAATAATGGTTGCTACAATTAGCTAAAATATTTTTTTAAATATTAAAGTTCTTTATGTTAAGGAAATTATAAATAATTACATTAATTTATAATTGCATATTCAAGTGGTTTTAAAAAAGACAATATAAAAATACATTTTGCTCTTTGTTCTATTTAGTGCTTGAAAGAAAAAAAAAGGAAAAAACAATTAAACTCACCTAAATTGGTGGATGTCAACCAGATTAGCACTGAGAATTGTAAAAATATTTTTTGATTTTCTTTCACAGGTTTCTCCAGGCTTTTCTTATAGCTGCCAAAAGCATGTCATTATAATCATAACAATGCAATGTTGGAATGATACGATGATCATGACTAGTGATTTACCTTGTTAGAAAGTTGTCTAGCTGGTTTAGAAGAATCCAGGCTTTACTTTCACAGCCTAAAAGTGCTTCAACATCACTCACAGTTATATCAACAAGCTATAAAACAGAAATTGTGAGACACATTCAACACAAAAGCTATAGAATTCTGACAAATTTTTGCCTAACCTGCCTTAAGACAAAAGTAAATAATCTGCAAAACAGTAAAAAGTACTTTTAAAATTGAAATAAAATTGTAAGTACAATTTATCTATACTACAGTTACTATAAAAAAAGTAGTACAAGCTGTTTAAATTGATTTGATCTCTATTAGACTGATTAGAGTATGTCTCAGGTTGCATATGCAACCTGGTTCCCTGATAAGGAGATCAAGACGCTGTGTCGTGGTGTTGTTGACGCTATGGGTAATGGCATCCGTATGACCGGTGTCTGAAGCACATTTAAAGGGGCATTCGGCAACTATTTCAACTTAATAAAACCGTTTAGAAATCATTTGGATGGTTTAATAACCTGTTCTGGTGAGAATGTTGACTTTCCCCGCTTCCCCCAAAGTTCCTAGGTGGAAAACTAACCTTTCAGCATGAGGATTAACGTCCCGGTAAGTTGGAAATAGGAAGTCTCGTGAGAAGCGAGAACGAGCGAGAAACACAAACTGCTTTACGACATAAACACACACGCCGCCCTCAATGTGATGTATAACCCACCTCGGTAGACATAGCTCCACACGATAAAGTTGTCCGGCTCCAATAGTAACAAATGCACATGAGCAGCGGTATGGGAGGAGGGTGCCGCAAGTGAGTTTTCTTACGACATTGTTGTGAAATATAAGCTATAATATCACAGCTGGAGGGGGAGCTCGTTGACAAAACATGCGACAACAAAAGTGAAAATCAGCATAGATATAGCTAGAGTTGCCGAATGCCCCTTTAAACAAACACCAATATTCATTGGTAGATGTACGGCAGTCCATGATGTCACAAACAGAGTGCCCATAAATCTAAAAGAGTGCCTGAGTTATACGCCACCAACTATTTTGTCTGAAGCGGGGGTGTATCGAATGCGGTGACAAAAAGCATTGCCACCCCATCTACCACCCCAGAATTATATAAAATAAATATGAAAGCACTGTTTCCTGTTCCACAATTCAGCAGTGGCGCTGCAATTCAAGGGTGCCAAAAAATAATGGCAAGAAAACATATCTTCCCTAGCGGGTTGCATTTGCATGCAGTGCCCAGTGTAGTCAGCTTCATTTACACATGACTCTTATGAACCGGTTCTTTGTGAGTCAAAATGACACAGCGCTGCCCAATTCACAATTGACTGTTTTTCCATTTCTTTGTGAATCGGAAAATTACTGTTAAGAGGTTCTCTGAAAAAATCTAATCCCATCTGGATAGGATATATCTGGGATTTCGTATTGTCTGGCGAGCGGATTATATACCCGCCCACTCCACTTTCATCATGGATATAGGCCATCCAACAAAAAAATTAACAATGAACAATGAAATCAATAAGAAACTATTAGCAGAGGTAGGTAAGAATCTAATCTTTATTAACTAGATTAAAAAGTTTGAAAGAAAAATGTATGCTGGCTTGTCTTAAAGAACACGTAAAAGTTGCATCCAAAGTGACGCACTAAACACTGCACTTATACGCTATGTACTTGTGCACTGAACTGTGTAGTGTATACATTTTGTCATTCAACATCAGATTCTTACAGTCCCTCCTCCTCCCCTAAGTAATTTAAGGTGTACGGTTGAGTGCACGAAGTGTTCAACGCTGCGTTTAACTACACTTACATACACTCAAGCTTCCCTAAGCACTTCCCCTCAGGGGAATCCCAGTGGCCATTTTGAAGTGCGTTCAAGTGCGTCAAGTGGACGATGGAACTTTATTTGGACAGACCCTTGAACCCCTCAATTTTGACAGAGGGAGCGAATGTACTCATGTACACTTCAGGCAGATCCATAGACAATGCAACACAATTGTCACGTCACAATAGCAACTCACAGTGCTCGCACTTATCCGTTTTTGCATGTAACGTTAAAATATTTTGGCTTTTTTTTTTTTTTTTTTTTTACTTACATTTTTTTAAGGCAACCATTATTTTAGAATGTATCACCTTATTATTTCCATGGCGACGCATCATGCTTGTCATGTGACACACCCCTTTCCTGATTCCGCCCCTCCTCGCTCTCTCTCTCAATCTCTCGAGCTATACTGTCATATCCAAATAAAAGGTGAAAACGGCAACAAAAAAAAATATATATTTTTTAAATAAAACATATATATAAAATATATATATATATAAATTACTTATGGTATATTGCTTTTATGTTTTGAAAACACTCATAATGAATTTGTAATGTTGATTTCTCATCTTAAATTGTTTTTTTTTTCACTGGCATGTCTCTTAGGTGTCGAGGTGCATCTTTGAGCCTACATTCAGTATGAGTAAATCAGAAACTCTAAGACTTTTACTCTTCCAATAGTCTTATTGGAGATGGTGACTTGTAACTTGTCATGGAGTCATTTTCACTGTTGAGTTGTCTCCTGTAGGGCTGAATTCGTATGCTCCGCCCCCAAGCAAACAACAAAAAGATTGTGGGTGTCCTCCGGTGTCATAAATCAAGGACACAGAAGCAAGCACTTTCTAAAACTCTTGCTGCTTGACATAATTTCATCTTCTCCAACACTCGCTACAAACAAACAGCTCCTGAAGACAACAGCTCCTCAGGTGCCTTTTATATTCACAGGCGCTCTGCATATGATATCACAGACCTCCGTCTGCGAATTAATGGTGTTTACATGTGCTTCAGACACCGGTCACACTGATGGCGTTCCCCATAGCATCAACAACACGACGCAGGAACATCCCTCATAGGAATACTTAAAGGGATAGTTCACCCAAAAATGAAAATTCTGTCATTAATTACTTTCATGTTGTTCAAAACCAATAAAACTTCTGTTCATCTTTAAAACACAAATTAATATATTTTTAATGAAAGAAATATGAGAGATTTTTGTCCCTCCATTCAAAGTCTATTCACCCAGGAAAAAAATCCACTCCATAGTGGTTTAATCAAAGTTTTCTGATGAGACTTTCAAATGGAGGGACAGAAATCTCTCTAATTCCATTTAAACTAACTTCATCTGTGTTCCGCAGATGAATGAAAGTCATTTTGGGTGAACTAAACCCTTTTCAGCATAGTAATCAGGTATTTTACACCCCTGAGACAATTACTAAAATTGAGGCCTGACTCAATTTGATGATCCCACAATCATGTAAATCTAAAATGGATGGTTAGAGAGTGAGTAGAGCCCATAACCTACTGGTAAAACATCTACAGCAAGGTTACTGAAGTAGTATCCATCCATGATCTCTGGATCAAAGCCATCACTCCATTTTTTCACTTCTTTCTCAAGAGTGTTGGATAACCACTTTCAACAGAGCAATTCCAATAGGGTACACACACCATCGGTGCTCCGGCCCTAATTACTTTAAATGTTCAATTTGACATGTCCAGTTAAGACGAAAGTATGCTATTAGTATACTTAAAGTAATGCATAAATTAGGTCAGCCGGGAACTGGGAAAACATCCTATAACGCCTGATCTACTCATTACATCATAAAAAGAATGGTATCTATGCTAATTTTAGTCTTTCTGTTTATTCAGAGGTTTACTGTAATCAGCTGGATCTGGTCGATCCATTCTGACTTCTGACCTGTAATACTGCCTGAAACATAATCATACACTGTTCGTTCGTTGGCCAGAGGAGAAGCCCCTGACTGAGCCTTGTTTCTCCCAAGGTTTTTTTCTCCATTGTGATGGATCAGCTGATGGAGTTTTGGTTCCTTGCCACTGTCACCTTTTTAGCCTTTCTTCATCTTTGTCGCCATTGGCTTTTGGCTTGCTTAGTTGGTGACATTTAACTTTATATTTAACAATATTATTACAACATTATTTTCAAGTTATCTCTGTAAAGCTGCTTTGAAACAATATGCATTGTAAAAAGCGCTATATAAATGAGGTGACTTGACTTGATTGATGAAAGGTTTTGCCTACCCTTATACCTACACACACGGATACTTTACAGGTGCACTATAATTACTGAAAGCTTGAAGTATACTTATTTTTCACAAGGGTAAGTACTTTAGATTCCATTCTGGTGGATAATTGCATGTTGCATTAATCTAAATATAGTTGGTACTTCAGGCGAAGTTCCAGAATCAAATCAGCAAGGGTTCAGATGTAATGTGTGCAACAGCTCTTTTTATCAACACAGTGATCAATATAGTGATTTTATCGACACAGGTGGCCGTGTTCGCCACCTAGCCGCATCTTTCCAGAAGGGCAGCTTTCTCCCTTTGAAAACATTTCATAGGATGTTGGGCTATATGGCATCAGCTGCAGCGGTGCTTCAGCTGGGCCTACTGCGCATGCGCCCGCTCCAACGCTGGTTGAATGCTCGCGCGTCCCGCCGAGCCTGGGTTTCTGGCGGCCAGAAAATCAGAGTGATTCAGACCTGCATAGCGGCTCTGCAGCCCTGGTTAGCAGCCGACTGGTACCAGCAGGGAGTGATGATGGGAACCATCTCTTATCGGAAAGTCATTTCGACAGACGCGTCCAACTCGGGTTGGGGCGCTCTGTTCGAGGGCAGACCGGTCTTCGGCCAGTGGTCAGACCAAGAGAAGTGTTTTCACATAAACTGTCTGGAAATGATAGCGGTCGAGAACGCGCTGAAGCGCTTCCTCCCGTTCATACAGGACCAACATGTTCTTGTCCGCTCGGACAACATGTCTGCGGTATCCTATGTAAACCGTCAGGGCGGTGTCAGATCCAGAAATCTCTGCAATCTGACGGAACGCCTCCTTATTTGGTCTCAGATGCACCTGCGTTCGCTGAGGGCGGCGCATGTGCCTGGCCATTTGAACGACGGCCCAGACAAACTGTCCAGGGACAATGTTCCTCCAGGGGAATGGTCCCTGCACCCCCAAACGGTCCAGAAGCTGTGGCGCCTATTCGGCAGAGCGGAAGTCGACCTATTTGCGTCAAAAGACAACGCTCAATGCCCGACTTTCTTCTCGAAGGACGAGGACGCGCTGGCCCACGTTTGGCCCAGCCTCCCGCTATATGCTTTCCCTCCGGTCTCTCTGTTACCACAGGTGATCAAGAGAATCAGGGAAACGCGCCACTCGATGCTCCTCATAGCCCCGCGTTGGGAGAATCAGATTTGGTTCCCGGAACTAGCACGGCTGTCACTTACAGCTCCGTGGCCGATTCCGGTGAGGGCAGATCTCCTCTCTCAGGCTCGCGGCGCGAACTGGCATCCCCATCCAGAGCGCTGGTCTCTGCACGCATGGTTGATCAACGGGTACTCGTTGCCCTGCCAGAAGGAGTGATGAACACGATCACACAGTCTAGAGCTCCTTCCAGGAGAAGGCTCTACGCGTCTAAATGGTCGGTGTTCTCCGGATGGTGCACAGACAGAGGTCTGGACCCACGGGCATACGGGGTGGCGCATCTGCTCACCTTCCTTCAAGAGCTGTTGGATAAGGGGAGGTCCACATCCACGCTCAAAGTATACGTGGCGGCCGTGGCGGCGTTCGCAGAATCAACGCACGGCCAGTCACTGGGAAGACATGAGTTGGTCATCCGCGCCCCCCGTCGGTTCCTATGTGGGATCTTTCATTGGTCCTCGAGGCCCTGAAAGCCTTTCCATTTGAACCACTAGACTCCGTGGGGTTGAAATATCTATCACTGAAAACCGTCTTTCTGACTGCACTGTCGTCAGTAAAACGTGTGGGGGACCTGCATGCGCTGTCTGTCAGCGCGTCGTGTCTTGAGTTCGGGCCGAATGACTCTAAAGTCATCCTCAGACCTAGACATGGCTATGTTCCTAAAGTGATGGGCACTCCATTCAGAGCGCAAGTTATTTCGCTGTCAGCTCTGCCAACATCTGACAGCGAAAGTGAGGTGAATCTCCTCTGCCCTGTCAGGGCGCTGAGATTTTACATTACGCGCTCCGCCTCCTTCAGGCGTTCAGAACAGCTTTTTGTTTCGTTTGGTGGGCGCACCAAGGGTCTCGCCTCCTCGAAACAGAGCCTGTCCCGATGAATAGTGGACGCTATAGCAGCTGCTTACACGTCAAAAGGTCTGCAATGCCCTCTGGGCATCAGGGCTCATTCCACGAGAGGCGTGGCCTCGTCGTGGGGGTGGTCCAGTGGGATTTCTATCCATGACATATGTGTAACGGCGGGCTGGAGCTCTCCGTCTACCTTTGTCAGGTTTTATAACCTAGAAGTTCCTGCCTTGCAGGCTAAACTTTTGTCAGTTTGAAGGATCTTCCTGCTCAGATAACTCTCACGTGACTCAGCTCTCCTGGTTGAGCTGCACTAGTAGGGTATGTGCCATGTGCCTATACAGACCGGCGCGCTGCTCTGTATTCCCTATGTGTGCTTATGTACAAGTGATGGCCCGCGTGGCTGGCCACCTTATTTTTTCCACTTATGGGGTTCCCCTGAAAGTTCGGGGTCTCATGGTGGATGCTTGGCGCGCACGGCGTTGACAAAGTGTTCCCGTATCGTAAGCTAAACTTACGCAATACGAGAGAACCTCTCGTAAGAGAACGATACTCAGTTACTAAACGTAACCTCGGTTCTCTCTAGAGAGGGAACGAGTATTGCGTAACCGGCCGTGCTCGCGCCCAGTCGACTTCGCTTCAGTCGACGAAAAACCTGGGAAGTCAGCCTACAGCCCCTACTTTTATACGCTAAGCCACGCCCATTCTGGGGGGCTGTGACGCTATGAAGGCGCGGGCGCCCTTCATTGGGCGTGACGTCACGCCGGGCTCACTGGTAGGCTGCAGCAGTTGCCCGCA
The DNA here is from genome assembly GCF_051911475.1 of Siphateles boraxobius. Lineage (NCBI taxonomy): Eukaryota > Metazoa > Chordata > Actinopteri > Cypriniformes > Leuciscidae > Siphateles > Siphateles boraxobius. The sequence goes on from NW_027509208.1 coordinate 14,152,527, forward strand.
GGGCAGCCAATGAGCACGCGAGATGGCCTGCTCTAGGTCTGCTAGCTGCTGCACTGCGTTGACAATGAATACAAATGTAGGGTATGGACCAATCAGACACATACTAATTATTCATTATATACAAAGGTTTATGAAACTCCTCACACAGCCCAAATGAACAAACACAAGGGCAGAAACAGTGTCATGTTACAGGGCATGATAAGGAGATTTTACGACCTCCGAGGAATGTGGCCACATACTCAAGAGAGAGACAATGAAACAGAAACCCTCTTTAAAACAGACTTTGCTGCATTAATCATAGACTAACTGATCTATAAATGAACATGCATACAACTGTGAAAGAAACAGTGTAAATGGTTTACTGTCTCGTGTACTATTAGGTATATATTATGGTATGTATCCTGGTATACAACCAACTAACGATAAATGTAACCTCACCTGTATCATGCCTCCTACCTAATTAATCCTCATTTAATGACTCACACTTTGATGTACATCACCTTCTTCTAGAATGCAGTGTGGATGTGTTATAGCTATCTGAGCATTAATGAAGGTATAATCATGCTATAATCATAATTATTCTTCTGTGGCCAGGGAAGATACCCTTTTCTTAGAATAAATTAATAATCAAAAGAGTTCGTTGGAAGAACTGATTAATTGATTGTAATATTAATTCAGCCACATCAAGTTAATCCAAATAACTGACCCAAATATTTATAATTAATAATAACAAGATATTATTGATTATTAATATTTCCAAAAAGCTGAGTTCCTTACACAAAATTAAGGATAATTTTTTGGCTTCAATATCTCGAGAAGATGAATCTTTCCTGTAGCGTAAGCTAAATTTACACAATACTCACTCCCTCTCTAGAGAGAACCAAGGTTACGTTTAGTTACTGAGTATCGTTTTAACGTTACTGAATCTATAGTTTGGGTTATAGTGATTCAGTTTATAGCTGGATTCTTCTCTACACATAAAATCACTATGAAATCAAAATTGACAATTCTTATTTTCATGGGATATTGCAATATTTTATTATAAATGATTTGACCCTGCAGGAGCCACGGGTGTGCCGGTGCCACCCACAGTGGCCCTCCAAGCAACTCTTCATATGGGGCATGACAAGCTCCTCGACCATGCAGCTCCTTGATGAATAGGGTTGTTGGTGTAGGCATTGAGGGTGGCAACATCCAGCACATTGTAGTATTGGATCATTTCTGGTTTCTTAACACTGTTTTCATCCATTTTTTTCATCATGCATGGTGCTCAGGAGGAGGAAAACTGCTTTTCCATTCTTCAACACATAGCTTACCATGGTCATATTACCATTGAATCCAAATTCTGAGCTATGTTTCTCCTTCAATTTGGATGGCTTCATCATGACAGGCGGTATGTCTGGCTTGTTGTGGAAGATTTCATTGACAGACGTAAAGGGTGACCGATAGCATTAATTTTTGACAACAAATAAAAATGACGAAATATGTAGATGCAAGGTTTACGCCCAAAAGCGACAATATACACTTGTATATATAATAACGTTCTATTTCAACTTTTATTTTGCTGACCTATAACATTAGATAGAATAGAATATGTCAACAGCAAGCTAGCTAATAGTATTGGACATGTTTCTCTTTCTCACTAATGGATTTCAAGGTCAAGTTAGCCTAAACGTTCAAATATTATATCCAGTTGTCTTTCACAAAATATCAAATATATTCTGTGACAAAAAATTATTAAATGAGACTTGCATGCATGAAATATACAAAAGCAGGGCGTGTTGAGTTGTGAAATGTATGGCAGGTGAATAGTTTTCTGCAGTAAATATGTTCCTACTATTTACAAATATCAAAAGTTCCTATAAGGGTAATTTTTAACCAATGTGTGTAAAATTGATGTAGAAATACAAAAACTGTGTCTGTTTATAAAGCAAGAAAGGGAAAATAAACATAATGATAACAAAACAAAATAAGATATTTAATGTATACCTGGAATAATAAATGATAAAATACATTTCTTTCAAAGATTCAGCAAAGAAATACTCAGCCATGATTGAAATAACATAGGGAATGAATACAGGTCATTTTAGACCCATGTTTTTTATTAGATTAAGATTAGATTTTATTATTAAAAAGGATTTTTATTCAAAAAGGAAAAATTAAAATAAGGATTTGTAATTACCCAAAACAAGTTAATTGAGGAATACCTGAAATACTGAATGATGAAATTAATTTCTTGCAAAGATATAGAAAATGAAAACTCAGTCGGGTCACTTTAGACCAGTGGTTCTCAACCTTTTTTGAACAAACAAAATAGAATAAGCATAAAAAGACTTCACATATAAAAAATAAATATAACATATAAAAATAAAACATTCATAAATTATTTTATGATAAACATATTACTGTCTTCAGTAAACTCATTTATAGTTATCAATAATTATCATTATTATTATTACATTTAGGCACTCAAAAAAGAACAAAGCAATTAGTCAAATGTCAATCATAATACAAGTTAGACAATAATAATACAGGGCTAAGATTATCACAAATAAACACAAGATTTTGACGCATATCCAAGTGTTTGTGCGGAGTGTGGAGTGCGCTTGCTGCATGGCATGGAGGCACTGGCGCGAACACTTGCATTTTCCTATCAACAGGAAACAACTTAAAATACTCTTATCATTTCTGGTCATACAGAAAAGAATAATACATCATTCGCAACTATTTTTATTTTTGTAAACTCACAATAACAAGAAAACATTGCACTTTTGTAAAATAAAAAACAAAAGAAAACAATCAGGCGCACTTTCATGATCTTGTTAACTGGAGCGGGTATCATAAATGAACTGAAACAAAATATAGCCTACCTATATAAAGCTTGAGATGTCCACTTTTAAAATTCGAATCGAAAGCAAATACCGTCTGATTATGTAATCCGTATGAAAGGTGAATTTCTCTCTAAAGGTGCATCCGCTTTACAGCGGAGATGAGATATGTTTGCAGCCGACACTGATTTAGAAAACACTTGTTTATTAAACAAGCTCTCTGTATGCTTCTCATTCAGCACTGGGAAAAATATCATTTCCAGGTTCTAATTTGGCCTTAGAAAACCAGTAAAATCAAAAAAAAATTCCATATTAATTTGTGAATATTTTAAATGTTTAATAAACAAACAAAAAAAGTCAAAAATAAAAATATGAAAATACGTAAATATTTATTTTTTTCGCAGCATTTGGTGTGTAGCCTACAGTTCGGTCCGTGTACACGTTGCGTTCATTCGTTTTTTTATTTAATATTGAAAGTAGAGAAAGGAGATACAGTTCCTTTTTCGTTTTTAAAAAAAAGAAGAAGAAAAAGAAAAACAATTATTCAGCTTGATTTTTCATTTTTCGTTCTCAGGTAGAAAAATGTAAACAGCTTGAATATTTGATTTCTACACGTGGGCGGGAATGAAAGGCCCCTTTCCTCTGATTTATCAGCCGAGAATCAAACCTTTACTGTCTATGGATCAAACCATAGATATCCATAATAAAGGCTAGATGTCTTACGGCGGAGTCTCTGGGTGCTTCTCAATATCCCTCCTAGTCTCCTCGCTCCTCTGTCCTCCATCCTATGACCCGGAAAACAATCAAGCACAGCCATCTTGAAGGACATCTCAATTCTCTAATTGCACCGCGAGGACTCGAGGATCGAGGAGTGAGGAGGCTTTCAGAGGAGTTATGAGCGAGGATACACAGGTGTATCCTATGCAGAAGTGTTTTATTGACTAAACGTTGCGCACGTATACATTCTCCTCCCCCTTCGCATCGGTCACAATAATTTGAATTTACACTTTACCCTTACAGTTTTTATAAACCACACATCTCTGGTTTATCTTGCTTTGGTATCTTGCTTTATTATTAGGCTATTCATTATGAATTTCTTAAATAAAAAATCTTTAACAACATAACGGCAGATCCTTTGAGCGCTGCTGATGGCGCTATGAAGTGACGCTCGAGTGATCAAGTATTCCAATGTATAAAAAAAGCTTTCATTCCATTCCTCAGTCCTCATTTTCTTTCCTTGCGTCCTTCCCTCACATCCTACAGTGGGAGGAGCTGAGGTGCTAGGAAAGGAAGCGAGGAAAGGAAACGAGGTTGCACAAATAAGAAATAAGAAGCACCCTCTATCGTCATCACCGTCGGCCATCTTGTCACAGGTAAGCTTTCTGAGGGGCTTTGTTGTACCTGATGTAAGATGAGTGATCAGCACGAACATAAATACTCTTATCTCGTTGAAATCTTGACGGATTTACAAACGGTTTGGTTTCTTACAAACGTTATTAACGTGGCTATAATTCTGGATAATTATTTATTTTATACACTTGTAAGCCCATCTAATTCGATCCAATGGCGGTACTGGATTAGAGGTGAAGGTCTCACGCGTGTTCCGTATCTTTCCGTGGCAAAGGTATTTTTAATTAAATGCAATACATTTTATCTTATGTATTAACTCGTTTCATCTGACTCCATAAAATGAAAAGGTTTTTCAATGATATCTGTGCATCATTAAATATTCGTTAATGTTTGACTATTCCTTTTAACTCCGATGAAAATAAAGTCAAAGTCTGTTAGAATAATCAAATATAACAATTTATTATGTCAGGTAAATGTATTATTACAATTCCATAATCAATTGAAAGATAATCAATGCAAGCCATCAAATGTTCTAGAACAAAGAGGAAAATCCTTTACCTGACACTGTATGGCTACGTGAGCTGAGAGTCGCGAGACCTTCAACCAAACGGGCTAATCTGAATACAGAAAACAGCCCTAAGCTCTCGTTGCATTTTCCTTATATAGCCAGACCTTATTTGATATGTAAAACTTGAGTTTAGTGGAAATTTACTGTATTCCCCCACCATTACTGGGGGTAGAAGTTGACCATCTGCAAGAATAGTGGAAATTAGCATTAATGAATTTACACCTTTGGGAGTGCCTAGAGACCACGTTCCTTTGTGTGCCAGTTATTCCTAAACTCTTAAAAACCTTATTACCTTTTGTTTTACTTCTTTGGGAATGAGACATTATGTTCCAGTCACCCTGAGACCTTTAAAATGATACTAAACAATCCTTAAAGATAATCACATTCACATTAAAACCATATATATTCTTGTGTGAGTTTTTAGTGTTACTGACTGAGAGAGAAAATGTAGATAAGGTGCTCAGAGGAAGGGGGGTGTGGGGTGTGTGTGTGTGTGAGATGTTCAAATGTTAATGTGCAAGCAAGGTCCTTTGTCTTATAGACCTGTGGTGAGGTTGATTCCATCAACCAGTTCTTCCAGTCTTACACACTTATTATTCATAAGTATACAGTGTGATAACTACATCTCTGACGTTTATAACAAACCAAACCGTTTGGAAATAGGTAGAAAATTGAGCAAGTTTATTTAAAAAGTGCATGCACCATTAAAACACAATGTTACGAGTGAGCGAGCTCCCTGTGACAAGATGGCCGCCAGGTGCGGATGTCGACCTCCATTGGCCACCACAGCGGACGAGACATCTAGCCTTTATTATGGATATCTAGACAAACTGTTCCTTCATCAGTTCTTCCTCAGTTCCGCACAGCAGAATAAAAGTCCTCCGCTGCTGCGGTTGTTCTTAACGAGTTTATTGCAACTACATTTCATATTTTTCTCATCAAACAACCAGACGGCTCGACACGAACCGTACTGGGCAAGAGCCTAGACAGGGCTTTCTTCTGTGTAGACCATAGACTGGTGTAGACCGGCAGTTCTCAAGTGCCAGGGGGCTCCATGCAATTATTTGCTACCGTATTTTCCGGACTAAATAAGTCACGTTTTTTTTATCATGAAACACGCTGTGATGTATTCCAAAGTGACTTAGGCCTATCTAATGCATTAAATTTGTTTAAATAATCTTAACGTTGACTTTCAAAAGTAGGCGCGCCAAGAAGGCTGTTCGCTGTATTTTGGTTAATTTTTGGTGTGCGCCAGAAAGATGTTCAATTGGAGACCGAGACGCACTAATGCAGGTTTTCTTCTTTCATTTTTAAAGGCATGACATTTTGAATGTACACAAATAAAAATATACATTTTACTCTTTCTGTCATATTATATGTAGGCCTGCCTATGACTATAAATGACAGAGTATTAAGTTATTTCCCTTGCAGAGGAACAAATCCAAGTGATGGCGCCGGCGCATCGCACGCTCACATAATATTATCAGTTCACTTCTGGCATTGCTAACTTGACATCGTAGCCTGTTTATTATCAAAATAAAACAGTCAACAAAACATATAAAAAATTATTAATTTAACTTGTCTGTACAATATAAAGGCTGTGCCGGTTTGTTTCGCTTGGCATTTAAAATAGGCTAATTGTTGTTTGCAATAAAGGACACAATAGGCTATTTTATAGGCTATGTATATTTTTTTATTATAGCCTACGGCTACTTATTTTTCATTCTTGTTTTCGGAATGCATCACTGTAAAAAATATTTTAGCAATTTATTTTTTTCAACTTATTTTTTTTGAGTAGAGATAACAAGATTGTCCAGACAACAAGACATTTTAAGTTTTCTTGTCCTCAACTAGACTGAAAGTTGAATGAACAAGTAAAATTATTATTTTAACTCAAAAATGTAAACAACTGCACTAGATTTTCAGCTGAATTAACAAGTAAACTTGTTATTTTAACTTATAAATGTAAGTTGAAACAACTGCACTACATTTTCTGCAGGTTTTACTTCAATTATACTCTAATGCTTTGATAGTAAACTAAACTTAATTTATCTATCTATCTTGCAGTCTGGTAGACTGCATGGTCTTAAAACCTAAACTTCAACCTTTTAAAACCGCTTCAAACATAAATCTTCAACTTCAAAAATGTTTTTACAATTATGAGCACGGATTCATTAAATTACACACTAAAAAAAATCCTTACACGTGTCATCAGAAGAAATAGACTGATACAGAGTAAGTGTGACATTTTATATAGTGAAAGTGATTGTTGCGTGTTTTTAGTTCGTAACAAGCGTTTCATAGTCTTCTGTTAACAAATAATATAATGATAAATCATACATTAAATTCATAAATGCAAATGAACATTAGTAAAAGCATTTTTTCAGAATTATTCACAGCAACAACTCCAGTGTTAAAAGAACTCTCCTTGTAGTTTATATGGCTTGTTAAAGTTTGGAGTGTTAAAGTTAAAGAGCTAATTAAGTGATTCATTGAGTGATGATTGACCATTATTGAAGACACCTGATGTTAACAAGCAGAATCACCAAAGGAGAAAATCAAATTTTTTAAGCCACCATTATGGTGATTAATGTTTGCTTTAGTTGGTCTTGTGACCCTTAAACTGTTAACATTATATTTTGTTTCGGCTGTTGTATTTGAGTTACAACTGCCAGATAATCAAAGAGAAAATGTGATCGGACGGTGTTGGTTATGTTTTGACATAATCATCACTTGACTTGCATCACAAAGCTCATTCAAAGCCTTATCTCTGACTTTAAATGTATAATGTTGATTACAACATCACATTGATTCTACAGTACAAGATCTAGAAATGTCTAAATAATCCAAATGATTTCTTAACAGTTGTTCTGATAAAAAAAAAAATTTTTTTTTTTTGGCACAGACATAAAGAATCAGTGTATGAATATCAACAATGGTGACAAACAGAATATTCAATTAGGAAAAGGATATTACTATGACATTTCAGATCATATTTTATTCATACCGCAATTCATGGTGGGAGCCATGAATGAGTTTTGATTGGTGGCACCCAAATTGCACTGCAACATGCTTTATAATTGTCACCATTGTTGAGATTCACAGGCTGATTATTGATGTCAGTGTGTCTAAATGAAATCATTTTTCAGACTGTTTTGATCAGAAAAACTTTTAAGAAATATTTTGGACTATATTAAAAAAGCGTGAATATCGTTTGCTATAGAATCACTAAAAATTAGTGAATCACTAAAATAATTAGTATGTTAAAACATAACCAACACCATCGGAATCACCTTTTCTCTTTGATCATCTGGCAGTTATAACTCAGATACAACTGCCAAACAAAATCTAATGTTAACAGTTTAAGGGTCACGAGCCCAACTAAAGCAAACACTGACCACTATAATGGTGGCTAAAAATTTTATTTTCAAAACACCACTTTAGTTGGCTGAACTTATTGGATGTAGTTTAGAAAACTTAACTTTAGTTGGCCGAACTTATTGGATGTAGTTTGGAAAACTTAACTTTAGTTGGCCGAACTTATTGGATGTAGTTTAGAAAACTTAACTTAGATTCAAAGTTTACTTAACTAAATTAAATCAGTTCATTGTACTTTATAATATGTCAGGTAAAACTTTCCAAATTTGTCAGGTACACTTTTCAAAATAAGTTAGTTGCAAAAAAAAGCCATGCAAAAAGATAACACAAAATAATGAGTTAAGTCAACAAACATTTTTTTACAGTGTAGGATGGAGACTATTTGGGCGAAAAAAAAACATATTGTGTTCAGTGTTCATTACCACCAAAATCTGTGTGGAAAAGCTGTGGGAGGCACTGGACAGCGCGAAGAGAACGCACAATGGATTCAAGTTCAAGTTCCTTTTATTTATATAGCACATTTACAACATAGTGATGGGAATTCCGGCTCTTTTGGCTCACAAACGGCTCTTTAAAAAAATTTTTTTGATATGGTGTGAAAACAATTCTAATTAAATTATTAAATGAAATCATACTCACAATGTCTCACAATTTCTTTAAAAATGCATTGATTTGTTATGAAAAAAGAATACTATTAAACATTTGCATTTAAATTACAACTTTTTAATGTATAGAAACAACATTCAAAAAAAATATGCTACAATCTGAAAACAACATTCAAAACAAATACAATCTGAATCGGAACAACATAATAGAACCCATATTAAAGAAAAATAAATAACTGAAAGGATTAAACTGGTCCCTCTTTTTCTCTGTTCTTTATTGGCATGTTATAACCAGCATGAACTATCTCACTAGTTATGTTTTGTATAACTAGCATGAACACACACAAAATGCTGATCATATTTTTATTTTATGAGAGATTTGCATTCAAAAATGCGAGCTGCCTTACTTTTGAGGGGCTGCATGCGGTTTCTTCTCTCAGTAATGTGTGTGTGTGTGTGTGTGTGTGTGTGTGTGTGTGTGTGTGTGTGTGTGTGTGTGTGTGTGTGTGTGTGCGTGTGTGTGTGTTTGTGTGTGTGTGTGTGTGTGTGTGTGTGTGTGTGTGTGTGTGTGTGTGTGTGTGTGTGTGTGTGATGACTCGGCCCCTCCCTCATGGCGTATAATTGGTTGACACCTCGACTATGATTGACAGGAACGGAATGTAAGGCTGATCAGAAAGTCGAAACGAATGTGTGCGCCTTTTAGGCCTATATAATAATTTTTTTGTTCTTTGAATTAGTCAATTACTTTAAATAAAATCAAATTAATTCATTATTTCATTATTACATAATGATTTAATTTCAATAGGCTATATTTTTAAAAATAGAGCCGGCTCCCGTCGTTCACCTAAAAGAGCCGGCTCATCCGCGAACGACCCATCCCAACAGCTACTAGGCTGACCAAAATGCTTTACAGAACTACCAGATTAAAAGAAAATAATACCTGCATAACATCACATCAAACAAAAATAAGAGCAGCAAAGGTAAGAGCTATTTAAACTAAGAAGCTAAGAGCTATTCAGCCTCGTCGTTTAATATGGCATCAATTGATAGGCTACTCAATATTAATGAAATAACCTCTGCAAAAACAAGGTTATAACTGCTGCGTATTTCCTGAACACTTCAATACTGGTCTGTGCTCTCGCAACTTATTGGAACTGTGAACTCAGTGAACTATACAGAGTAGCACGCACGCACACACACACACACACACAACACACACACACACACACAGAGAGAGAGAGAGAGAGAGAGAGAGAGAGAGAGAGAGAGAGAGAGAGAGAGAGAGAGAGAGAGAGAGAGAGAGAGAGAGAGAAAAAAAAGTCCTGCTTGCACTTGCCCATTTAATGTCAGAGAATTGTGAATGTTTCTTTTTTTTAAAGCTGATGCAAATCTGTCGTAAAATAACCCATATGCAACTCGTGCAGTGGCCTATATTCTACGCGTTCTGAAGGTAGGGTTTGGTGAGAAACAGACCAAAATGGCAAGTTATTACCTTTATGAAAATCTTGCCTTGCAGTCCTGTTTGCGAGTGCATCCTTTTGAGATATAAATTGTAATACATTTTAATAAAATGCAAGGCCTACATAATAAAATTCAGAAGAGTCCAACTATAAGTCCCAGAACACCATCAAATTCCTGGTTGGCATCAGTCCAACAGGGTCAATCACATTCCTTTCCAAGTCTTGGGGTGGTAGAGCCAGTGACAATCACAAAATCATCAGGTTTAATTGATCTTTTGGAAGAGGGAGACATTGTCATGGCTGACAGAGGGTTCAGTTTCCCTGAGTATTTTGCTCCGAAAGGAGTCCAGCTACTCATACCAGCTTCAACCCTGGAAAGACACAGCTTTCAGGACAAGAAGTGTCTGTGTCACGTCAAATGTCAAGGTTGAGGATTTATGTGGAAAGAGCTATTGGTCGAATTAAAAAGTACTGCCTTTTAAGACAAACACTCCCCATAAACTTGGTGAAGCGAAGATCAAAAGACACAGTGGCAGCTGTAGATAAAATTATTTTGGTTTGTTCTGCATTATCTAATTTAGACAAGTCATTAACAAAATAAAATACATGAGACACTGACAAGTGGTTGAAAACCTTTTATTTTGTTATTTGAATTATATATATCTGTTGTAAATAGATTTCAATTGGATTTATGTTTTTTTTTCTAACTATCGAAAATTATTAAACATTTGTTTGTTAATGAGAATATTTGTTGTCCTGCAATTGATTGAATGTATTACAATTACTAAAATAACAATTTTAACAAATTACTTGGAAGGCTGTGTATGATTTCACATTTATTTGGGTTATGGTGAACACACTGAACAAACAGGAAGTCTCTGCGATCAGAAATTGTTTCCTCAGTTTGTGTGTGCAAATTTCTGTGAGAATGTGCTGTCTGTAGAAGAGGTCCAGTTCTGTTCTGATCTGAGCCCAGTACTCTTTAGAGAACTCTACTTTCTGAATGTGACAGTCCTCTGTTGTCCAAATGACAAAGAAAGAGGTTTTGAGTTCACACACTGCCATTTGCCCCTGAACTTGTGCATAGTATGCATGGTTCTGTTTAAGTTCAAATTTTTTCCCCAGACAGAAATCTTTGCTCTTGATAGCATCAGTTATGGACATATTTGCATACTTTATGTGGGCAGCACTTGCAATGAACTATTCCATCTGGGCTGGCTCCTAAATGAGGAAACTTTGGATTTACTAATAACCCTATTTCTTCCACCATCAAGCTGTCATGACAAGTCATCTGATTTGAAGTAAATGCTTCTCTAGCTAGTTTTTTATTATTCTTTCCCCAAGCTAAGGCCGGTACATTTCTGCTGGATGTGTAGCCCATGCTTTTAGATGTCACGCTAGCTTGACTTGTCTTGCTTCTTAACACTTCATTAAAGTGGCTAGCGGTGATTCTGCCCTGTCTCTGCTCAAACCACTGTTCACAAGAGGATTAACCCAGTGTACTTTCTTGGAGGTGCTTACAATTCAGTTCATTCAAGTAAGTAGGGATGGTTTGCATGATTTTATCTGGCTCATTTTGTAGTTCATCTTGTGACAATAAACTGTGCTTCTCATCAAAAAGCTGTGTAAGGGGCTTTGGCAAGTTTGTTGCATCTACAGTGCTGTCGGTACAAGGTGTGTCACCCGGAACTGCTACGTGTGATTCCTCACTAGAATCTGCCTCAGCTGAAGTCAGAACATCAACCCTGTCTGTGTTCTCCTGCTCTCTCTCAGATGCAGTGTCTGTATCACTACCTACAGTTATAGTGGTAAACAGTGCACAGTCTGGGATCTCATTCTGAAATCAGAATCACATTAAGTCATAGTCAAATTTATTTGTGTAGCACATCTCACAATACAGATAATTTGCCAAAAAAAACATGTTAAGAGTTAATGTATATGCTGATGACGGTATAGTTACATATCTGTATTGCATTTGTTTTACATTATTTGGTAACACTTCAGAATATGGTTCCTTCTGAAGGAATACAACTTTGTCAAATGTTTAATTTAGTTTCATATATAAACTGAGAAAGTTCTGTAACTTGAATTTAGCATTCAGCTGTGGAGCACGAAACTCCTGTCTTATTCTGTGTCTCTATATACAGCTGTCAGACGGGTTTGCTTTCTATTGTAAGTTAAATGAAACATGTTAATGAAACTCTTGGAGACTCTCGCTAAGCTTTTGTCTTAGCAAGAGAGAGTCCTGTCATTCCTATTCTGGAGTCTCAGGGTTTGAATAGGTTTTTTCCCTCTCTCTTTTAATACAGGTTCCTAAACCTGTATATGAGTTTCCACCATCACAATGTAATCCCTCCCTCTTATAATGTATATATATTACAATGTTTGACTCAAGAAGTCAGACGATGTTGGAATGACTGCAGCTACCGACAAGCAATAAAGAACTTCTGCTTGGAAAACTTCCACCGTCTCCTGGTCTGAGCTTCTAACTTTTCTACAAAGAAAAAGATCACTACACTTTGTTAATTTATAACTGCACAGGAACAAATGAGTAACACAATATTAACAATATAGTAACTAGTCAAAATCATAACTACTTTTCTATCACCTGCTTTGTCCTTAAAAAGTTTCTATTTGTCGATTCAATCCATACAAATGCACACACACATATACTGTATGGAAAAACATGAAATGTTTTCTTATGTTTATTTTTTATTTCACAGATAGTTAGATACGTGTATATATGGCGACTATATCCATATATGTATTCATATATGTGACTATATCCATGCAAACCATGTAGGAATATGTGTTTTGCATATATTATCATCAGGTTTCTGCAAATTCCTTACCTTTAATGACTTAAAAAGCATGCTTGGTGAGACAGGTGTGACTACTGTGGGTAAGATGGGCTCCCTACTCTGAATTGCTCTTTGTCTGACTGGCTTGGAAAAGTATATGTCTACTACTGGTTTTGGATCAATCTAAAAACAAAGTGGGATTATGCATTTACTGCATTTACTATCTACTTTTATATAAAAGCAGCAACACACCCCTTATGAAAATTAACTATGGTTATTAACCAAGTAAAAGTCTAGTAACCATGTTTTTGTTTCGTTTTTTGATACTCATTTGTATAACCTCAGTTGTATTATAAATGCCATGGTTAAACTATGGTTAGTGTTGCTAAACTATGGTTAATTTTGTGGTTACCATGGTTTAACTACAATGACCATGTTTTCTATTTCTATTTTCTATAGTTAATTTTCATAAGGGATGTAATTAGAATTCGAATTTTAATTTAATATGAATTAGAACAACAACAACAACAACAAAAAACGTCAGCCAGAATTGAATTGCATGCACCTTCTTGTTTATTCGTGACCACAAATGCAGGGCTCAGATGTCACAGATGGAGAACATGGCTACACACTTAACCTAACCACAAATATTTCCAAACGTATGAAACAATTAATTATGCAATAGGTAATAATAGAACACAACAATTCGTTTACTAGAGGATTAGCAATATGATTTATTATTTGAATAGACATATTTACCCAGCCATGTAAGTGCAACAATGCCAACTAATAACCTCCCCGGTCACCTTAGCAACGAACCACGCAGAGTACGTTTTTGACAATGTCTGACTTGTCAAACATCGTCCACATTGTAGGAACAAATGTTTCCAACTTTTCCACTAAGGAAGTAGTTGTAAGCATCTAGGCTACGATATGCATTGACCGCTTATCTCGTGTAGACTCTACTAGATAATGGTACACGTCTGGATACGGCACTTCAGGTAAAGTTAAATGTTTTACGTTCTGAGTGAATAGTTGTCACCTGAGCGTCTGATTTAAACTAGGGTCCGGTAAGTCCATGCTATCGCCTATTTGATTTTTTTTTTTTAAATATCTCAACTGTTCTGTTTTAGCTAGACTTAAAAAGTATGTGTTAGCAGAGAATGTCTAATAAGGGTGCTAGTCATTTTGTTTTTACAGCTCTGTGGTTTAAAAATGGCAACACCGGAAGTGCTTCAGGGCCAGACATGCGCAGTAGCATTCCAACGCGTTTGTTATTGTTTACGTCCTTGAAATGGTCTATACATTTTTCTACCCGAGAACGAAAAATGAAAAATCAAGCTAAATTTTTTCCTTTTTTTAAAATTAAAAAACGTAAAAGGAACTGTATTCTCGTTTTACTACTTTCAACATTAAATCAAAAAACGAATGAACGCAACGTACTCAATACTTTCAAACTTTTTCTACAAATACATTATTTGAAATATTTAATAATATAAGATCTGTGTACTTTTGCGTCCATTCATTTTTCTTTTTTAAACCGTAATTAAAAAACGAAAAATTAACAGTTGTCGTAGCCTATTTTTAAAACGCAAAGTTGAACATCAGCATTTGAATTTGAACTGTACACACCAAATGCTGCATAAAAAAATAAATATTGACGTATTTTCAGATTTATATCTAACAACTCATATCTTTTGTCATACCTAATGTAGCCTACTCCACACTATACTGTCTGCACTTCTTGTTTTCTGACATGATGTTTGAATGTGTTTTCAAAATTGTTTAGCCTACATAATTGTGCTTGTGTGCATTTTGATTGGACACATTAATCTTAAACCGCGAAGCTTGAGTATATTTTGACTGGACATATTCTTTCTTTCTACCACGCTGACAGCTTCCGGCTGCAGCATTTGTTTTTAGGCGTTGCTATGGAGATCATTTGCCGTAACTAGCCCTAGCCGGACAAGTCTGAGTGGGCTACTAGCAACATTTAAATATTGATTAATTAATTTGCACAGACATCATTTTATTTTACATTCAAAAGAACATTGTATGTGTTGTCAGAGGCTTAAAAGTTGTGACGAATAACAGTGAGTAACTGTTTTTGTACAATTTGTGCCTGAGCGCCCTCCTCTCTGCTGCCTCGTTCATACCGCCCCCAACAATGTCCAAACACCCCCGTTGAGAAATGCTATTATACACAAACTCAGTGCTCTCAAATCAACACATCCATATGAACACCTTGTGATGTTTCATCATATTAGCCTACAAGACGGCTGATTAAATAAAATTTTTATTCAAAATAAATATTTTACTCTTGACCTGGTGAAGAAGAGTGTAAATCAGTTGAGAAAAACTAACAGAAAAACATCACTGAGCTCTTAATAATAAATAATAAATAGCATAATACTGATTATGTATCACAGTGCTTCACAGTTGTTTAACATTAGCTGTAGCCTATATAGTGTATCACATGGCATTCAGATGATTTTTCGTTTGACAAGTACTTTAGAGAAGAAGGAAGGGAAGGAATCAGTCTCCTGTGTGCCTCTGTTTTCACTCAAACACCCTTTGATCTTACGCAAATCTGAGCTTGAAAGGTTGGTCTTCATGTTCAGGACAGCAAGAACATGCTGCTCACTATAGTGGAGAGTGACAACAAAGATAACTGATAAAAAAGACACACTGGAAGATTGATTGTTTATCTATCATTTTGCTAATGACCTTATTACTAATATGTTTGTTGTAAATAGTTATTTGTATAATGAATGAGACATGTGAAAATAAGATATCTTGCTATGGTTTCTTTCCCATTCAGGTTAAATAACTGCATCTTGCCAGCTCACATCTATCAGACTCACCTAATGTCAGGATAATCTCTTGCCAATGTTGCAATCTCAAGTTGCAAACTCCCAAGATCCTGCAGTCTCAGAATCTCTGATAATTTGGGCAGTATTTGACAGAGCCATTCCTCTTTGGATCCCTAGAGAAGAAAATGGTACTTCACTTATAAAACTAATTCTATTGTTACATAAAAAATTCCTACTTCTTTCCCACAATTCATGCTCTTTCAAACAAAGAGAATAAATGTAAAGAGAATACACTGAAAAGGTCCTTATTCATCACCAAATTGGAGGATCAAAAAATAAATAATAATGAAAACCACATGTGTCACTTTACATTTTCCAAAATGGTTCCATAATAAAGAAGGCTTTGGATTGTGTTTGCAAGTAAGAGTCAAAAGTTATTTTTTTCTAAATTGATTTTTTTAATTTGAGCTTGCTCTTTGTGAATGTGGATGAAAATCATAATTGTGCATGCTTTGGATGCATGCGTATATGTTTATTATATGCAGCATGTGTGGGTCTGGATAATCTTACCACTTTGGCAAACACGGAGCAGATTTGACTGTTGTCGTGGCAGATGAACTCAGCAGCTGCGTCTTGCTCTTCTTTGTCCTTCAGTTTTAGTTTTCTCTTCATCATTCGTCTCACACACTCAACCATTACTTCTACATGCAGCTCGGCCAGCAGTTCCTACACACACATAGAGACACACAATTTTCAAATATATATATATCTATAACTGTATCTTAATCGCCACATTAGTGAACAATGTAAGATTATATGTCTATTTACATCATGTTATAGGACTGTCAGAAACAATATTTGCTGTAAAAGTGATTCTGACCTCTCGGCAGACAGGCTTTAGCTCTTTGAATTGATCTATGTTATTCTCCAGCACCTTCATCAGCTCCTCCACAACCTCACAATGTCCAGCAAACCAGGCTTGAGTCCACAGTTTACGGTACAGAGGCTGTACAGATAAACAAGTCTGGTTATTTCCAAAAATGTAAGATTTAATTTAAGATATTAATTGTAAATAAGCATCACAAACATGGAAGAAAAGCTCAATGCTATTTTCCCAGTAAGGACATGTAAAAATAAAAAATGATCAGGGCAGTATCTCCAGATAAATAAGTACTCTCATGATTTTTTTCTTCTTTACTAACCTTCAGTTCTGTGTGAATCTGACTGAGGAAGTATTTGTGACAGATGTTTTTGAGGTCTGCTAATGTGGACAGACAAGCCTTTCTAGTGTCTTCTGAGAAAAGATGCTCTGGTCTTTGTACATAATCCCTGAGGAAATAGAGAAAAAAAATGGTTGCTATAATTTAATTTAATTTAGAGCTATAGTTTACATAAAGTATAATAGAAAAATTATAAATTCAAAAATGAGTAATATAAGATATTAAACTATACTGTCAGTTAAAGGAGCAGTAAGCAATTTCTGTGAAACACAGGCTGCTATTCGGTGGTACTCAAATTGATCCTTCCTCGTTTCCTCACTCCTACGTCCACCAGCCCGTGACTTGGAAACCGATCAAACTCTGTCATCTTTCAAGGACTTTTCAATTCTCTAATTGCACCACGATGAGGCAAGGAAGCTTAGGAGTCATGAGCGAGGATACACATGTGTATCCTTCCCTCGCATCCTAAAGGGGTGGAGCTTAGACACAAGGTAAGGAAGTGAGCGAAGGAAACAAGGATGCACAAATAAGAAATGAGAAGCACCCAACATGATATTTTGCTGTCAGGGAAGTCGTGTTTACGAAGTCAGGTGCGTTTAAGTCACTTTTGTTGGAGCAAGATGGTGGTTTACATTCTTTTAAATACACTATACAAAAATACAGAACATTTTTTAACTCTTCTAGAAAATAAAGTACAAAGAATGTCCATCATGTGTTTTGCTTTTATATGTTTTAATTATTTAGGAAGCCACTGTAAACTTTATCATATGGTTTTATTACAATCATGTACAAGCTATCATATTTTGTGCAGCTAATTAGTTTATTTTGTTGACAATGTCACTGCTCGTTCAGATCAGGCCTCCCACTGGTATTAACTACTTTTTGGTGGCGTTCATGTACGTTCAACTCGTAAATATGATATTTGCGACATGACTTGAATGCAACATTTGAAATCGTCACCCAAAGAAACACACCCCTACCCAAAATAAACACCCCCCACCCCCACATTGCTCCACCCCCAATATAACAAACACAAAATGCAGCACAGGCAACCACTAACAGCTTGCAAATCAGACAGCTCGCACAAGTATGGATGAATCAGCTGTGATTAAACAACAACAGAATAGCTTCTGTGAAAAGTATCAAGCGGAAACCTCATGCAACCTCAGCATCCATTTTATGCCTTACCCCTCTCTAACATCTCTCCAGCTCTGAAAAGCTTTTCCAATATTAAAGCAAGTCCTAGCTCTAGCCTGATTGTTACCCTTCTTCTTACAATTATATTCTTTTGACCTTTTCCTCTTTGGTAATATCTCCGCCATCTCTCTTCCTATAGTCTTTCTAATGTCCCGCGTGCTCACTTTCTCTCCTCCCCATCATGACTGTATACACACCCTACTGCTGATTACATGAGTGTTTTGGTGCTCCGTGAATCAGTTCAATTTACCCACTTTTTTGTTTCTGCCATTGTTTCTCTTACTGCTGACTACAAGAGTGTTTTGGTGCTCCGTGAATCAGTTCAATGAACCCACTTTATTTGTTTCTCCTATTTACACAGCCAGCAATACGTACAAACACTATTTTATTTTACAGCACATATACAGAACAGACATCTAGAAAATATTTAGGTGTTGGTTTAAATTTTCAACAGCGTTTCTCAGAAATCGCTTACTACGCCTTTAAAAATATACATATTTTACAATTGCTGCAGTTAGGTAGAAAAATGATCAATTAAACTCACCGAAACAGGTAAATATTACTGAGACTAGCACTGAGCGTTTTAGGAATGTTTTCTGGTTTTTTCTTGAGAAGTTCCACTAGACTTGCCATATAGCTGCCATTTAAAAAAGGAGAGATCATGTCAGTCTTTTTTTAATGCATGAAAATGTGACGAGAGTGACTAATTATCTACCTCTGAAGAAATCTGTCCAGCTGGCATAGAAGACTCCAGGATTTACTTTCACAGCCCAAAAGTGTGTTGACCTCTCTCACAGTCGCATCAACAAGCTATGAAACATAAATGGTTAAACTTCAATGGCTAACTGCATAAAGCCAAAAACAAAAACTGTTTTTGGTGGGGGGGGGGGGGGGGGGGGGGGGGGTAGGTCTGATTCTGTTTGATGATCCCAACATGCATAAATAAATTATGATGATGGTTAGAGAGTGAGTAGAGCCTACTGGTAAAGCATCTACAGCAAGGTTACTGAAGTAGTATCCATCCATGATCTGTGGATCGAAGCCATCACTCCATTGTTTCACTTCTTTCTCAAGAGCGTTGGATAACCACTTTTTGATCTCGTTCTAATGAGAGAAAAGAAGCAACAGAAATTAGGCTATAAACTAAAGCAGTAAATGATAAGAGAGTAATAAGAACATTAACTAATACCAGATCTACACCAGATGTGAGCTGTTCGTTCGGTCAAAAGCAAATAGAACATTATGATCATTGAAGTTGCCTAAATTGGATGCTCCACGTTGCATATAGTGGTGAATCGCCTACAGTAAATGGATGCCTTGGTCTTTCTGATGTACTACATGCATTTGTGCTACTCCTGATAACGGGATGAATAGATTTGGTAGGCAGCCTCAAGTCATTGTGGTGTGGTGCATCGCATCAATGAACGCACCGAGGGCAAATGGTACAACCCCAAAGTTGTGATATTTTGCTAAATACAATAATACCAAGAATCTGTGATGTGACAAATCTCTTGAACCTTTATTCAATTGACAAAAGTACAAATATTTTCATTGGCCAAATTAATTGTATTTTGTAAATATGAACAAATTTTGATTTTGATGGCTGCAACACACTCCAAAAAAGTTCGAAACAGTCCACAATTGGCAGGTGAATTGGTAATAAGTGCGGCATCGTGATTGGGTATAAAAGGAACATTCACCATAGGCACGAAAAGGTAAAGGTGTAATGACACAGTGGTAAAAGTTGATGTGACAACGTTGTTTCACTGTTTTGCAACCATCACAAATCTAAATTTGTTTATATTTACAAAATACAATTGAGTTGGTCAGTGAAACCATTGAAAAATATTTTCTTTGTACTTTTGTCAGTTAAATAAAGGTTAAAGAGAAATTACAAATCACAGATTCCTGATTTTACGTTATTTTACAAAATGTCCCAACTTTTCTGGAAATGTGGTTGTTTAAGAATCTGTTAGATTATGCAATTGTGTTATTCTGAAATAAGTTTACTATTGATTTAACCATTTTCTAATAACATTAGTCATGTACTGAATGACCTCTTTGTATGAGAAGTACTGTTCCTCTAATCTCTTAAGATCTTCATCAGGTAACAAAGGTCCAATCGATGAATTGTTGATGTGCTCCTCTATTTCTTTGTGCTTCAATATATCTCTAAGAAAAAGCATATTAAAGAATATTAACATTTCTGAAACTGTGTTTGAAAATGTTGAATCATTTATAATTGAATTTAGGAAGTAATGGGTCATGATTTTGAAAATGCTAATTGGCACTTACTTTGGGTAGTAATTGACAATCCAACTCATTATATAGAGGCAATCCTCAAAATCAATACTGGATCTGGCCAGCTCTTGGAGTCTGGTGGAGAAGGTTTGATGGTAGAGTTGAGCATACGTTCTGCAGATGTCAAAGTCTGGTGGATAACATTCTCTCAGATTTCGGACCACTCTAAGCAGGTCTTTTTTTACTTGTT
This sequence comes from Siphateles boraxobius, assembly GCF_051911475.1. NCBI lineage: Eukaryota > Metazoa > Chordata > Actinopteri > Cypriniformes > Leuciscidae > Siphateles > Siphateles boraxobius. The sequence goes on from NW_027509208.1 coordinate 14,173,238, forward strand.
TGCCCATTCGAAACACCTCTCTCTTCAAGGAGGTAGACAGCTTGTCTACTTTATTCTCCTGTTCATCTGCAGTCTTCATTCGTTCCTCCACAACTATCTGGAGAAGATTGTCATGCATCTTTCTGCACTTTGTGGGCCTCCATATTGGACGCTGATCCACAGCCACTTCCGCCCAGCGTCTGTCTTGTTCCTCCTCTCGGAGTATTGAAGTCAAAGCACTCTTGAGTGTCTCCTGATTGTCCTCATTGAAAGAATCATGGATGGCCATCCTCAGTCGCAAAATAAAGATCTCATAGTCTGTCTGCAGCTTGTCCTCCACTTCTTCTGTCCAAGCCACTTCATTTGAACCGAAGAGACGTTCCTCAGCTTTCACAAGCTGCTGCTGTGCTTCAGCCAGACGGTTGTGTTCAAGGTTTCCATTAAAATCCAGGTCCACTGCAGTATCTGAGAAGACAATTCTGTTATATTCACAGCCAAGGACTCTTTAATATGACCCCTATATTTAGCAGCTGTATATTTTCATAAAAATCTGTTTAAACTCTCAGAGAAAAATATTTAATGAGAAATGAAGATAAAATGTATAAATGGGCATTTATATTGTTAAAAAAAAAAAAAAAAAAAAAAATATATATATATATATATATATATATATATATATATATATATATATATATATATATATATATATATATATATATATTGTTGGGTTTCTATAACCCAATTTTAAAACCCCTGTAAAATGGTTCCTGTAATTTTGATTTCATTAAAAGATTGTCTGTTACCTAGTGGAGTTTCGTGGGATTTTAAATTCTTCTGCCGTTTCATGAAGTCAGGAAGTTTCATTTTCATTTTGATTGCATGTTTCTGTCTTTCCTCTTCAGGATCACCAGGGGAATCTGCTATGCATTCAAAGGCATCAAGGTCCACAACTAAAGTGTAAATCAGAAATGAACAGATAAGAAACTTGCTTCATTTTCTCTAAATTACAAGATCTAATTAAAACTCTAGTTAATGGACTTTTTAATAGACTTCACTTCCGCTTGACGAAGTGGCTCCGCTAATGCACATAACTGGCACCCAAACCCTCCTGATAGTGCTACATAGCTGCTGAACAACACGAAAGAGGTACCACGACAGTGCAATATTAGCAGCATTTTATGATGCATGTAAAGCTAATGAGCAATATGCTGGTGTACTACTAGGTATTTCTGTTCAAATCCAACTTCCAAGTATAGCTGTAGTAGAGCTTTTCAAAAATAGGCTATGAACCTGTTTGCTGACTTCTGTGTGCCCAATACAACTGTCACGATCGCCAGGGCACTCCACCCTAGACTATTGTCATTCCCTCACAAACTACAAATCCCAGATCTCACTGCCTGTTCTCATCATGCTTGATTGTTCTCAGCTGGTTCTCATTACATTGTCAGTCTCTGCCTATCTAGGCCTGGTTCATTCTGTTATGCACTGCTCTAAGACACAAGGTTAAAGATCCAAATGCAGTATTTTATTCAAGGGCATTCCAAAGATGTAATCCAATAAACAATCCCAACAATAAGAGGGCACAGGCAAACAGGGACAACCAAGAAAAAAAAGAAAGAAAGAAAAAAGAAAGAAAAAAACAGGCAGAAAGGCAAAACCATAAACATGAAAACCAAAGACATAGCACTCTGAAATGCAGTGGATACACAAGACTTCAAAATGAACTACAAAAAAAAGTTTGATGAGACAAACTTTAAGTTGGCTTGAGAAAGCCGGACCAGAGAGTTTGAATAAGTTTAAAGTAGTTTGAAGTTTAAAGTAGTTTGAAGTTTGATAGATGGATTAGTTAGAAAGAAAGAATAGTTAGAAAGAAAGAAAACGATTGGTTAGAAAGATAGATAAATAATAGATAGATAGAAAGATTAGTGTAAATGAAAGAAAGATTAGTTAGAAAGAAAGATTAGTTAGAAAGTTGGATAGAAACAAAGAAAGATTAGTTAGAAAGAAAGAAAGAAAGATTAGTTAGAAAGAAAGAAAGATAGATTTGTTAGAATGAAAGAAAGATCGATTAGCGAGAAAGAAAGAAAGAAAGAAAGAAAGACAGATTAGTTAGAAAGATAGATAGAAACAAAGAAAGATTAGTTAGAAAGAAAGAAAGATTAGTTAGAAAGAAAGAAAGATAGATTTGTTAGAATGAAAGAAAGATAGATTAGTGAGAAAGAAAGAAAGAAAGAAAGAAAGACAGATTAGTTAGAAAGAAAGAAAGAGATTAGTTAGAAAGAAAAAAGATAGATTAGTTAGTAAGAAAGATAGACAGATTATTTAGAAAGAAAGATAGATAGATTAGTTAGAAAGAAAGATAGATAGATAGATAGATAGATTAGTTAGAAAGAAAGAGAAAAGATAGATTAGTTAGAAAGAAATATAGATTGATTAGTTAGAAAGAAAGATAAAAGATAGATTAGTTAGAAAGAAAGATAGATTAGTTAGAAAGAAAGATAGATAGATAAGTTAGAAAGAAAGATATATTACTTAGAAAGAAAGAACGATAGATTAGTTAGAAGGATAGATGGATTAGTTAGAAAGAAAAAAGATAGATTAGTTAGAAAGAAAGAAAGAAAGATTAATTAGAAAGAAAGATAGATTAGTTAGAAAGAAAGATAGATAGATTTGTTACAATGAAAGACAGATTAGTTAGAAAGAAAAAAGATAGATTAGTTAGAAAGAAAGAAAGAAAGATAGATTAGTTAGAAAGAAAGATAGATAGATAGATTAGTTAGAAAGAAAGATCGATAGATTAGTTAGAAAGAAAGATCGATAGATTAGTTAGAAAGAAAGATAGATAGATAGATTAGTTAGAAAGAAAGATAGATTAGTTAGAAAGAAAGATAGATTAGTTTGAAAGAAAGAACGATAGATTAGTTAGAAAGAAAGAAAGATTAGTTAGAAAGAAAGAAAGAAAGATTAGTTAGAAAGAAAGAAAGATTAGTTAGAAATAAATAAAGACTAGTTAGAAAGAAAGATTGATTTGTTAGAAAAAAAGAAAGATTAGTTATAAAGAAAGAAAGAAAGATTAGTCAGAAAGAAAGAAAGATAGATAGATTAGTTAGAAAGAAAGATAGATTAGTTAGAAAGAAAGAAAGATAGATTAGTTAGAAAGAAAGATAGATTAGTTAGAAAGAAAGAAAGATAGATTAGTTAGAAAGAAAGAAAGATAGATTAGTTACAAAGAAAGAAAGATAGATTAGTTAGAAAGAAAGATAGATTAGTTACAAAGAAAGAAAGATAGATTAGTTACAAAGAAAGAAAGATAGATTAGTTACAAAGAAAGAAAGATAGATTAGTTAGAAAGAAAGATAGATTAGTTAGAAAGAAAGATAGATTAGTTAGAAAGAAAGATAGATTAGTTAGAAAGAAAGATAGATTAGTTAGAAAGAAAGAAAGATTAGTTAGAAAGAAAGAAAGATTAGTTAGAAAGAAAGAAAGATTAGTTAGAAAGAAAGAAAGAAAGATAGATAGATTAGTTAGAAAGAAAGAAAGATTAGTTAGAAATAAATAAAGACTAGTTAGAAAGAAAGATTGATTTGTTAGAAAAAAAGAAAGATTAGTTATAAAGAAAGAAAGAAAGATTAGTCAGAAAGAAAGAAAGATAGATAGATTAGTTAGAAAGAAAGAAAGATAGATTAGTTAGAAAGAAAGTTAGATTAGTTAGAAAGAAAGAAAGAAAGATTAGTTAGAAACAAAGAAAGATACATAGATTAGTTAGAAAGAAAGAAAGAAAGATTAGTTAGAAAGAAAGAAAGATTAGTTAGAAAGAAAGGTAGATTAGATAGAAAGAAAGAAAGATTAGCTAGAAACAAAGAAAGATAGATAGATTAGTTAGAAAGAAAGATAGATTAGTTAGAAAGAAAGAGATTAGTTAGAAAGAAAGAGATTAGTTAGAAAGAAAGAAAGATAGATTAGTTAGAAAGAAAGAAAGATAGATTAGTTAGAAAGAAAGAAAGATAGATTAGTTAGAAAGAAAGAAAGATAGATTAGTTAGAAAGAAAGATAGATTAGAAAGAAAATAGATTAGTTAGAAAGAAAGAAAGATTAGTTAGAAAGAAAGATGGATTTGTCAGAAAGAAAGATGGATTAGTTAGAAAGAAAGAAAGATAGATTAGTTAGAAAGAAAGATAGATTAGTTAGAAAGAAACAAAGATTAGTTAGAAACAAAGAAAGATAGATAGATTAGTTACAAAGAAAGAACGATTAGTTAGAAACAAAGAAAGATGGATTAGTTAGAAAGAAAGATGGATTAGTTAGAAAGAAAGAAAGAAAGATGATTAGTTAGAAAGAAAGAAAGATTAGTTAGAAACAAAGAAAGATTAGTTAGAAAGAAATAAAGATTGATTTGTTAGAAAAAAAGAAAGATTAGTTAGAAAGAATGAAAAAGATTAGTTAGAAAGAAAGAAAGATAGATAGATTAGTTAGAGAGAAAGGTAGATTAGTTAGAAAGAAAGGTAGATTAGTTAGAAAGAAAGAAAGATAGATAGATTAGTTAGAAAGAAAGAAAGATAGATTACTTAGAAAGAAAGAAAGATAGATTAGTTAGAAAGAAAGAAAGATAGATAATTTAGAAACAAAGAAAGATAGATAGATTAGAAAGAAAGAAAGATTAGTTAGAAAGAAAGAAAGATTAGTTAGACAGAAAGAAAGAAAGATTAGTTAGAAAGAAAGAAAGAAAGAAAGATTAGTTAGAAAGAAAGATAGATGGATTAGTTAGAAGGAAAGAAAGATAGATAGATTAGTTAGAAAGAAAGAAAGATAGATTACTTAGAAAGAAAGAAAGATAGATTAGTTAGAAAGAAAGAAAGATAGATAGATTATTTAGAAACAAAGAAAGATAGATAGATTAGAAAGAAAGAAAGATTAGTTAGAAAGAAAGAAAGATTAGTTAGACAGAAAGAAAGAAAGATTAGTTAGAAAGAAAGAAAGAAAGAAAGATTAGTTAGAAAGAAAGATAGATGGATTAGTTAGAAGGAAATGTAGATTAGTTAGAAAGAAAGAAAGATAGATAGATTAGTTAGAAAGAAAGAAAGATAGATTAGTTAGAAAGAAAGAAAGATTAGTTAGAAAGAAAGAAAGAAAGATTAGTTAGAAAGAAAGAAAGAAAGATTAGTTAGAAAGAAAGAAAGAAAGAAAGAAAGAAAGAAATATTAGTTAGAGAAAGAAAGATAGATTAGTTAGAGAGAAAGATAGATTAGTAAGAAAGAAAGATAGATTAGTTAGAAACAAAGAAAGATAGATAGATTAGTTAGAAAGAAAGATAGATAGATTAATTAGAAAGAAAGAAAGATAGATTAGTTAGAAAGAAAGAAAGATTAGTTAGAAACAAAGAAAGATAGATAGATTAGTTAGAAACAAAGAAAGATAGATAGATTAGTTAGAAAGAAAGATAGATAGATTAATTAGAAAGAAAGATAGATAGATTAGTTAGAAAGAAAGAAAGATAGATTAGTTAGAAAGAAAGAAAGATTAGTTAGAAACCAAGAAAGATAGATAAGTTAGAAAGAAAGAAAGATTAGTTAGAAAGAAAGAAAGAAAGATTAGTTAGAAAGAAAGAAAGATTAGTTAGAAAGAAAGAAATATTAGTTAGAGAAAGAAAGATAGATTAGTTAGAGAGAAAGATAGATTAGTAAGAAAGAAAGATAGATTAGTTAGAAACAAAGAAAGATAGATAGATTAATTAGAAAGAAAGAAAGATAGATTAGTTAGAAAGAAAGAAAGATTAGTTAGAAACAAAGAAAGATTGATTAGTTAGAAAGAAAGAAAGTTAGATAAGTTAGAAAGAAAGAAAGAGAAGGAAAGATAGATTAGTTAGAAAGAAATAAAGAGAAGGAAAGATAGATTAGTTAGAAAGAAAGAAAGAAAGAGAGAGAAAGATAGATTAGTTAGAAAGAAAGAAAGATTAGTTAGAAACAAAGAAAGAAAGATTAGTTAGAAAGAAAGGAAGTTAGATAAGTTAGAAAGAAAGAAAGAGAAGGAAAGATCGATAAGTTAGAAAGAAAGAAAGAGAAGGAAAGATAGATTAGTTAGAAAGAAAGAAAGAAAGAGAGAGAAAGATAGATTAGTTAGAAAGAAAGAAAGATGGATTAGTTAGAAAAAAAGATAGATTAGTTAGAAAGAAAGAAAGAGAAAGAAAGATAGATAGATTAGTTAGAAAGAAAGATAGATTAAGTAGAAAGAAAGAAAGAAAGATTAGTTAGAAAGAAAGAAAGATAGATTAGTTAGAAAGAAAGAAAGATAGATTAGTTAGAAAGAAAGATAGATTAGTTAGAAAGAAAGAAAGATTAGTTAGAAAGAAAGAAAGATTAGTTAGAAAGAAAGAAAGAAAGAGAAGGAAAGATAGATTAGTTAGAAAGAAAGAAAGAGAAGGAAAGATAGATTAGTTAGAAAGAAAGAAAGAGAAGGAAAGATATATAAGTTAGAAAGAAAGAAAGAGAAGGAAAGATAGATTAGTTAGAAAGAAAGAAAGAGAGAGAAAGATAGATTAGTTAGAAAGAAAGAAAGAGAAAGATAGATAGATTAGTTAGAAAGAAAGATAGATTAAGTAGAAAGAAAGAAAGAAAGATTAGTTAGAAAGAAAGAAAGATAGATTAGTTAGAAAGAAAGATACATTAGTTAGAAAGAAAGAAAGATTAGTTAGAAAGAAAAATAGATAGATTAGTTAGAAAGAAAGATAGATAGATTAGTTAAAAAGAAAGAAAGATTAGTTAGAAAGAAATAAAGATTAGTTAGAAAGAAAGATGGATTAGTTAGAAAGAAAGAAAGAAAGAAAGAAAGAAAGAAAGAAAGATGGATTAGTTAGAAAGAAAGAAAGATAGATTAGTTAGAAAGAAAGAAAGATAGATTAGTTAGAAAGAAAGATAGATTAGTTAGAAAGAAAGAAAGATTAGTTAGAAAGAAAGATTAGTTAGAAAGAAAGAAAGAGAAGGAAAGATAGATTAGTTAGAAAGAAAGAAAGAGAAGGAAAGATAGATTAGTTAGAAAGAAAGAAAGAGAAGGAAAGATATATAAGTTAGAAAGAAAGAAAGAGAAGGAAAGATAGATTAGTTAGAAAGAAAGAAAGAGAGAGAAAGATAGATTAGTTAGAAAGAAAGAAAGATGGATTAGTTAGAAAGAAAGAAAGAGAAAGAAAGATAGATAGATTAGTTAGAAAGAAAGATAGATTAAGTAGAAAGAAAGAAAGAAAGATTAGTTAGAAAGAAAGAAAGATAGATTAGTTAGAAAGAAAGATAGATTAGTTAGAAAGAAAGAAAGAAAGATTAGTTAGAAAGAAAAATAGATAGATTAGTTAGAAAGATAGATAGATTAGTTAAAAAGAAAGAAAGATTAGTTAGAAAGAAATAAAGATTAGTTAGAAAGAAAGATGGATTAGTTAGAAAGAAAGAAAGAAAGAAAGAAAGATGGATTAGTTAGAAAGAAAGATTAGTTAGAAAGAAAGATAGCTTAGTTAGAAAGAAAGAAAGAAAGAAAGAAAGAAAAATTAGTTAGAAAGAAAAAAGATTAGTTAGAAAGAAAGAAATATTATTAGATAGATAGATAGATAGCCACCGTAGCCTTGGCTCAATTTGAACTGTTACAATGAAAGTCAATGGGATTTTTATGGTTTTTAATATTTATTTTTAAGAAAACGGAAAGTCAAATCAGTCTGAAAAGATATAGCAACTCGAGTCAGAACAGTCTGAAGGTCTGACCCGAGTTTGGAGTTTGTAGAGTTAAAACTCTAGGAGGAGTTAGAGTCAGAAAATTTTGGTTAAGAAAAAGAAGAAGAAGTTTAAATAGGATTTCTGTAAGTTGGCTTTCACAAGCCAACTTAATGACAGAATGAGCCAGGCTTATATAGGCAGAGACTGGCGAGGTAATGAGAACCAGAACAACACAATAGTGCAATCTACAAACAGAATAGGGTGTTTAAATAGTGCTAATGATCTGTAAATGAAAATCCAAACTGAGCTTTACTAACTTATAATTTCATAAATGGAACTTAGCAATGTTGACAACAAGATGACACATAAAAACAAAACAAACCAAATAAACATGCACAATCTGCTATTTTACCTAATTGTGTTTCTGGGCTGAGAGCATCTTCAGATTTGAAATTCTTCTTGAGTTTCATAAAGTTTTTCGGTTTTATATTTTTTGGTATTTTGAGAATGTGCTTTTTTTTCTGACATTGTGCTTCGGGATCTTCATCAGGTATGCCATCATTGCTTCTGATTTCCTCACAAATGTCAAGGTCTTCTGAAAGCAAAGAGTACACAACAGTGAATGTACAAATTAAAAGTAAATTCTATAACTAAACTAAATCTAATAATCAAAATTGAATTCTTCAAAGAAATGTAATACTTTGAAGAATTTAATCCTTTGTCTGAATATGGTGTGTAAGTGTCCCAATGTTGTTTAATCTGTCAGGATGTGCTACCATACTAAAAATGTTGTAATTACCGTGATGATTCTGAACTGTAAAAAGCCTTTCAAGAGCTTGGAATTACAATTTGTAAACTTAAACGGTACGACTTGTAGGCTACCATGTGGCCGCTGTGACTACTGCAGATTTAAGGTGTGTTTGTCTGAAGCAAAATGTATAGAAGAAAGTTCTTCTATACTCTTTGCTTGAGCACCACTGTGCAGACCGGTGTATGACTTTAAAGTATCGCGAGAGCGATTCGAAAGCATACAGAACTTTATTACGGTAATTAGGACTAAGCGTGAATGCAGCACAAGGTGAAGGTTTGTGATTGTTTAGCGTGGGGTTAGGGGTTTGTATTTATTTTTGTGTTATAGGCAATTTCCTAAGGAAATCTTTAGAATTGACAGGGGGGGGCTAGTTTAGTTTGGGGAAAACACATACACTACTAATAGCACACAAACCGTATTCACGGCAGCCAGAGGGGTCAAGTAACGAAGTACAAATAGGCTACTTCGTTATCTTAAGTAGAATTTGGGGTATCTATACTTTACTGGGGTAATTATTTTTCAGCCGACTTTTTACTTCTACTCCTTACATTTTCACGCAATTATCTGTACTTTCTACTTTCAAAAATTGTCTCGTTACTACCATCTCATTACGGCTTGTTGTCATTCCGGAATCCTCCCTTTGGTGGGGGGGGAGGTCATGATGCCAATGGGGGGGGGGGCAATGACATACATTTTTGTCATTGGTTGTTGCGTTAAATCTTACCCATGGGGGTTTTGGCAGCAATGACATACATTTTTGTCATTGGTTGTTGCGTTAAATCTTACCCAGATACAATAGTGCTATTTTCTGATTGGCTATTGTGTAGCTCGGCGAAAAACACGAGAGGGGACTCGCTTGATTCCTTTCTGCCGGTTCCACAGCGGCGCGGCCAGAGTTTTGGGCGCTGCGGCATATTAAATATATTACGAATAGTTTTTCAGCATGAGAAATACAATGTGTGGCGGGAGAGCTTGACAAAAGACCGAAATGAGTGACTGTCACGCTCAATGCGTGACACTTGAGAGCCCTGCGGACTGCACACGGTTACTGTAATAGATCTGAGTCCCGCCTCATTGTACACACATCGCTAAACTGATTGGCTTTGTGTTTTCTTTCTAAATTGTGAGAGCATAGACATAATAAATACGTCTATGTGTGAGAGACTGTAGTTACATTTGGTTGTGCGAAGCGGCAAGAAACTCCTCAGAAGGAAACCTAGAGATGCGGTAGCGACGGAGAAATCAACAGTTTTCTGCTCAAGATAGAATACGGGGCAAAACCATAGGGCAAAACGCGTACAATATTGATTTGGGGACAGCCGTTTTTATAATATACTGTATGACAATCGCGGGATAAGTGGCAAAGATAATCGTTAGTGTGTGTGTGTGTTAGAGAGAGAGAGAGAGATTGTGTGTGTGTGTGTGTGTGTGTGTGAGAGAGAGAGAGAGAGAGAGAGAGAGAGAGTGTGTGTGTGTGTGTGTGTGTGTGTGTGTGTGTGTGAGAGAGAGACAGTGCGAGAGAAGAGAGAGTGTGTGTGAGAGAGAAGAGAAGAGAGTGTGTTAGCTTGTGTGTGTGAGAGAGAGAGAAAGAGAGAGTGAGAGAGTGTGTGTGTTAGTGGGTGAGAGAGTGAGTGTGTGTGTGTGTGTGTGTGTGTGTGTGTGTGCAACCCTACATTATAGGGTCAAAATATCCCAGCAAAGATGGCAATAATTATCTGAAATCCTTGTCCTTGTGGGGATTTTTTTTTTGGAAAACAGCTTATAAACAGACTAAGTAAAAATGCAGAAAGTTTTCTGTGATAGGGGATTCTATCTTCTGCTTCATGAAACACGTTAATGCTCAGTAGTACACATGGTTCTTTTTGCATTGTACTAAAATTGAAATTGAAATAAAACTGAAATTAATTTTCTATGGGCATATGCGGCTGAAACAGGTAGCCTAGTGCATCCCAAATTTTTCAACATTAACATTATAATGTAACATTATAGTCATGGCCATCAGAAAAAGTTTTTTTTGAGGAGGTGGGGTAGTACACTATAGGCCCCTGTGGCGCGGCCTAAGCTTTTGTCCTTAATGGCATTTTTTTCCTTACATTACTTTTACTTTTATACTTTAAGTAGTTTTGAAACCATTACTTTTACACTTTTACTTGAGTAAAAAGCTTGAGTTGATACTTCAACTTCTACAGAAGTCTTTTTAAACCCTAGTATCTATACTTCTACTTGATTAATGAATGTGAACACCTCTGACGGCAGCGCCATCTTTGATTTTTAACGGGAATGAAAGCGAGGCTGTGAGGGATAGACATAGATCTCTTCAGTGGGTTGTGCTGTTATTTAGCTGTTAGAGTTAGCATTTCATTGCCAGTAGCACTTAGCACCGGCCTGAGAATAAATCATGTATGCCTCATATCAGCATGCTACATGCGATTTCATCAGATTTCATTTCCTTCAAGAAGCAAATTTTCTGTTGCCTGTAGGAAAGCGTTTTTTTGTTTCATTTTTATTGCTACTTTTCAGAGCATCTTTCACTCCTCTTAAGTGGACACGATGAGCTATAGGAGATGCATCGATCCATGTGACAGGTACATTCATAACAGGTGGGTGCAATGTTTGGGCCTTCAGCATGCTCAGGTTGACTGTCAACACACTGCGATAGCTTGCGTTTGAAAGTTTTGCTCTTAAGGCTCGCCTCCGTTCTGAGGAAAGAAGGGCACTCGTCTAACCTCCGCCATTCCGTTTCTGCGGTGTCCGAGATGCAGCACGAGACGGACGCTTGGGGTTACAATTACGAGCCGGAGCACATTGAGGGTAAGCAGATGGAATATTCTCCTTTTCTCTTTCTCCCCGGGCCACTTGAAAGCATTTGACGATCGCTGCGCGGACCCCGTTGTTTTTGTCAATAATGATTTGCGGCCTATAGCCCGGAAGCTCGTAATTCGATTTATTTCGGTTGTGGAGGGGTTTGATGATGATGTGCTGTCTGAAGCGGCCTTTGATTCTGAGGACGCTTAAATGCATGGGTAATTTGTGCAGTTCTCTCCCTACAAGCGGACAGGAGAAACGCAATTTCCCCATCTCATAACGAGTTATAGGATGTGGTTACACGTGCTGTAGACAAGCTGGGGCTAGAATGGGATTGCGAGGCAACTCAAAATCAGGCCCAGTCAAAACTGGATGACCAATTTTTGACCAGGCACTCCCCAGCCCAGCCATGTAGGCCTCTCACCTTCTTCCAAGACCTCCACCATGAGGTTTTGATGTCTTGGAAACAGCCATTTTCGGCGCTCTTTATTAATCCCACTGCTGCTGACTTTGCCACTGTTTCCAGTATGGCAGAGTACGGTTTCTCAGTGATGCTGGTCGTGGAAGAGACTCTAGCTGCCAATCTCGCACTTCAGCCCCGACTTGGAAGTCACGGCCCCTGCTGGCATCCAAGACATGTAGGATTACTTCCGCTTTCGTCTGGAAATCTTTAATGGCCGCTGGACTGGTGGCAGCCACTCTTCATTCTTTGGCCGTGCTCCAAGCTTATCAAGCAGACTTGCTTAAGGAGCTGGACGAGGGAGAGGGCCTGAAATTTCAGGCAGTGAAACAACAGTCTGCTGTTTTTTGCCAGCTCATCCCACGCAGGTCTAGGGAGGCCGAGCTGCAACCGCCTTCAGCTCGTTCACACTAGTCTTTTCTGTATCGCCCCCGTGAGGTGCAACGAAGTGAGCCATCGCCTATGGAACCCCCTTGCAGAGACTGGGGTCCTAGGACTTGTCCAATTGTTTGCTCGGGGCAACGCAAATGGATAGATCTGAGTTTGACAGCCAAGGCCTCTCATTTTTTTTTCAGGTTCCCATCAGCAGTTCCTGATTCCTTCGCTCGTCCTTGGATCCCAGGCCCTCCATTGGAGATTTTGGATGACCCGCGCAAGTGTATTCGCCTCTCTCATTGTGGCGTCCTGGCTCTGGTCTTAACTGTCTAATGCAATGACTCAGATTCTCTATGCGTTCCAGCCTTCAGAGTTTGTGGAAAAGCCCTAGGGTCATGTGCGCATGTCATGTGCTGTCGATGTGGTGGCTCCTGTTTTAAAGGTTCCCGCCACTCATGTGCCTCGGGGCCATATACAGAGAGCTCAGTCTACAACGTTAAGATCATAAAATGTGGTCTCTCCACATGTGCTTGAGGCGCCAGAGGCACTCTTCAATCAGAGGATGTATTGGTACTGTACCTGTGGTTTGGTAGGTTCCAAAAATGGAACGATTAAGGCCATACCTTTCAATATGTGCTTCGTAGATTTCATAGAAATCTAATGAAATAGCACACGTAGCACACTGTTATGAAGCATACCTGACATTCTCGGGGCAGGACAAAGCGCTACTGGCCAATGAAATGGCATGACGGTATAAGGGTTTCAGACATTTGTCACACCGAAGGTGCTCCCATAGCGATGGCTTCGCAGCGTCTCATTCCTTATTCAGGGAACCAAGGTTACATACGTAAACGAGACGTTTTTTGGATTGTTCTGCTGGCGAAACACTAAAAATATCTTTCCAAGAAATTTCAGTAGAGAAAAAACTCCAGACAACATGAACTTTATAAGTGAAAATTATAAGTGATCTAGGAGCTTTATACATCTTTTTTTTTTTTACAGAAGATGCCACTGAAAATACCTCACTGCTCACAGATGTCTCACAGCCTCGCTTTCATTCCTGTCATGTCGCTACTCTGAATGTCATGGCTGTTTTTCCGACATAGCCTACAACAAAATGTATGTGATCATGCATTTTATTATGGACAACGTCAAAAACACACCTTTTATCGTTAAAATGGATGGAAAAGGCTGGAGATGCTTTTTTTTAAATGCAAAATGTAGATGGAAACGATTGTGTGTGAGTTTGTGCTCGCTCTGTCACGGTTAATGGATTCACTGACTCGCCCTCGCTGTGTGTGTGCGCGTGGGCGTATAGCTCATCAGCCTGGCTCTTTAGCGCGGCTGATGAGTTGATCTGTGCTAGCTGTTTTGAAAGAGAAGTCCGTTTATTTCCTCTTTAATAAATACTTTGTGTAACTCGCATTTGAAACCTTCTGTCTTCCTTACATCAGTCATGATACGCGAGAGTGAAGGCGTAATGTGTATGGCCGCTGTCATATGTGCTGAATGCTCCTGAAAGTTGTATCTTAAACTAATTATGGGCTACAATTAGAAAATAAGAAGATGATTAGTAGAAAATAACAGTTATTCTCAATCGGTTCTGAATAAAAGCCGTCCTGCTCTTTCTGGTAGAGAGAGAGAAAGAGGGAGAGAGAGGCTCCAAATTTAATATGAGTTATAAATAATGCTAAAATAAGTTGGTTTTCTCTGACTTCTAATGGTGTAAAAAGGTGCAAGATATAAATTCTTACAAAACTGGTCAAAACCACATTTCGAGATTCAGATAACCTATTGGGTCTGAATTGTCATTTCACGACTTGACATTCAATGTCTAAATAATACAAGCCTTTTCACTTGTTTTTTCGTGCGCCACATGTCAGCAGCACCACAGACATAAGCGGGGCAAATGCCCAGTTACTGTCTATTGTGCATATGAACAACTTGTATCCTAGTAATCTTTTAAGAATTTTGCCGACGCCAGCCCAGTAGTCTATAGCGATGACATTGCATGATTTCTTAAATGCAGGGGTGTTGCACATAGGCTAGGTATTAAACTACCCAGACATCAAGAAAAGCTTTAATTCATGCCCACTTGCATTAAAAAATGAAACATTTCAGAATAGGATGGTGTATGTCATGAATGCTATAGATTTGTCTTACCTTTCCTCATTTTCCTAAGCAGCATTATACAGTATTTAATGCAGCTGAAAGCAGCCAAGTGTGTTCAGACTTTCTTTCAGCTTTCAGTGTCTCCTCTGTGTGTGTGGAGCTGTGGGGTCTCAGCTCTTTATATAGGCAGCTGGTGTGGATCATGTGATCTAGTGGAAATTTTTTGACTCCCAGAGAAAGACCTTATGCTTTGATTGTTTATGTTCCAATTTGGTAAACATTGCATGTTTTCATTTAAATCTTGATTGCTACAGCCAGCTTCCTGGACTTCAAATATAATGAATACAAATAATAATATTCTAATTATTCTTCTGACATGACTCATGTCTGATAACTCATGAATGAGTCTAACAATGCCATTTACATGTTCTTGTTTTTTGCTCTCTCTCTTAATTTTAACTTTAAACAGGCATTAATCACAAGCATCCCTTTTTGACTAGCTTTGGGTTCCCAAAATTACCCAGATTTGGTTGTTTTGAATGCAGCATTTTTGTTTTACTGATTGGACACTGGATTTAGGTCAGTCTTTAGAAATGGCCTTTGAATTGTTGTATTGTAAGTAGCATTACTATTGTGCTGTAAATGTAAGCTATTGAGAGTTTGTGCTGCAATCTGATTTAGACAATTTTTTTAACAGCATTAACAATGAAAAACACAATAGCAAACTTTAAATGGATAGTTCACCCACAAATATATATATTTTTTGTCATCATGTACTACCCTCATGTTGTTCTAAACCAAAGCTGTATGAGTTTCTTTCTATTGTTGAACACAAATTAAGATATTTTAAGGAATGCTGGGAACCAGACAGTAGATGGTGGCCTTTGACTTCCATATATTTTATTTTTTTTCTGCTATGGAAGTAAATGGCTACTGTCAACTGTCTGGTTCTCTGCATTCTTTAAAATATCTACTTGAGAAACCACGTGTTTTCTCTCTTGCACTCCGAGTTTCTTCTTACAGCTGCTTACAAATAGGCCAGTACTTATATGCTATTGTCACAAAACAAAATAGTAGCCTATAATATAAAAAATTACCCTTTTTTCCTAGTTTGCACATGCTTTAGTTTATAGTCTATTCATAGTCCCCCCTTCTGTTTCATCAGCATTGGTCACAGCCATTACAGTTTCTCGGAAACCTTTTGGTTTCTCTGGAAATGCTCTCACTGCTGCCTCCAGAGGTTTCCAGAGTGGATGGACATTCAAATGTAGGAAAAGTTTACATTCTGTAGTATGGGGGTTTATGTTAATGAAATGAATGATTACTCCCAATATAGAATAATCTAATGACAGCTGATAACTGATATTTTGGTAAATACATTTAAATAAAACAATCCAGACTACACATTTGATATTTAATGAATGAATGAATTTGATGAACATCAAAACTGTCATTCATCCTGGATAAGTCAGGTGTTATTTCAGGGAAGCTTTGGACTGCATTTACAATATAAATAAATGAGATGAGAAACAATGGCCAATTGTTAATGACCGCAGTCTACTATGTATGGCATCAGTTGGACAGTGACATCTAGTGGATTTGAAGTGTTGATTGTAATTCACGAGGTCAGTAGCCTAGTTCCCCTTAAAACGTGCAATTGTTCAAATTAACAGAGGCAAAAAACATATAAGTTTTATAGGTACGAAGTTAAGTGTTCTGTTAAGTGTTCAATAATTATCAAATATAAAGGATGCTTGTGTAGTGGGTCAGGATAGCTACGCTGTTCCACAGATGTATTCCTCCTTCAAGCAGGGCTTTTAAAAGGTGAGCTGAATTAATTCTAAACATATGATTTTATTTTTATTTACAAATCAAATTCATGGTAATGAACAACTCTCACCTTCTGCATGGTGTCACACTGGTATTTAGCTCAGAATGCTTATATTTAGCTCAAAATGAATTACAAAATGTAAAAGCACAACAAAAACAATGAGCAAATGTTATTTAGACATTTGTTTTTATTCTTTTTAGTGACCATTTTCTTTGTATCTGTCTTTTTAGAAGAGTCAAATACAAGTTTAAGTGCATCTTTGCAGTGCTGTTCGACTTTTATTGTGATTTTTTAATGTCTTGTATCTCTGAGCATCATGTGACCTTACCCGAAAACTACAAATTTGAGTGATTGTAAAACTATGTTCAGTATGGACTTTACACTTTTTAGAAGCCTAAAGATTTATACTTTTTTGGTCCAATTTGAACGAATTGATTGTTTACTGCTAAATATGCTTTTTCATAATTTGTAAGCCACTGAAAAATAATGTTAGACAGTGACATCTAGTGGATAAAACGTGCTGGCCTGTCTATTTTATTTTGACATACCGCATGAGGTCACTAGTTCACTTTAAAATTATCAGGTGAACGTAATTATGATCAAATAAAGCCACAGAAATAAGGTTTTATGAAGTGTGTTGGAGTGATTTGGCGAAACAACAAATAATGAAAAGCATACACACTATACTTATAATTTACACTATTGCATAGATTTCAAAGGCTCTTTATGTGGTTATCAAAGACTCTATACTGTTTAACTGTAACATTATATTTAGGCCTATGGAAAATTGCTCCCTTCTAGATCTTATTGAAAGGGGGTGCCTGGGGAGTTCGTCATGAGCAAATATGACACGTGCATTACACCTTCATGTGAATCGCCTCAGACCTCGTTCATAACCGATGACAAATTGTTTTGGCCGCTTGAAGACTGCTGCACATGTTAGCTAGCGGGGGCTAATCTGTAGTCATCATCTGCTCATTCACATTCACCACACAAAATAAAACAGCATATTTAAAGGGTAACTAAACACTAAAACACCTTTTTTTTAGTTAATTATCTGTAAGAATGGAGCTTCATAAATGCTGTTCATTGATTCGAGTACATTTTTTGACATTTGGGTATAATGTGTTATAATTTTCAAATATATGGTGTAAAAACGTCTGAGTGCTGCCCTCTTCAGGTTAAACGGAAAGCTCCTGCAGTAGGGGTACTCTCTGACGTGGAATACTCTCTGACGTCACTCCGTCATGCCCTTGATGCGAGGTCACCACGCCCTTGGCAGTCCCTGGTATAAAAGCATCTGGTTCCGTCAAAACTACTGTAGCGAGTCAGGAGTTGGAATTACAAGTATTGAAAACGATCAGGATAGATACTGTATATATTAGGATCTAGTTAGCATAGCATTTATATAGTTATTTAGATTATTTTGTGTAGCCTAGGTAGTTAATCTCGCCTATCGCTCCAGTGTGCAACCTGCATTTTACGTGGGATTGCTTCTCCAACGCAATGGAGGTGGAAATGGGCTTCTCCACACAGCTCGCGATGCCAAACGTTGCTCTTCATACCTCTTCCTGCATGAACTCCACCACCGCAGCGGCGTCATGATGTGAGTGAGCATATATTTTTAATCACAATTTATGTTCCTTCTTATTAGGCTAAAGTTAATCCTTTGGTGTCGACAAACACGCCGGCGCGATTTGCTGATTATTTTTTTCACATAGCAGCAAAATATAATGAACGTAATAGTAATAATAATCCTGGAAAAAATTACCTCAAAATTACTGAATATAAGGCTATGTTTACACGGAAACGATCTGAAGAGAAAACGCAAAAGTGGCGTTGCGTTATCACTTTTTATTCTGCGTTTAGACGAGCGTTATAGGGGGGAAATCCGCGTGCATATGGTGACGCAAAAGTGTGTGAAATTCGATGTAGTATGCACTCCAGGCGGCTAGGTGGCAATGTGAAGCACTGCGACACAACAACACCAATATCTGAGAATATTTTGTACAACTGCTGAAAAGACTCTTGTGTTTAATATTAAACACGTACGCGACGAGAGCCACAGTGAGCAGATTTGCGTTTTTACTGTTTAGATGGGAACGCGACGGTGGATCGTTTTTAAGATTTCCACTCTGGAGGGTGGTTTCACTTTTTTGCGTTTTTAAGCCTCCAAAACGCCGTCGCCGTGTAAACGAAAGGCACATCCGATAAAATATTTTTACGTTTTCACCCAGAATCGTTCTCGTGTAAACAGGGCCTAAGAATAATCGGATGCCGATCGCGATGCGGGAGTCAAGACCAGAGGTTTGAGCTGGTGTCCACAGACAGTTCACCCTCCTCCACTTCAGGTGAAGGTGGGGGAGAAAAGTTCTCGACTTCAAATGACCGCTCTGTTACAAAGCTACTTGCGTCACTCCATTTTAGCTAGTTTGACAGCAGCTGTCACTGCGGGTCTCAGGAGCACGCCCCAGCCCCCGACCCCCCCCCCCCCCCCCCCCCCCCCCGCTCAGTCCCGCCCTCAGTTCGTTCCCTCTATCTCCGCTGGGCTCTGCCCACTTATTGCCAGTGGGTGGTGTCAGGCTTTGACCAGGGGTTTATTTACCCTTTAAGGGCACCTGCTGTCACAACAAATAGTGGGTGCTTGATGAATAAAATGAATGTAACTCATGGGCTACTGTTTGGGGGATGATGCTGATCTAGTCATATTCAACATAGTTAAAGTTTAGTCCACCCTTGTGTAAAAGACTCACACTTTTAGCATATTTACTGAAATAATAGGTTACTTTAAAAGAATGTACTTAAAGGAGAACTCCGGCGCAAAATGAACCTGGTGTGTAATAACACATTGGTACCAAGTCGCTAGTTAATACCACTAACAAGGCTCAAAATAGCCCCACACTAACACGCTAGCTTAATGAGGGTCTCTACATACAAACCGAAGCACTGAAAACTTTCTAAGTCTACAGACAGTTTAATAATAATATACTTTATAAAGACAGTACCATCGCGGAGCCATCTTTGGGAAACAGTCTCGACCAGTCGAACCACGAACGCCCTGCTACGAGCTGAACTGTGACTTGGAATCTCACAGTTCAGCTCACTTAGCACGGCGTTAGTGGTTCGACTGGTCGAGACTGTTTCCCAAAGATGGCTTCTGCCTGTATACGCGATGGTACTATCTTTATAAAGTATATTATTATTAAACTGTCTGTACACTTACAAAGTTCTCAGTGCTTCGGTTTGCATGTAGAGACCCTCATTAAGCTACCGTGTTAGTGTGGGGCTATTTGAGCCTTGTTAGTGGTATTAACTAGCGATTTCTTTTTACTTATTATATGCCCCATATACTAGCGTTATAAGCTAAACAGTTTTTAGAGATAAAACTCTTTACACTCGATTACCATGAAAACAAATCCCAGAGAACATCGACTCGGTACCAATGTGTTATTACACACCAGGTTCATTTTGCGCCGGAGTTCTCCTTTAACCGAATGTAATGTTTTCAGACCCCTAATTGCCTGTTGCAATTTTAATCAAAATGGATTATAGGTTAAATTTAATTAGCTGACATTTAGAGTGATATTTTGACCCACTTGTAGGACTTAAGTAGCCTACATCTTTATGTAACTTCATCCTTATATTATCTTTGAAATAAAGTGTATTGCTAACAAAAGTGAAAAAACTAAAATATAACTGGCATTTCTTTTGAAACTATAGCAAGTGTTTACATATATAGCCTATGTAATTATACATAATGATCAATTTGCAATTTAGTACATTTAAAATATATTAACTTTAAATGTAGGCCTAATATCAAATAGGCTAACACACTGCGGTTAAAATAATAAAGTACAAAGTACATTTACATGTGCTTTACGTTAGATCACATCACACATCAAAATGTGTGTACTTCTTTAAAGCACAGCAACATACTTTTTGAAAGTGTACACTTGACTTTGTGTTATGGTGCATTTCAATTAATATTATCTGTAAGTTCAGTATTTTTAAATACAGTCTACTTATTTTGTTCATGTTGAATTGCAAAACACTTTTTCTGCTATTGAGGTTGATTACAGGTAGAGACAGGTTTATGGTTAGGTTTAACGGTGGGGTAAGGGAGGTAGTTTAATTATACATTACTGAAATGAATAATTACATAAATTAGTTATACAGCTGTAATTACATGCGGGTATTTTTAAATATAAGTTCAATGTAAAATTGACACAATAAGTACATTGTATTAAATTATTAAATGTTAGCACATTGTTAAAAGACACTTAAAATAAAGAGGGGCCAATACACATGTAAGATCTCAAGCACACTACAAGTGTACATTCAATACAATTAAGCACACTCTTTAATAAGGTTAGTATAACTTTCATTACATATAAATAAAATTGAGCCTGTTTCAGTGAACTGCAGTTAATCAGCACATAATAAACATTTAGCCATGATATCCACATGATAAAAGCTCCTCACATGAGAGGTCACAATGTTTATGATGCATGATGGTCATTGATAAGGCCTGTGCATAATGCCTCTCTTTCTCTCCGAGTGGAGGATGGTGGTGTCAGCTCAGAGCTGATGACACACAGGAAGTTTGTTGATGCTCCTCTGATGAGAGTCGTTTCGGTCTTGGTCAAATGTTAGAGTTCAAGATTTGGTCCTTTACCTTACACAGAGGTGGGCACAAATACATCAAAAACTATTTTGTTACAAAATACAAATACTGGCTCATAAAATGTAACAAAATAAAATACAAAATACTGATGTGAAAAATGTATTTAAATAAAATACAAGTAATTAGTATTTTGAAAATACAAAAATACTCCCACAATAATCTTAAGTCTTTTTATTACTGAAAGGTCAATAACACAAATAGTAGCAATAACACAAATATGAGACATGTGTAAATTAAAAATGGCGAAGAAGCTAAATAAAAAAGTATGGGCATTTCACTAAATCTCTACAGGGCCTGAAATAGCTCCCTCTGACGTAAATGTCATGTATAGCTAAGTTCACATCAATGGTGTGGTAGGCTGCCCTTAATAGCAAAACATGTTTGATGTAAGCTACGTAGCCATATTATCACCGTTACTCTACTCGTGCCTTAAAGGACAAGTTCGGTATTTTACACTTAAAGCCCTGTTTTAAGATCGTTTCTGATGAAATAGAATGGTTAAGATTAAAATTTGGACAAATGCTGCTGTCCCGAGAATTTTCGGTTTCTGTGTTAGCACCCTCATAACATCCAATTAGAACATTTAGAACATCCAATACAAGTCAATGGAGTTGGACAACAACTATGATAAAACCTGTTGGAAAGCATATTTTGCAGCGATTTTTGTGTAAAAATAACAGACCGAGAATTTTCGTCACAAAATCAAAATTCCATTTTAATCATAATATATATGATTAATCATATTAATCATAATATGTGTGGGTTTGTTTAACAAACGAGACTCTAACTGCCCTGACCCTGTGTGCCTTTTCCATAGTAGATTCGCGCTGCGTGCGCAATTACTGAAAAACAATAGGATTGATGATTATTTTATATAAAAAAATCAATATGAATATTTCTCATGTAAAATGTTTAAAAAACGTGTAAAATTGCAGATGGTGAACGTTATATTGTGAACGCTTTACTTGCTTAGCATGGAGATTTCAGTGGAGTTACGACAGACACGCTGTTTCATAATTGGTAGGGCCTATGATGTCCTTTTATGAATGACAACACAGTGCATTGATCTCATAAGGCACAATTATTTTCTCTATAATGCTGTTCAGTGTGCAATATGTGTGTGTGTAGACTGTATATTTTTCACAAAACACTTTACCTTAAAGGGTTAGTTCACCCAAAAATGAAAATTATGTCATTAATGACTCACCCTCATGTCGTTCCAAGCCCGTACGACATCCGTTCATCTTCGGAACACAGTTTAAGATATTTTAGATTCAGTCCGAGAGTTTTCTGTACCTCCATTGAAAATCTATGTACGGTAACTGTCCTTGTCCAGAAAGGCAATAAAGACATCATCAAAGTAGTCCACGTGACCTCAGTGGGTTAGTTAGAATTTTTTGAAGCATCGAAAATACATTTTGTTCCAAAAATAACAAAAACGATGACTTTATTCAGCATTGTATTCTCTTCCGGTTCTGTTGTCAATCCGCGTTCACGAGGCCAGTGACGCTGCTGACGTGTTATCTGGTGCATCCGTGTATTCGGGTTCAAATAAATATGTCTGGTTAAAAAAAAATGCAAGTCTTCCCCTGTGTCGAAATCCTTAGACATGTTTGCAAAGATTGTTTTGTTTACAGCGGGCGTCTCCCTCAGACTGTAAACAGAACCAGAAGAGAATACAATGCTGAATAAAGTCGTTGTTTTTGTTATTTTTGGAACAAAATGTATTTTCGATGCTTCAAAAAATTCTAACTAACCCCCTGAGGTCACGTGGACTACTTTGATGATGTCTTTATTGCCTTTCTGGACAAGGACAGTATACCGTACATAGATTTTCAATGGAGGGACAAAAAGCTCTCGGACTGAATCTAAAATATCTTAAACTGTGTTCCGAAGATGAACGGAGGTCTTACGGGCTTGGAACGACATGAGGGTGAGTCATTAATGACATCATTTTCATTTTTGGGTGAACTAACCCTTTAATGCCGTTTTTAAGAGTTCAAAACTCATTCACTTCTTGGAGGGAGCCCGGTCTACAGGGTGTCACGTGATTTTCGTGCATCTAACCTGGACATTGCCATTGCCAACATCAGACCGAAAATATGGCAAAATCATTTACTATGGTGATTTTTTAAAAGTATTTAAGTATTTGAAATACTCCAAATACACTCCCTCAAAAAATGTAAATTTTTCCACACCTGCAAAATACAAATTACAAAATACACTAAAGTAATTAAATACGTATTTAAAATAAATTTAATTGAAATACTGCCCATGTCTGACCTTACATAAGGTTCATCCCAGTCTTTATTTGTGCTGCAGAGGAAAATGAGGGCTGTTTTAAGTTGTATTTGCAAGTTGAAATATGGAAACCTAATTATATATTAGGTAAAAATATATCATTTGGTAAATCATAATTATGAGATGAAAAAAAACAAATGATGGGATACTTAGTCATTATTATGAGGTAGAAAATATATTAAATAAATACATTTAAAATGTATTTAAAAATTATATTAAAAACAATAAAATTAAAAATCGTAATTTTGACTCTTTTAATAATAATTTTATGTCATAATTACTTTTTTTGCCATAATTATGATTTACCAAAGCATTCTTTTTTCTGATAGAAATGGTCACATGTTGGCTTCCAAAACTATAGGCTATCCAGATGCTTTCTTGCCAAGCAAGATACTGAGGTCGACTGAAGTGACTAACAATAAATTACCCAAATGCAGGCACTTAATAAGACAGGTAACACTGAAACAGAAAGCTTAATTTTGAATGTCATTAAGGAAAAGCTATTTTATTTTATTTTGATTCCCTTATTACTTAATGATACTGAATTTACATTTAAAAAAAAATCACAATCGGACACTTTCTGTTGCAGAATAAATTAATCTGGCAATTCTTGAACTTTTTAGTGTATGGTGGGGTTAACATATAGTTAAGGGGGGGAAGGTAACTCCAAATCAGCAACATAAATTCATCAACTAACCATTCAGAGACGTCCTGTTGCATTTTACATGTTGTCACTTCTTCTTGAGTCTCTCCATCTTTGTCTGACTCTGTTTTAACATTAAAGGCAGAACAGTTTCCATCATTTTAGTGTGTCTGCGCGAGGTAATCGCAGCTGCTAACACACAAGAGCTTTTGAAACCCCGCCCTCTGAGGCAGCTCATTTGCATTTAAAGGGCCAGGCACAAAACGGTGCGTTTTGCTAACCCTCAAAAAGTGACAACTTTAACATGCTATATAAAAATATCTGTGGGGTATTTTGTGCTAAAACTTCACACACACACTCTGGGGACATCAGAGATTTATTTTACATTTTGTGAAAAGGGCATTTTATCACCCCTTTAAACCATGCTGAAGATATTCAGAATTTGCTGTGTAATATTTTTTTGTTGCTGTTTATCCAACAACATGGATCACAGTCACAGATATACTAACAGTCATAAGTTGAGTAAGGAACATTTTTAAAATGGTTTTAGAAAGTCTCTTAAGGCTGCATTTATTTAATTAAATATAATTTGAAAATACCATAAAAACAGTAATATTATAAAATAGTATTACAAAGTTTTCAGCAAGATTGTTCTAGTTTTCAGTGTCACATGATCCTTCAGAAATATTTCCGTAATACGGAGCCCATAAAGGGACGTGGTGGTGAAAAAAAAAATTAGGATTGGAGATTTCTTTTAAAAAATCTTTTGCGTTCCCTCGCAAAACTTTTGCGTTCCCCCTTAGAAACTTTGCGTTCCCTCGCAAAGATATTTGCGTTCCCACGCAAAAGTTTTGCGTTCCCTCGCAAAACCTGTTGTGAGCTCGGACAAACACTTCCTGTTTAATGTTCCGCTGGCAGTGCTTCAGAGCTCCTTACGTTAATGGAGCGTTTCATAGTGTTTGAACTTGGACTCAAATATAAAGAAATACGGTTAGTGCTTAACTAACGGAACTTCCCGGATCAATATTCTTGAGCTAAACGTTGTTAAAACACAAACGACACCTATTTACAATCACAGTAACCTAGACAACGAGCTACAACCCAATTTTCCTCAAAACGAGCTTTATAATATAGGCTAATTAGGCTATCTTTATGTGCAGGCGGCTGAGAGACAAATCAAGGGCCATCTGCAAAGTGCAATATAACCCAACAAACGACTACAGCATCAACTCATATTCAAAAATACAAAAATAGCCATTAACTTCAATGTTACAAACTGTAGTGCCACCCAATTCAGCTTACACATCAATGGTGACCCACTGGCCATACTACACTGCTTTTGCACATTTTATATTATGAAAAAAATTCAATAACTCCACTGTAACACACCAAATTTAGTTCACACATCACTGCTCTAATATTGGTTATACAACACTTTGTCTTCCAAATGCATAACTGTAAATGTAACTCTTTTATCCAAAGGTATACATTCACATTCTTATGAGTTCTTGCTCTTCCCTGGGAATCGAACCTATGACCTTGGTATTGCATGCACCAACGCTCTACTGTTTGAGCTACAGGAAAGCTAGTATGGGAAGTAATCGCACATAAAAAATAAGTAGGCCTATTATTTACACAAAATTATATTGGTACTGTGCGCAGCTAGTTACAATCATAGCTTATGCATTATATTTGCTTACTGAATTGCGATGGGATTACACATAACAGTGTGAAGTTATTGATTTTATTTCATAAAAAATCATAACAACTATGCTTTTTTTTAAATCAAACTAAGTATTGTAGTATAACCAGCAGGAGAGCGGTGATGTGTGAACTGAATTTGGCCACAATGTCATAGTGAAGCTATAGAATATGTTTAATAATATAAAATGTGCAGATGGGTTTGGGATTTGAACTTTGCAGACGGCCCCTTATTTGGACTTGTCTCTAAATCGGCTGTTTAGAGATAAATTTATTTTATGAGGAGAATTAGCTCGTTGTCTAGGTTACTGTGATTGTAAATAGGTGTCGTTTGTGTTTTAACAACGTCTAGCTCAAGAATATTGATCCGGGAAGTTCGAATAGCCTATTTGAATATTGCCAGCATTTCTTTATATTTGAGTCCAAGTTCAAACACTATGAAACGCTCCATTAACGTACGGAGCTCTGAAGCACTGCCAGCGGAACATTAAACAGGAAGTGTCTGTCCGAGCTCACAACAGGGTTTGCGTGGGAACGCAAATATCTTTGCGAGGGAACGCAAAAGTTTTGCGAGGGAACGCAAAGTTTCTCGGGGGAACGCAAACGTTTTGCGAGGGAACGCAAAAGATTTTTTAAAAAAAATTCTCCCATCCTAAATTTTTTTTGCCACCACCACGTCCCTTTAGGGGCTCCGTACCTGATATGATGCTCAAGAAATTTTTTTTATTATAAATGTGGAAAACAGTTGTGCTGCTTAACATTTGTATGGACACATGACAATTTTTTTTCAGGATTCTATGATGAATATAAACTTCAGAATAACAGCATTTATTTTATATAGATTTTTTTGGTAACATTATCAATTACTTTATTTTCACATTTGGTCAATTTAATGAATCCTTGCTGAATAAAAAAATAAATAATAATAATGCACTGACCCCAAACTTCAGTAGTGTCAAGGGTGGTTGGAGGTAAACAGAAGTTGAAAATGAAGAATAAGGTTCCAACACGAGTTTAATATCAATAATCCTCAAAACAGGCAAACAGACGGTAAGAACACACACTCCACGTAAATGTGACCGAACAATGACAGACTGTGAAGACAACTTAAAGAGGTACATCGTTGATTATGATTTCACTTTTCTAACTTTAGTTTGTGTGTATGTTGCTGTTTGAGCATAAACAACATCTGCAAAGTTACGACGCTCAAAGTGCAAAGGAAAGGAAGATATTTGCTTTAAAAGAAACAAACGGCTGGTAGGCACTACAAGACATTCCTCCCGGGTTAGTGACATCACTAACCCTAAAATGTACATAAACCCTGCCCCCGGGAACAGGCAGTCCATGTTGAGAAGAGGAAGAATTGTTGTGGTCGAGCTCATTTGTGAGTCTGCTCAAGCTGTCGCATCCGTCTTTTCACATGCAATAATACAAATGCAATACCATGTCACTCTGTAGGCATCTTACAACAGTTCCCACACAAACGATTTTATAGATTATCATGACAGAGTATGCTAATCAAAGACTTGAAGCTAGTTAAATCTTTATTCCAGCTACATAAATTCATCAACTAATCATTCAGAAACGTCCGGTTACATTCTACATGTTGTCACTTATTCTTAAGTCTCTCCATCATTGTCCGACTCCAGTTTAATCATAAAAGGAAGAACAGTTTCTGACATTTTAGTGCTAGTCTGCGTGAGGTAATCGGAGCTGCTAACACACATGAGCTCTTGAAGCTCCGCCCTCTGTGCTGGAAGCTTCAGCTCATTTGGATTTAAAGGGACACACACAAAACAATGTGTTTTTACTGACCCTTAAAAAGGGACAATTTTAACATGCTGTAAAAAAAATTATCTGTGGGGTATTTTGAGCTAAAACTTCACATACACACTCTTTGGGGACAACAGAGACTTATTTTACATATTGTAAAAAGGGGCATAATACCACCCCTTTAAATAGTGACTCAAACAAGATGATTAATAGAACACAGCTGAACCAAACAAACTCATAATGACGGTGACCATGGAAACAAAGAAGAGGCGGGAAAATCAAACAAGGGAACACATGAGAATGACTGAAAACAAACTAAAAGTCCATGATAACTAAGACAAACTGAACATAACCTTGACAAGTAGTGTGTTTCTTTTTTCTTTTTTTTCCATGTTTTTTTGTTGGAGGCTCTTAAAAGCATGAAATGGGAATACTGCACCAACAGGACCTTTCCCAAAATGAATGGGAATGATAATGGATATCCAGGTTGAGTATAGACCTCCTTACTAGTCGGTGTCACGGTTACAGTCCAAGGATGAAGAAGAAGGTACAAATAACGGCAGTCTTTATTAAACATAAGCCAACAACTTGAAAAAGATTCTAAAAGAACCAGACCAGGAATGAGTGAAGGTGAGGAACTAAAATAATGAACCGCCGTGAATATCCATGGTGACTGATTATGGTGGGTAAAGGAGAAAAAAGGAACACAAAAAGGTGATTAAACAGACTGATCGAAACTGTGACAATCAATGGGTTCTCTTAGGACTTATAGATGCATTCAGGTCACTGTATGTCTCTCTGCAGATCGCTTGACTAATCCAAGAGAACCCAGGAGTCTGTAGTTGGAAATCCTGTGACTCAATTAGAATAATAATCACCTTGGTAACCAGAGGGCAATTCCTAATCTGGCTCCCCGAGGCACATCTGCAATCCTGTAATGTAAATGTGCTCATTATCCCTCCTCATTTAACTCCAGTCAATCCCTCTGTCCAAATATCACAACAATATTAGGCAAGCAAAGTTTTTTTCTCAGTGTGTGTGTGTGTGTGTGTTTGTGTGTGTGTGTGTGTGTGTGTGCGTGTGTGTGTGTGTGTGTGTGTGTGTGTGTGTGTGTGTGTGTGTGTGTGTGTGTGTGTGTGTGTGTGTGTGTTTTAAAAACATGTGCTATAATTACGTGTGATCATAAATTCTATCATACGATCCTAAACTCTAATTTTCTAAAAATATAATGTCAAAAGTTAATGAAATGGTTGACATTTGTTGCTTCTTAATTGAAACAACAAATGATCACTTGAAAAAATGAAAATAAAGAGAAAATAAGAGAGATTCACCACAATTATACCAGGCTTCACTAGGTAATCATTGTGATGGAAGTAAAATGAAAGTCTGATACAGGTTATTTGGAAGGAGAAATTGAGGTCACTGTGACTTCTCTGTATTCCATCTGAAGGAAATTAAAGTTAACAGGAACCAACCCCTATGGAAATGAACGACTCGCAATCTTGATTATTTGAATGAACATCAAGAGCTATTATCATTTAGAGGAAAAGTATTCCTCTGATATGTTGTAATTGCAAATTACATGAAAATCTTAGATTAGTAAAAGCAGAATAGATTAGAAAAGCAGATTTGTTCAACTTTAGCATATGATGAGTTTTCTAAAATGGTTCACTTGTGTTGTTGTTGTGAGAAAAATTATTTCATAGACTTGAGAAGCCTAAGGCTGTCTATCTATCTATCTATCTATCTATCTATCTATCTATCTATCTATCTATCTATCTATCTATCTATCTATCTATCTATCTATCTATCTATCTATCTATCTATCTATCTATCTATCTACTCAACTCACTCAACTCAACTTTAATTAGGAACCAAAGTGCTGTACAGAAGGTATAAAAGAAAAAAAAAGAAAAAAAAAAAAGACATAAAAACAATGCAAACATATGACATAAAAACTTACAAAGCATTGTCAAATGCTAAAGAGAACAAGTAAGTTTTTAAGGGCACTCTGAAAAGCACCCAATGAAGGACAAGTTTTTACAGACAGAGGAAGGTCATTCCAGAGTCTAAATCAAAAGAAATGCCCCTGACCAGTAGTAATGGCACAAGGGTTTTAAAATATAGTTTTTCGAGGTTGACACTAATCCTCTTGTAGTAGGGGGCATTTGTGTTGTGTGGTAGTTTAATTTTGTTGTGTTGTGGTTTAGATTCGTTGTCTTAAACTTGTATTTGCTTTGTAAATTTTGTCTTGAGCCACCACAATGAATATACATCTTTTGAAGAAACTATTTGTGTTAAAGTTCAGTTCATAATGCTTTCCTAATGTATATTATACCTCTGATATAAAAACAAAGCTTTTTGTGGATCACTTTGTGGAAGTAAACAGCATACTTTGTAAAGTAACAGCATTAACGTAATATGCATTGCACATTTGATATGAATTTAATCAGTTATAGTCAAGAGATATGAATGTGTAATATTGTTTGTGTGAGGCCTTGTTCATAGGTGGAGCATTGCTGAATCCATTCTTTGCTTTTAACGTTTGTAGGGCAAGGTGTGTGTGTGTGTGTGTGTGTGGGAGGGGTGCTGACAAGGTTAAATTTAGCGGCTGATTAGACTGTATGAATTTTAATCTGCCTCTGACAAAGGCTCAAGAACACCCTCCGCTCACCAAATCTCATTCTTCCTCATCTTGTCTTTTCCCCCTCTTGTCCCCTCTCTCCCACTTCATCTCTCTCTCTCTCTCCCTCTCTCTCTCTCTCCCGCTCCCCTCCACTAACTGGATTTCTCGTTCTCTCTCTACCTGTCTGTACATATGTGCCTGGTATTATAATTATAAGAGGGGATAAAGCTGATTTGAATGTGACTCAGGTGAGGGGCCTTGGTTTTCTTCATCTTTCTCTTCCTGGATGAGGATGATTGTGAATGCATATTCATCGACCATAGATGGCGGTTCAGAAGCGTGACCCAGAGGTTGCAATGAGTTTATTTTCCTCCCCAGTTAACAGGTGGGCTTCTCTGAAAACTCATGTTGAATCACTGCACACCTCCAGAAAAATTTAAGTTGTCACCCAAAAGATTTAAACTGTCACAAATCGTTTCATGGCAGCAAGAAGGACATCCGTGGGTTTTGGGTATCCACCTCTCAATGTTACATCATGGAGGATACATACTAATTAATTAAATCCGAGAACACTGTGGAAATTAAAGGTGAAATTTTTCATTTGTGAGTTACTTGCAGCAGTGGTATAGTGGTGATTGAAGATGTGGGGATACTGGGACACATCTGTAGTAGCCTAAAAGGTTCCCTTTCGAGAGGTCTCTCCTATTGCGTAAGTAGCTTACGCTATGGGAAAACTCCTTTTCTCGAGAATATTGAAGTCTTTATGTAAAACGCATTGCAGCTGCACAGCTGACAGCAATGAACGAAGGCAGCTCGGTCATTGGCTGTGCTGCGGCAACTTGCTCGAACCAATGACGGGGCGACTCTGAATGCGCGACCAATGAGCGCGCTTCGCGCCCGCGCGCGTCAGAGCCCGCCAAGATGGGCGTGGCCAAGAGCTATATATTGGGCGCCCCGTCATGAGAGTTCTTTAGATTTAATCTCCTTCAGCGAACACCTTCTTCGCTGGATCCTCCGGATTATTGAAGCTTCGCCGTCGAAAAGCATACCAGCGGGATTTGCTACGAGGACGTCGGCACCTTCAGCCGCCTTCTAACGCGATCCTACTGAGCCATCCGGCGTACTGCTCACGCAAGTATTTACATCTGTTCGCTCTGCGACACTTGTAAAAGAGCAAATTTTCCAAGGCGTTGTTTCAAATGCCTTCCTGCGCGTCGTGCAGAGACCTTCTCCCGGACGGGGATCGTCACATCATCTGCGCTCGCTGCCTGGGCCGGGACCACGCAGAAGCTGCTTTGACCAAGGGCGGATGCCCCGAATGTGACGACCTGGGTCTCTCCGCACTGCGGGCTCGCCTCGCCGCTTTCGCCGTGAGCGAGCCCATCGCCGCCATCCCTCTGTTCGAGCCGCGCACTAAGAAAAAGCGCCGCTCACAGAGGCTTCCTGAACCTGAGCTCAGTGACGTCACGCCGAGCCAGTCTCCGCGTGCTTCACCGCCGCTCTTGCCTTCCCCACCGCCGGTTCAGTTCACCCAGCCGGACCCACACCCCTCTAGCAGAGCGGTGGGCCTTGTGACTTTCGGCGCGTCCGAGGACGACGGGGGAATGGATGACAGCTTGTCAATCGACGCTGCATCGGACGACTGGCCGGGCTCCACTCTCGACCCCGCCCCGTCGACGCTAGCTAGCGCGAGCGGGGGCTCCACCATGGATAGCGAGATTATCCGCGTTCTCTCTAAGGCCGTGGAAGACCTCGGGCTCGATTGGTCTTCTCCCGAAGAACCAACCCGGAGCCGACTGGATGAGTGGTTTCTGCAGGGGCGCCAGCAGGCCCCTCGGCAAAGGCCTTCTCCCTTCTTCCCGGAAGTTCACGACGAACTCGCCAAGTCGTGGAAAGCCCCCCACTCTGCGCGCCTAAAGCCTTCTTTTTCTTCCTCGCTCTCCTCTGTGGACGGCGCGAAGGAAAGAGGCTACGAGGGAACACCGCCCCTCGAGGAGGCCGTGGCCAATCATCTCTGCCCGCCCTCCACCACCGGATGGAAAGCCAAAGCTTCCCACCCCTCGAAGCCCTGCCGCACTACTTCAGCTCTCGCCGGTCGCGCCTACGCCGCCGCCGGCCAAGCTGCATCAGCGCTTCACTCTATGGCAGTACTTCAAGTGTTCCAAGCCAAGCTTCTCCGCTCTATGGACGAGTCTGGCCCCGAACCCGAAGCCTTTAAGGACCTACGCAGCGCGACTGACATAGCCCTGCGAGCCACGAAGGCCACCGCCCAGTCTATCGGCCGTGCCATGGCTAATTTGACTGTTCTCGAGCGCCATCTGTGGTTGACTCTGACTGAGATGAAGGACGCGGATAAGGCGCCATTTCTCGACGCGCCTATCTCCACCAGCGGGCTGTTTGGACCGGCGGTTAAGGGTTTCGCCGAACGCTTCACTGAGGCCCAGAATGCTTCACAAGCTATGCGGCATTTCCTGCCCAAGCGCTCCAGCTCATCGCAGAGCAGACAGAGGCCGCCGCAGCCGCAGCGGGCTAGAACAGCCCCCACCGCCTCTCAGCCCGCGCCTCAGGCTGACGCTCGACGCCGCTCGCGCTCTCACAACCGCAAGCCGCCTTCTGAGCGACGGGGTCCTCGGCCCAAGATTGTGCTGAACCCCGAGCCTCGAAAGCCGTCCTAGCCACAAGAATGAAAAGAGAGAGTGCGTGTCTCGCAAAAGCCGGACCACTCTCTCTGCAAAAGCTCAAGCATTACCCAGTCCCCTTACAGGCGGCTGGATATGTTCATACAGCAGTCAATGGGCCAGTCACAGAGCTCGCTCACCTGCAAACAAACGCCGTTTTTACGGCGACGCACAGAAAACACAAAAAGAGTCTTTTTCTGCCTGTGTCACTAAGGGTTCACATGTCCACAAAGTGTGCATTCCCAGATACTGTCAAAACAGTGCCAAATTCATTCCCAGCTCAAGCTGCGCACCCCATGAATGTAGATCACGTGCCTACGGTCATGTACGCACCACTACACACAAGCACTGTTCACACAGTTATAAATTCATCCCCAGTAAAAGCGGGAAACATTATAAAAGTGACGCGTGTGCCTACCACTGTTTATGCACCCCCACTTATAAACACTGTCCTTACAGTGTCAAACACAACCCCAGCCCAGGCTGCGAGTTTTACAGACACAGCGCGCGCTGCTGTAATCACACACGCGCCCATTCACTCAGCTGCTCAGCGCGCGCCCGCGCCTCTGAGAGCTATGAGCTCAGGCGATTCGCTGGCCGGGTCCCTGCGTCACAGCGGCCCGCCCCTAGCCTGTATTCAGCCCATATCTGTACACGCAGCGGCATGGGAAAATATTCCAGATATGCCGAAATGGGTATTGAATATAGTAAAGCACGGATACTCGCTCCAGTTCGCTCGCAGACCACCACGTTTTACGACTGTGGTCGAGACGAAAGTGAGAAAAGAGTGCTCACATGTTCTACGCACCGAGGTGCGCAAACTAATAGAAAAGGGCGCTGTGGAAACTGTTCCCCCCTCTCTGAGCGAGGCAGGTTTTTACAGCCGCTATTTTCTCGTCCCGAAAAAGGATGGCGGTCTCCGCCCCATCCTAGATCTCAGACACCTGAACAAAGCACTAATGATTCGCTCGTTCAGAATGTTAACAACCAAGCATATCCTCGCGCAAGTACGCCCAGGAGATTGGTTTCTCTCAGTGGATCTGAAAGATGCTTACTTTCACATTCCAATAGCGCCTCATCACAGGCCGTTTCTGAGATTCGCTTTCGAGGGACAGTCGTACCAGTACACAGTACTTCCGTTCGGCCTGTCCCTGGCTCCCCGTACATTCACGAAATGTATGGATGCAGCACTTTCCCCCCTAAGGCGAAGGGGAGTGCGAATACTGAATTATCTCGACGATTGGCTGATTCTAGCACAATCAGAGAGTCAGTTAATAACACACAGATCTTGGATTATCAGCCATTTAGAATGCCTGGGTCTAAGAATCAATTTAGCAAAAAGCATACTATCTCCCAGCCAGAGGATTTCTTTCCTGGGAATAGTTCTAGACTCGATGCAAATGACAGCGCGTCTCTCATCAGAGCGCGCGCTCACCATCCGGCGCCTTGCAACATCATTCAGGGCGGGCGCGCTCGCCCCCGTCAAGCGGTTTCAGAGGATGCTCGGTCTCATGGCCTCAGCATCGGCCGTACTCCAGCTAGGATTGTTGCATATGCGCCCTCTCCAACGCTGGCTCAAGAGCCGCGTCCCTACTCACGCGTGGCGTTCGGGCCACCTTTTAATCAGAGCGAACCACGGCTGTATAAAAGCCATGACGCACTGGAAAGCCGCCGACTGGTACCAGTCAGGCGTGAGTCTGGGTGTGAACACAAGGAGAAAGATGATAACGACAGATGCCTCCAAAATAGGTTGGGGGGCCCTTTACGAGGGCAGGCCTGTCTCCGGCTTTTGGTCAAACCCGGAGAAGCGCCTACACATAAACTGTCTGGAAATGAAAGCGGTCGCTTTGGCTCTCAGAGCCCTGCTCCCACAGCTGAGAAACGAACACGTCTTGGTCCGAACGGACAACATGCTGTAGTATCGTACATAAATCGCCAGGGTGGACTCAGGTCGAGCTCCATGCATTCAATGGCCAGGAGACTCATTTTATGGTCCCAGCACAACTTGCGCTCGCTGAGAGCAGCGCATGTGCCAGGTGCCCTGAACCAGGGGGCGGACATGCTATCCAGAGACAATATTCTCCCAGGAGAATGGGCTCTCAACCCGCTGACGATTCACTGGTTATGGAAAACCTTTGGCAAAGCGGAGATCGACCTCTTCGCCTCCAAGGAGAACGCGCACTGCCCTCTTTTCTTCACGAAAAGCATGGATGCGCTCGCCCAGAGCTGGCCGAGCCGTCCCTTATATGCCTTTCCCCCGATCGCGATGCTACCGCAGGTCATCAGTCGGGTCAGAGAGGAGAAAAACGCAGTGCTGCTGATAGCCCCACTCTGGAAGAACCAAACATGGTTTCCAGATCTGATGCAAATGCAATCTGCACCACGGCCGATTCCACTGAGGCCAGACCTCCTCAGTCAGGCCAACGGGATGATATTTCATCCCCGCCCCGATCTGTGGGCCCTTCATGCATGGCCCCTCAACGGGTTCCCAGGAACCTCACGAGCGGAGCACTAAAAACCATCGCTGAGGCGCGGGCGCCCTCCACGAGACGCTTATATGCCCAGAAATGGAAAGTGTTCAGTGTCTGGTGTAATGCCAAGGGCCTGAATCCTGAAACATGCGAGATTACGAACGTACTCGCTTTTCTACAAGGGCTTCTGGAGGCGGGCCGCGCCCCCTCCACGCTCAAAGTATATGTGGCGGCCATCACAGCATCACACGACCCTGTAATGGAACGTCCATTGGGAAGAAACGACCTAATTATTCGTTTCCTAAGGGGCGCTAGGAGGATGAACCCTTCACGCCCCCCCTCATTGCCGATCTGGGACCTAGCTACTGTCCTAGACGCTCTTAAAGGGCCTCCGTTCGAACCACTCCGAACCGTGCACCTTAAACAGCTCTCGCTCAAGACTGCGCTCTTGCTGGCACTCGCCTCGGTCAAGAGAGTGGGCGACCTGCACGCGCTTTCGACAAGCGCTGCCTGCCTAGAATTCGGACCTAACGACTGCAGGGTCGTCCTTAGGCCGAAACATGGGTATATTCCTAAAGTGCTCACCACTCCCTTCAGAGCACAGGTTATCTCCCTAACTGCGCTATCGTCCCCAGCAGACGAACACGACGCTAATCTACTCTGCCCCGTTAGGGCTCTCAGAGTGTATTTGGAGCGTTCTGCCCTATTCAGACAGACAGAACAACTGTTTGTATGTTTTGGCGGCCGTACGAAAGGTTCCGCCGTTTCAAAGCAGAGAATCTCTCACTCGATAGTTGAAGCTATAGCGCTGGCTTATGAAGCTAAGGGACTTCAATGCCCCTGGGGAGTCAAAGCACACTCCACCAGGAGTGTGGCTTCTTCCTGGGCATGGTCGAGCGGGATACCGATCGAGGATATTTGTGCGGCGGCAGGCTGGGCCTCACCGTCCACATTTATCAGGTTCTACAACCTACAGGTCCCGACACTGCATTCCAATGTACTATCAGCATGATGCTAGTTGAACTACGAGTTCGTATCTAGATTATGTATGTGCTTGTGTCACACTGAGCGCCTTCTAGCCGCTCTGTATTCTTTCCCACATATAAAGCTCGCCTCTGCCGGCTAGTTGGATGATGATGTTGGATGATGAACTTTGCTTTTTTAGCTCAGGGACCTGCCTCTGGCTATCATAAGGCGAAGTTCAGCACGCACGGCGTTTTGCATGGTGTTCCCATAGCGTAAGCTACTTACGCAATAGGAGAGACCTCTCGAAAGGGAACGACTCGGTTACTAACGTAACCTCGGTTCCCTGAGAGGAGGGAACGAGTATTGCGTAAGCTGCCGTGCTTGTGCTTGGTTAGTTCGCTTCAGTCGTTTTAACCTAAAGAACTCTCATGACGGGGCGCCCAATATATAGCTCTTGGCCACGCCCATCTTGGCGGGCTCTGACGCGCGCGGGCGCGAAGCGCGCTCATTGGTCGCGCATTCAGAGTCGCCCCGTCATTGGTTCGAGCAAGTTGCCGCAGCACAGCCAATGACCGAGCTGCCTTCGTTCATTGCTGTCAGCTGTGCAGCTGCAATGTGTTTTACATAAAGACTTCAATATTCTCGAGAAAAGGAGTTTTCCCATAGCGTAAGCTACTTACGCAATACTCGTTCCCTCCTCTCAGGGAACCGAGGTTACGTTAGTAACCGAGTCGTTTTCTATTTCATCTCATGAAACAGAAGTATTCTTTGCATAAAAAGCCTTTAAGGTATCTGTAGAAATGTAGTAAAGTTTACTATAATTGAGTATATTAAATTATATTATAGTAACATTTTATTTAAGCCAAATGAAGATGAAAACGGCCAGGGTACAAAATGAAAAGTGAATATTTATTAAATAAAACAAACTCAGGTAGAGCACAAACAATACCAGACAATGAACTGAAGGACTTAAATACACCAAGTGAATTAACTCAATGACGCTAAAGATGCTGATTCTATTCTGTGTTTTCACTGAGCTTAACCAGCATCATTTTGATAAATATTAGATCCTCCTTGTGTAAGAAACATCCAGCGGCAAACATCCATCTGTCAAAATTCGTTCCTCCACCCCCTTGATGAGAGAGGTTGAGGTAATGTCTTAAAATATGCTGATTCTATTCTGTGTGTGGATGGAGCTGAACTAAAATCAGTTTTAAGATTTGTTTTGGTGTGTTTGACTTTTATTATGATAGGACAGTATTTTGGGTGGAAGCAAAATGGGAAAGTGAGAGAGAGGGGGACGGGATCAGGAAAAGTCCACAAACCGAGAGCCGAACTCGGGTCACCCAAAGTGCAATGTGCATTGTGTGCATTGAGCTTAACAGCATCAGTCTGATAGATATTAAAAACTCATTGTGTAAGAAGCATGGGGAGAACAGAATTCTAATGCAAAAAATACAGCTGTCGGATTCCGTTCCCCCAACCCCAAACAACAGCGCATCTGTGCCGTTCATTCACACATAGACACGCGATTCATATTTAAACAGTCTTTTTGCGGTTTACAGTCACTATATTGCGATAAGAACAAAGCCCTTAAGAATAAAGAACTTAGTATTCACAATCCTAACTGGATCCGTTGCTTCTTGAAATGAAACCAAAACCAGCACTTCTGAGGTAAATTTTTCTTGGATTCTATTACTATTACGCTATTATTATTCCTCACAGGGTTGCAGGACAACGTAAAGTACATGCATCTAATAAAACTTGTTGAGTTTTAACGAGTTGATGTGGGCGTTGACAGGTTTGCATGGATCACCTCAGATCATTTGCGCTTCAATGAGTTGCCATAAGAACGACTGACATCTCTCTCTTTTCATACAGATTACATAAACAGAGAGTATTTGTTTTCGTTTTGAATTGGATCATTTAATAGCAGACACTTAAATGTTCATAAAGATATTGGCCTAATGCTGATGCCTGTGTGACTAGTATTCGCTGAGTTTTGTTAAAGTTTAGAGATGTGCTCAAGAAAAAAAATACGGATATTTATTTTCTTTATTTTACAAAAGCACAATGTTTTGTTTCGATTGTTAGTGTACACATAACAAAGTAGACATTTTACAGTTTATTTTCTCATATTTCTTAAGTCTGTATGACCATAAATGACGGAGTATTTTAAGTCTATTTTGCTGCTATGTGAAAAAAATCCAGCAAAAAAAAACACCATATGTCTGGGTGCTTACCACTTTGCTATCGGCACCATCTCGACTGCAACAGTTTTGTAAAATATTAGAACCTCAATCTGTAAGAAACAAATGGCGGTGAACAGAATTCGTCGGCAAAAAATACAGCTGTCGGAATCCGTTCCCACAACCCCATGATGAGAGAAGTTTATGTAGAGGCTTAAAAGATGCTGATTCTATTCTCTGTGTGGATAGAGCTTAACCTGTCACGGTATACAAATTCATTGTTTCCTTCTCGTCGCGTGTTTTTGTTGTTGTATACATGCACGTGCGCTGTGGGTGTGATTGTGTGTCATTGCCTAATCCACTCCAGCTGATCATCGTCTCATTCACCAGCTGCAGCCCATCTCACCACTCTATATGTCATGTTTAAGAACGAGATTGGAGACAAGAGCAGGTAAGTGAGGTTTATTTATATTGAAGTAAATCCAGCGGGGAACAGTGGCGGATGCAGAACGTGACAGATGGGTGGGCCTGGGTTAAGTCGAGGTGGGCCTGAATCTAGGGTTTAGTAGTAGGGTGACCAGACGTCCCGTTTTTCCCGGGACAGCCCCGTATTTCCACTCTAATTTTAGTGTCCTGACTTATTCTGAAAAAATCATGTTTTGTCCCTTATTTCATCGTTAATATATATATATATTTTTATATATAATAGGTTTCGTTTCCGAAAGGCTAAGTGAATATATATGTTACGTTCAAACCGTGTAGCGCGCGCATGACAGAGAGGGAGAGACCTTGTGTGTGTGTGCTAGTGTGCCTAATGAAGCGCATGTAAGACGCATTAATAGAGGGAATGCATTAACGTCACTTTCCCGCCGGAACACGCCCCCTCAGCCGGACTGAGTGGCAGAAGAGCAGCTGCGTGACTGGATTTAATAGGGGAAACTGCGAAAACGCAAGTAAAACAAACGATTATCAGTTTAAACTAAAGATTGGACTCAATATAGTGTTCCTTAAAACTTACTAAAGATCCAGTGATCCATGGATATTAACATGCAGCCAGGAATCGTGTTTCCTGACATTTATATGTGCCTGATTTCGACACCAGGGAAATACATACAGCAAATTTTCCCTATGAATGCTTTATATAAATACAAAATAGGCAGGTCTAAATCAAGGTGATCACTTATCAATGTTATATATATATCATCATATCGTCTAGAGACTTAAAACTTGTATAGTTTTTTGTCAGTGTTTATTTAAAAATGTCAAATTATACAGAATATACAGTGGTAAATATTTGATTGATGAGTTGTCACTGCAATATATAACAATACAATATATAGAGAATGATTTTACCACTAAATTCAGCATATTGACACAAAAATGATAACTGGAAATCCACCTTTCGCTGCCTGGAGTCCAGTTGTTTCTATGAATTGTAGCGATCTATTTGCTTCTCTGTTCTGTAGCTTTAGGTAGTCTGTAAAAATATTCCTCATATTTCTTGTCAAATCTAGTTGTACAGTCAGTCTCAAAGCTCTTTCCCGTTTTAGACGCGTTTGTGTGTTTTTCCGCAGCATTCACACTGAAAACCAATGCTGCCGCTCAGTTTTTTTGCCACTTGTGGGCGTAACTGCAGTCACTCCGGCCAATGGTGACGTCACGTGCATTCCCTCTATACGCATGCGTTCTGTATCTGTCCCGTATTCCACTCCGAGAAATCTGGTCACCCTATTTAGTAGGCTATATTTATGGAGATGAGAAATAAAAACCGCACTGTACAGCTATGATCAGCTGTTCGGCCGAGCTTTCGAAGTTGTTAATACGGAAAGACCGAAGCTGACCTGTTGGTTTTTGTCAAATGACCTTGCGGCACTCTCTGAAAAGTTGAGATAGTTTTCATCTCGCCGCGGCATAAAGGCGCGCCTGGAAAAACGAGCGCGCTGCAGCCTGCACCACATGCGTATGGCAAGCAGTGTTGCCAGATTGGAAATGTCCAATTATAGTACCAGAAGTTCAAAATGATCGTATTTGGAAGAACATTATCGTACACGACGTAAACGTGCAGAATACAGCTACTTATCCCAACATGTAGGATGGATTAGATGGAGTAGTGTTGACGTACGTGTGGTGCCTGTGTGTGTGTGTGTGTGTGTGTGTGTGTATACGTGCAGGCAGGTGAGCCTGCAAAATGATTCTGGGTCAGAGAGAGAAGCGGTAGGATGTGTGTTTGGACGAACGACTGAAAACTCTGAAATTATCGTACATTATGGGATTTTTTTCATTAATGATCGTACATCGTACAGAGGTCAAAATTATAGTACAAATACCATAATTATCGTACATCTGGCAACACTGATGGCAAGCTAAAGTATTCATAAAGCATGCGGGACGCGCGATTTGCCATAAAAGCGCGCGTTCTTAACGTGCACTTTGTGGTCACGGAAAACGCGCGCCAGAAATTTGTGGTTTTTGCATTAAAAAAAAAACATTGTATGAAACTTTATTGTAAAGTGTTACCGGAATTACAACTGGAAAATTTGCGAGATGTGTCTCGAACGAAGAGATTAAGTGACTGTCCGAGGTGCTGAAATAAAAAACAATGAACTTGAAACCGAGAGTTGTTTTTCTTTTCTTGTTACAAAAACACTTCAGAGGCATAAAACACCTGCAGACAGAAACAATATCATTTAAATAGCAGATCACACGTCGAGGTCGCACGTTTTGATGCAAAAAACGCGCGTTTCTGAAGCGCTTTTTCCGTGACCACAAAGCGCACGTTAAGGACAAATATCGAGTCCCTTGACAGTCGAAACTCATGAGTTTGACGAGTCAATCAGATGCCTGACCACGTCTTTCACGACCGCGTCGCTTCCATTATGAGCGCGTACATCTGAAATAACAAACTTGAGCGCGCAAAAGACGCTATATGTGAACGGGCCCGTCTTTGTCTTTCCAAGACACGGTGTTCATGTGAACAATGAGCCTCGTCCCCTCTCCTTGCAAGAGTGTCAAAGTCTGGACAAAATATGTACAGTGACATGGCATAACTGCCAGATTCAAACTGTGCGTTCGTGCGTTGGCTGGCGCTGAGCCAGAGATGGACGCGCTCAGGCTTGTCATATCTCATATAAAGTGTTCGGCGGGCCGTATATGGCCAAACTTAATTCATTATTATTATTATTATTAAAATTAAAAATTTAAATTTCGTTTTTATTAATCAGATTGGGTGGGCCACCTGTCAATCTGGGTGGGCACGTGGGCACGCGACGAGACGAAAACAGTGAGTATAAATAGGCATCGCTGATCAGGTTCAGCTGGTGCTGGGATCGAATGCAGCTGGCGCCCCTGATCAGCGGTGCGGATGGGAGACCACGCCCACACTCACACACACAACAACAATGACACGAGACAAGAAGGATACAATGAACTCAAACACCGTGACAGTACCCCTCCTCCTAGGAACGCCTCCTGGCGTTCCCAGACGCCCTTACCTGTCGATTGTAATCATCGATAAGGGAGTGATCCACAATGTCCCTAGCAGGTACCCAACTTCTCTCCTCCGGACCGTAACCTTCCCAGTCCACCAGATACTGGAATCCGCGTCCCCTCCGTCTAGAGTCCAGTATACGACTAACCGAAAAGGTTGGTTCCCCATCTACGAGTCGCGGCGGGGGGGGGGAACCGGGGCAGGCGGATTAAAGTGTGAATGAAACACGGGCTTTAATTTGGAAATATGGAAGACGGGGTGGATTCTCCTGTGCGCCGGAGGAAGTTTGATTCGGACTGCCACCGGACTAAGGATTTTGGTGACAGGAAACGGGCCGATAAATTTAGGAGCTAATTTGTTGGAAATGGAGCGGAGAGGAATGTTCTTGGTTGAAAGCCACACTTTTTGACCAACGACGTAAACGGGAGGCTTTGACCGGTGGCGATCGGCCTTAGCCTTGGTGCGCGCCCTCACCTGGAGCAGAGTCTCGTGGGCTCTGGTCCATGTGCGGTGGCACCTCTGGACGAAGGCGTGAGCGGAGGGGACCGCGACCTCGGATTCCAGGCTAGGAAAAATCGGTGGCTGGTAACCTAGACTACACTCAAACGGAGATAGGCCCGTGGATGACACTGGCAACGAGTTATGAGCGTACTCAACCATGGAAAGCCGTTGACTCCAGGAGGAAGGATTCTTGGAGACCAAACATCGCAACACTCTTTCCAGATCCTGGTTGGCTGGGTTTGGCCATTGCTCTGGGGGTGAAACCCGGAGGACAGACTGACAGTCGCTCCCAGTAACTTACAAAACTCACGCCAGAATTTGGACACAAACTGGGGACCCCTGTCGGAAACCACGTCAATCGGGAGGCCATGTAAGTGAAAGACGTGGTCCACCACAGTAACCGCTGTCTCCTTGGCAGAGGGTAATTTGGGCAAGGGGATGAAATGAGCCGCCTTCGAGAACCGGTCCACTACGGTCAAAACGACCGTCTTGCCCTGGGAGGGCGGGAGGGCGGTAATGAAATCTAGCGCAATGTGGGACCAGGGTCTCGAAGGGACAGACAGCGGTTGGAGTAACCCATCCGGGGGTCGATTGGAAGTCTTACCAGTGGCACAAACCGAGCAAGCCAAGACGAAACTGCGAATGTCGCGAGCCATAAGTGGCCACCAGAATCGTTGCTTAACCAAAAAACAGGTGCGATTAACCCCTGGATGACAAGCCACGTTAGAACAATGCCCCCATTTGATGACGTCGGACCGTAACCCCTCCGGCACAAATAATCGACTCGGTGGGCCACCGGGCGGAGGCGTTACCCCTTCTAAGGCCATCTTGACCTTCGACTCGACCTCCCATGTGAGTGTGGAAACAACTAGGGTCTCGGGTAAAATGCACTCGGGAGTAAGCGGGCGTTCGGAATGGTCAAAAATACGAGATGAGGAGTCAGGTTTGATGTTTTTGGAACCTGGGCGGTACGATAGAGAAAAATCAAAACGACCGAAAAAAAGAGCCCACCGAGCTTGCCTGGAGTTGAGTCTTTTGGCCGTGCTGATATATTCTAAGTTCTTATGATCAGTCCAGACGATAAAAGGTACCCCCGACCCCTCTAACCAATGACGCCACTCTTCTAACGCTAGCTTGACCGCCAACAACTCCCTGTTGCCAATGTCATAGTTACGTTCAGCAGGTGATAGATGATGGGAGAAAAACGCGCACGGATGCATCTTGTCGTCTGTGGAAGAGCGCTGGGAAAGAACTGCGCCTACCCCCACCTCTGACGCGTCAACCTCCACCACAAACTGACGTGAGGGATCAGGGGCTATCAAGATGGGGGCCGAAACGAAGCGGCTCTTCAGTTTGGCGAATACAGCCTCAGCTGTATCGGACCACCTGAACGTCGTTCTGGGGGAGGTCAAGGCAGTCAGAGGCGCGGCTAGTTGGCTGAAATTGCGAATGAAACGCCTATAGAAATTGGCGAATCCCAGAAACCTCTGTAGGGGCTTACGGGAGTCTGGGCTTGGCCATTCTACCACAGCCTTAACCTTGTCAGGATCCATGCGCATTCCCTCAGACGACACGATGTGCCCTAGAAAAGAAACAGACTGTGCATGAAAATCGCATTTCTCCGCCTTGACAAAAAGCCCATTCTCTAGCAGTCTATGAAGCACTCGTCGTACGTGCTGCACGTGTTCCTGGAGAGAAGATGAAAAAATCAATATGTCGTCCAGGTAGACATATATGAACTGATCAACCATATCTCGCAGCACGTCGTTGACGAGTGCCTGGAAAACCGCTGGGGAGTTGGATAGCCCGAACGGCATAACCAAGTATTCAAAATGTCCCCTGGGGGTATTAAAAGCGGTTTTCCATTCATCCCCCTCCCTGATGCGAACCAAATGATAGGCATTGCGCAAGTCCAATTTAGTGAAGATCGATGCTCCCTGCAACCTCTCGAAGGCTGAAGCCATCAACGGCAAAGGATAGGTATTCTTTATCGTGATGTTGTTCAACCCCCGGTAATCAATACAAGGTCGCAGCGAACCATCCTTCTTCCCCACAAAAAAGAACCCCGCCCCCGCTGGAGAAGAGGAAGGCCGGATAAACTTAGACGCTAGAGAATCAGAAATATATTTCTCCATAGCCTCCCTTTCTGGAACAGAAAGTGTATATAACTTGCCCTTAGGCGGAGACTTACCTGGCAGTAAATCTATGGCACAGTCATAGGGACGGTGAGGAGGGAGAGAAGCAGCACGGGACTTACTGAACACTTCCTTCAGGTCCAGGTACTCAACAGGCACGTTGGATAAATCCACTGTTTCCTCCTG
This sequence comes from Siphateles boraxobius, assembly GCF_051911475.1. Classification (NCBI taxonomy): domain Eukaryota; kingdom Metazoa; phylum Chordata; class Actinopteri; order Cypriniformes; family Leuciscidae; genus Siphateles; species Siphateles boraxobius. Next base: position 14,217,643 of record NW_027509208.1, read on the forward strand.
AAACACAGAAACAGGTACAGACGGACAGGCAGACATAAGACAAGACTTATAACATTGAGTGCTCCATTCGGAGATGGTGTTTTGGCGCCAGTCAATACGGGGGTTGTGTAATGTGAGCCAGGGGTGACCAAGGACAATGGGTGTCAGGGGCGAGTCCAGGATGAGAAATGACAGTGTCTCAGTGTGATTACCAGATGTAGTAAGTGTTATAGGACCGGTAGTGAGAGCAATGTTGGACAGTCTTTGACCATTGAGAGCGTTGACGGATATGCTGTGATCAAGAGAAGTGACAGGAATGAAAAGTTTATGTGCTAACTCACGGTCCATGAAATTTCCCTCAGCCCCTGAGTCCAGAAGTGCATGACAGTCGTGAGTACCGGTCGTCCATCTCAGTCTTACCGGGTGGAGCGTGGATGATGGTGGTGAGGACTTCTCGGCGGAGATCCCACCCGATAGTAGCCTCAATGTTACTACCGGGCTTGGCCTTTTAACGGACAGTCATGTACGAAATGGCCTGCCCCTCCGCAGTAAAGGCAGAGTCTGAGGGACCTCCGCCTTTCCTTCTCCTCCCGGGAAAGCCGAGCTCTACCCACCTGCATGGGCTCATGATCGACGACGGGGCTGACCGTGTCTCTGCCGCTGGCTCGTGGGGTTTCCGTGACTCCAGGAAAACGAGCCAGGGGAGCTAGACGTTCCATCCTGGCGAGTCTAGCATCCACTCTGAGAGCCAGATCTATGAGGCCATTCAAACTTGTGGGTAGGTCCAGAGTGTAAATTTCCCTTTGGACACGGTCAGCCAGCCCACGCAGGAACATGTCCCACTGCGCCTCCTCGTTCCACTGGCACTCGGCCGCCAGCGTGCGGAACTCAATGGAGTAATCGGAGACCGGTCGGTCTCCCTGATGTAAATCGGCGAGGAGTCTGGCTGCCTCTCGTCCCGCGACCGACCGGTCAAATACCCTCTTCATTTCTTCGGCGAGTGCCTGGAACGAGGCGCAGCATGGGTCTTGGTTCTCCCACACCGCAGTTCCCCATAACGCCGCCCTTCCAGTCAGCAGCGTCAACACGAAGGCTACTCTGGAACTTTCGCTGCTGAAAGTGCGAGGTTGGAGCGAAAAATGCATTGAGCACCTGGTAAGAAACGCCCTGCAGTAGTTGGGCTCTCCTCCGTAAGCCTCCGGGACCGGAAGACGAGGTTCCGACTGGAAGGACGGCCCCGGTGGTGTGGGTTGAACTGGCGGTGTGGGCGGCGCAGTGGGACCCCTAAGATGTTGAAACTGTTGGGTGAGCTCGGACACCTGCATCACTAAAGCTTGAACTGCCCGCCCTGTGTTCGAAATACACTCCTCTTGAGAATCCATCCGATTGACTGTGCGAGAAACAAACTCGTTGAAAGTAGTCTCCGAACTCCCTGCTGCCTCCATGCCACGGTCAGATCGTTCTGTCATGTTTAAGAACGAGAGTGGAGACAAGAGCAGGTAAGTGAGGTTTATTTATATTGAAGTAAATCCAGCGGGGAAACAAAGTCGCAGCTTCAGACACACAGGAACGGGCAAGCGATGCAGGGTCCTTGATGAACGCCGGTGAAGTGCTGTGATGAAGGTGAAGCGGTGATAGCCAGTCCAGAGAGTGCTGTTGAAAAGTGACGAGGAACACGAAGACATCCAGGACAGGAACGCAGGTACAAGTAACAGCCAGACAGGAACGGGAACGAACACCAGGAACACCTCACAACGATCTGACAAGGACGAGACGAAAACAGTGAGTATAAATAGGCATCGCTGATCAGGTTCAGCTGGTGCTGGGATCGAATGCAGCTGGCGCCCCTGATCAGCGGTGCGGACGGGAGACCACGCCCACACTCACACACACAACAACAATGACACGAGACAAGAAGGATACAATGAACTCAAACACCGTGACACTATATATACTTAACGTTGTCTCATCCCTTTTGTCAGATCGTTGTTTGATGTCTTCCCTGTCGGTGTTACGTTCCTGTCTGCCCACCTGTTCGTGTCCTGGGATCATCGTTGCCGTGTTTGGAGTTTCGTCTTTCACCGTCTTCACGTTGGACTACTTCACCTTCATTCACCGCACCATCTCATCCGGTTCTGGTCCTGGCCATTGAAGTCCCTGCGCCATCAACACGCCCGTTGTCTTGTGACTTGTGTTTATCGGATCCCAATAAATTGTCGACTTGCATTTGCTTCCTGTCTTCCATCCTGACAGCATGACATAACCAGTATCAGTTTAAAGATTGATTTTTGGGCATTTTATAATGATAGGACAGTATGTAGACAGGAAAAAAAGTGGGAGAGAGAGAGATGGGATTCAGAAAAGTCTGTGAGCTGGGATTTAATCACAGGTCACCCGAAGCTCAACGGTGCTATATATCAATGTGCAGCACACGAGGCTATCGGCACCAACTAACCAGGTATCATATTCATACTTAAAGCCACATTTTTTTTTATTTTGATTGCATGGGGACTTTAAACTGTTTTATTATATCACATTAAAATGTGAGCACAAATTAGTTAAATTATTTGGTTTATTATTTATACTGTATTTCTTTTTAATTTTTCTATCTTTTAAGTGTGTGTTAAAATATACACATTATACATTAATGTTGGTATATAATTGTGTGTGTGTGTGTGTGTGTGTGTGTGTGTGTGTATAGTCCAATGGGTTGCTGTGGGTTGATGTACAAATAATTGGTATGGTATGACAAACAGAACCTCAGATTCCCTTGATCTCCTGATATACACTTACCTAAAGGATTATTAGGAACACCTGTTCAATTTCTCATTAATGCAATTATCTAATCAACCAATCACATGGGAGCTGCTTCAATGCATTTAGAGGTGTGGTCCTGGTCAAGACAATCTCCTGAACTCCAAACTGAATGTCAGAATGGGAAAGAAAGGTGATTTAAGCAATTTTGAGCGTGGCATGGTTGTTGGTTCCAGACGGGCCGGTCTGAGTATTTCACAATCTGCTCAGTTACTGGGATTTTCACGCACAACCATTTCTAGGGTTTACAAAGAATGGTGTGAAAAGGGAAAAACATCCAGTATGCGGCAGTCCTGTGAGCGAAAATGCCTTGTTGATGCTAGAGGTCAGATGAGAATGGGCCGACTGATTCAAGCTGATAGAAGAGCAACTTTGACTGAAATAACCACTCGTTACAACCGAGGTATGCAGCAAAGCATTTGTGAAGCCACAACACGAACAACCTTGAGGCGGATGGGCTACAACAGCAGAAGACCCCACCGGGTACCACTCATCTCCACTACAAATAGGAAAAAGAGGCTACAATTTGCAAGAGCTCACCAAAATTGCACAGTTGAAGACTGGAAAAATGTTGCCTGGTCTGATGAGTCTCGATTTCTGTTGAGACATTCAGATGGTAGAGTCAGAATTTGGCGTAAACAGAATGAGAACATGGATCCATCATGCCTTGTTACCACTGTGCAGGCTGGTGGTGGTGGTGTAATGGTGTGAGGGATGTTTTCTTGGCACACTTTAGGCCCCTCAGTGCCAATTGGGCATTGTTTAAATGCCACGGCCTACCTGAGCATTGTTTCTGACCATGTCCATCCCTTTATGGCCACCATGTATGTACCATCCTCTGATGGCTACTTCCAGCAGGATAATGCACCATGTCACAAAGCTCGAATCATTTCAAATTGGTTTCTTGAAAATGACAATGAGTTCACTGTACTAAAATGGACCCCACAGTCACCAGATCTCAACCCAATAGAGCATCTTTGGGATGTGGTGGAACGGGAGCTTCGTGCCCTGGATTTGCATTCCACAAATCTCCATCAACTGCAAGATGCTATCCTATCAATATGGGCCAACATTTGTAAAGAATGCTTTCAGCACCTTGTTGAATCAATGCCTCGTAGAATTAAGGCAGTTCTGAAGGCGAAAGGGGGTCAAAAACAGTATTAGTATGGTGTTCCTAACAATCCTTTAGGTGAGTGTATGGACACCACAAACACATACTGCCATTTGTCTCGCCATCCCACAGACTGAAGTTGTGTAAAAGCATATTTCCCTCCTGTCCTTCCTTAACATTTGTTCCTTCTCCCCCCACTTCCTTCCCTTTACACATTCTGCTGTTCACTTAGAAAGATTTTATACAAATTACAATGTTCTATGTCAATATAAGTGAATTAACAGTCATTTTTGGTATCATTTAAAATGTCTCAGTGCTACTGGTACAATGGTCTCATCTTCACAGAAGTAAACCAAATGGTGATAAGGGTTTAGAGATACTTTGCTTATTGGGTGTGCACTTTTTCCCAGGGTCTTTCATCCAAACTACCTCCTGTTCCTCGACAAGGTGTAAACTCCCTGTGTCTAACTCTAGTCAACACAAATTCCTATTATAAGTTCATTCCCCACATTGGGGGATTTTTTGTCTTGGTCTGAGTATATAAATAAAAGTCTCCAGAAACTTGGGGCAATTTGTAGTCCAAACCTGCCCGTGATGCTGAGTGTCCTCAAGAATTGGGGCACGCAAACTGAAGCCTTAGAACTCCACATAACACATTGGCATTTATCAATGTATACTTAGAGTGTAGAGGCTAATAATGGGCTTTCCTTTTAGAGCAAAAGCCACTTTTAGAGCCTCAACCACTGATTATTGTAATATTATTAGTGTATGTGGGAAACCAAGGCACTGTTATACAGGCGCGGATTTATGGGGGGGCCTGGGTGGGCACGTGCCCACCCAGATTGACAGGTGGCCCACCCAATCAGATTAATAAAAACGAAATTAAAATTTTTAATTTTAATAATAATAATAATAATGAATTAAGTTTGGCCATATACGGCCCGCCGAACACTTTATATGATATATGACAAGCCTGAGCGCGTCCATCTCTGGCTCAGCGCCAGACAACGCGCGAACGCACAGTTTGAATCTGGCAGTTAGGCTATGTCATGTCACTGTACATATTTTGTCCAGACTTTGACACCCTTGCAAGGAGAGGGGACGAGGCTCATTGTTCACATGAACACCGTGTCTTGGAAAGACAAAGACGGGCCCGTTCACATATCGCGTTTTTTGCGCGCTCAAGTTTGTTATTTCAGATGTTCGCGCTCATAATGGAAGCGACGCGGTCGTGAAAGATGTGGTCAGGCATCTGATTGACTCGTCAAACGCATGCGTTTCGACTGCCAAGGGACTCGCGATTTGTCATAAAAGCGCGCGTTCTTAACGTGCGCTTTGTGGTCACGGAAAAAGCGCGTCAGAAACGCGCGTTTTTTGCATCAAAACGTGCGTCCTCGACGTGTGATCTGCTATTTAAATGATATTGTTTCTGTCTGCAGGTGTTTTATGCCTCTGAAGTGTTTTTGTAACAAGAAAAGAAAAACAACCCTCGGTTTCAAGTTCACTGTTTTTTATTTCAACACCTCGGACAGTCCCTTAATCCCTTCGTACGAGACACATCTCGCAAATTTTCCAGTTGTAATTCCGGTAACACTTTACAATAAAGTTTCAAACATTAATTTTTTTTTATGCAAAAACCACAAATTTCTGGCGCGCGTTTTCCGTGACCACAAAGTGCACGTTAAGAATGCGCGCTTTTATGGCAAATCGCGCGTCCCGCATGCTTTATGAATACTTTAGCTTGCCATCAGTGTTGCCAGATGTACGATAATTATCGTATTCGTACGATAATTTTGACCTCTGTACGATGTACGATCAATAATGAAAAAAATCCCATAATGTACGATAATTTCAGAGTTTTCAGTCGTTCGTCCAAACACACATCCTACCGCTTCTCTCTCTGACCCAGAATCATTTTGCAGGCTCACCTGCCTGCACGCAAGCACGTATACACACACAAACACACACACACAGGCACCACACGTGTCGCCCGGCCCGCACGTCAACACTACTCCATCTAATCCATCCTACATGTTGGGATAAATAGCTGTATTCTGCACGTTTACGTCGTGTACGATAATGTTCTTCCAAATACGATCATTTTGAACTTCTGGTACGATAATTGGACATTTCCAATCTGGCAACACTGCTTGCCATACGCATGTGGTGCAGGCTGCAGCGCGCTCGTTTTTCCAGGCGCGCCTATATGCCGCGGCGAGATGAAAAACATCTCAACTTTTCAGAGAGTGCCGCAAGGTCATTTGACTAAAACCAACCGGTCAGCTTCGGTCTTTCTGAATTAACAACTTCGAAAGCTCGGCCGAACAGCTGATCATAGCTGTACAGTGCGGTTTTTATTTCTCATCTCCATAAATATAGCCTACTAAACCCTAGATTCAGGCCCACCTCGACTTAATCCAGGCCCACCCATCTGTCACGTTCTGCATCCGCCACTGCTGTTATACAAAGTTATCATTAAAAGAAGTTAAGTTGGTCAGCTTGTTTCTATCGTAATGGTCGTGACCTCTGGTTAGATATGATTTTACCTTAGTTGAGTGTGTACATATCTATGGGGACTACATAATATAATTTTAGGAATTAACAAGCATGGTGCGGTTATCTAAAAAGTAGCTTATGTTTAAGAGATCGTATACCCGGCCAGTGCGAGACTCAAAGCGTTATAGGAATCCGGATGAACGAATGAAATTTCAATAAAGAGTTAAATAGAATAATCAAACATCCACCGAAATGTAATCATTAACAAACATCAATTAAACCTTTTTAATTTTTGGAGTCAGACGAAACAAAGAAGTAATTAAATTACTTTGCCACACTGAAAAGGCAGTAACACGCGGTAATCCTTCACCCGCTTATCGGAAACCGATTGTTGTTGGACCGATTGGGCAGGCCTTACAGTATTCATTTTTCTTTTTTTAATCCACAACTCATACTCAAAATCCTTAGGCAACATATGTGCACATTTGTGTATGCAATCAATTTAAAAATGGAATCGACAAAAAATTGTGTCTGTCTGCTCGCTTAGCCTGACTGGTTGCTGAATATGGCCATTGTAGATGATGCCTGCAGACAGCCACTAATTGGGGCCAGTCTATCTATTCAGTCCATTTCATGGGTCAGACACCCAGGATGAAATTGTGTTAGAAGACCGACATCCTTTGAGAAGGAACTGAATATTTAACCACAACCAGCCATTCATCAACACGAGGGTCCTCTCACTGAACTAATGATTTAAAGAAAATGACAATGGTTTGTATGCATGATTTGAAAATGATCCAAAGAACATCTGAACAATATGTAAAATAAATAAATAAATAAAACATTTTTATGAGAGAAATAATATACTTTCAACAGAATATTAAGTGCAAACTGAATGTAATGTTTTCAGACAAATAAGTGCATGTTATTTAATTATAAATAAATGTATTAAATCTGTATCTAAATTTGTATTAATGTATTAGAGTGCTTTTTGATCACCTTAAAGAGGACTATTCTGTCTATTCCTGTTTGCCTGTGTGTCCTGTAATTTGACCCAATTTATAGTGTGTTTGATTAATGATTCTGTCCACCTGTTGTTTATTAATTTCCTCATTTAATCTGTGTACCAGTTCTATGGTACCCATGAAAAAGTATTCTCGTCGCTTGATAAACTTAAGATTGAGCCACTGTAGTCACTTGGACTATTTTAACGATATCTTTAATAACTTTTCGGGGCTGGCAAGTGTCAATCCCTTAGAAGCCTATGGAGGAGTGATCCAGCTCTCAGATTTCATCAAAAATATCTTAATTTGTGTTCCGAAGATGAACAAAGGTCTTACAGGGTTGGAACAACATGAGGGTGAGTAAATACTGACAGAATTTTCATTTTTGGGTGAACTATCCCCTTTAAGTTCACTAAAGTCTTTTACTTTTATTTCACTAGTATTATATTATCAGCAAGTACATTTTTAAAAATATATACTTTTAAAATTTGAAGTAAACTTCAAGTGCACAATCAATACAATTAAGCACATGTCTTTTTTCACAATGGAAGTCCCATGTTTAATGTGAAAAATGTATTTTCAATTTGATTAATTGTTTTGTCTTTTCAGCATGAATGAAAAACGTGTCTGTAGAACAAAACCCAGTTAAACTTAATACTCTCCTTTTTTAATCTTTTTTTGTTTTGTCATTATGCTATTTTTATTGATAACAGAATAGTGAGAACCAAGAAACTATTTAAAAATAGAAAATAGTTGTCAGATTGTATTGCTGATATATATGTTTTGGAGATCGTAGTCTTTCTAATTCAAGCAAATAGGAGCTGTACTGGTATGCTTTCCCAGAACAAAAATATATTTTAAAAACACTTTCCAAACATTCCCATTAAGTTATGACAACGTTATATCTAAATGTTGTCTGAACATTCAAAAAAAGTTTAAAATGTTTTTGAAACGTTTTATCTTGGTTATACAAACATTAAGGAAACATTCCATTTTATGATTTTGCAAACATTATGGGAGTTAATTTTAAAAATTCTATAACAAGCAGTAACATTTAAAAAATGTTAGACGGAAATCCAACAATAATGTTTCAGGGAAAAAAAAACATTCCATAAACAATGTATAAATAATGTTTTTCTGATAATGTTTTGAGAACATTAAAGACCAGATAACATTTTTAGCACACATTTTATTAACAGTAGTGGAATGGTGTTTAGCCAGAATGTTCTGGGAACATTATAGTGGCACTTAGACCTACACATACAAACTGAGACATGTCAGTACAAGTGACTAAGCATGTCCTGGCCTTTACTTAAACCCACTCTGAACCAGCTCTTTATTTTAATCTCCTGAAAATGGCAGGCAGTTTTATTGTAAGAGGCAGGAATCTCAGGCTATTGGCATAAGGTCTAGTCAAAGAGAGAGCTGCTGAAGAGAGAATAAATGAAAGAAAAAGCAAGACAGACAGGACGTGAGAGCTAAATGATTGTGACTAAAGAGTGCTGCTGTTCAGTGGTAATTGGATTTGTAATACTCAAAGGAGATATTGCTCAGCACTGGACATCAATGTTTATTCATTGAAAGAGGTTTCATATCCTGCCAAGACACAGCTGACCACTCAGGTGTGAAGGAATAGGAAGTGATGAGAGCGAGTGTGTGTTTGTGTGTGTGTCGTCTAGTTTCTGAAATCTCCTTTGAGCATTCATCCAGATTTGACTCCAGCCAAGCGTATCACGAGTTTGACGTAATGATAATTGATCCCATTAAGCACAGATGAATGTAATCATTCAGATAATGAGGCAGTGATTTAATTCACATGTTGCTCTATAAGAAATTATGTTACCATGGTTATTTGGAGATGTATGATAGTATGAATTCATTCTTTCAAATGTAGTAAAAGACATTGAGCGATATTACCATTTTATGACCAGTGCTGATATAACTAACTTTTTATGTTTAGTGTTTAAGAACCTATTTTTAATTATTGTTTTATTTCTGCTTTTTGAAACAATAATTAAATTATCATTGAACTAGTACAACTACTAAAATAATGATAATGATACTTATCATTAATATATTTTATTGTAATAGTCCAGTCACCAATACAGCAACATAGTGTCTGCACAGATCCGGCCCACATCTGGTACACGTTGCATCCTATGTTGCTCTCTGGGCAGTAATCTTTTTTGTGTGGTTTTTTTTTATTTTATTTTTATTTTTTTTATTATTAGTATTATTGTAGGCTACAACCATTTTTATAAATCTAAATGGTCCCTAATTTCTTTTCCTCTTTGTTTTTGTCACAAAGTTTCCCTGTTTGGACTCAGTTGCATCATTTCCTGCCACTAGTTTGTCATCATGGTTTCTAATTTGATTTGTCATCACTGTCAGCGGTGTTATCGTTAATTACCACCAAGTCCTGTGTTTTCAGTTCACCTTTTTCCGTCTTGTTCATGTATAGTTGAGTGTGCGCACTTGTTGTTTGTTTGTTTGTTTGTGTGGATTAAATATTGTTTGAAACCTTCACCTTCTTCATGCTTATTAGTGGAGTCAATTCTGATTAATTTCTGCAAACCTTCTTCTATAAGAAAGTATCTTCCCTACAGCTTTGAAAACAGCAATAGTAAAGCCGATACACAAGTCAGGAGACAAACTCCGGGTCTCAAATTATCGACCTATAAGCATTCTTCCTACGATCTCCAAAGTCTTTGAAAAAGTAGTTTTATCACAGTTAGTGGAACATCTTGATTACAATGCTGTATTACATCCTCTCCAGTTTGGTTTCAGAAAACAATACTCAACGGAGACAGCATGCTGCTATTTAATAGAGGAAATAAAATCAAGTCCAGATAGAGGATGAGTTGTAGGGGTGGTCTTTCTTGACTTGCGTAGGGCTTTCGATACAGTAAACCATGAATTACTGATAGATAAATTAACACATTTCTCTATTAGTTTAAGTACAATCAATTGGATTAAATCTTTTCTCAGTGCTAGGCAGCAATGTGTATCGATAAATAATGTATCATCTCCCTTACCAGCATGCACTATGGGTGTGCCGCAGGGCTCTATATTAGGGCCCTTGTTGTTTTCCCTTTTTATAAATATTTTCTGTCTGTGTGTAGCGATGCTAAAATGGTAATGTATGCTGATGACACAGTAGTGTATATTCATGGTAAAACTGTTAAGGATGTTGCCTGAAAGCTTACTGAGGAAATGAAAAAGATTTCCATTTGGTTAAAAAATTCTCATTTAACTTTGAATGTTGACAAAACGGTTTCTATGTTTTTCACAAACTGTCATAAGTTCTCATTATGTAAAACTGAACCAAAAATCATTATTGAGGGACAGGAAATTTTAAGGGTTCACCAAATTAAATATTTAGGAGTCATTCTTGACCCAAATTTAAATTTTAAAAAACATATTAAAAAGATTACAAACATGCTAAAACTTAATATAGCACATTTTAGATATATTAGGAACTCTTTGACCACAGAGGCATCCAATTTATATCAAATGCGATGATAATTCAGCACTTTCGATATTGCATAACGAGTTGGTCACAGGCATGTAAAACAGCATTAAGGCCTCTGGAATCATTGTATAAAAGCTCTCTTAAGGTTCATGACAAGAAATCTCGATTATTTCACCATTGTCATATTCTTAAAAGACATAGTATATTAGGTTTTGAAAACATAATTATATATTCAAACATCTGTCTTTTGTTTAAGATAACAAATGGTATCGCAGCCCCTCCGTTAAATTTTTTTATTTCACTCAGCTCAGAAATTACAACAAGAGTCGCTCGGTCGACTGTTCGGGGCGAGTGTAGGATTCCTCAGTGTAAAACAGCCCTTGGCAGCTCAGCTTTCTCATGTGTGGCCATCAGACAATGGAATAAGTTGCCAACAGAATTGACCACATGTGTAAATTTTAATTTTTTTTCACATCGGGCCAAGAAATGGCTACTTTCAAAACAAACATGTTTACATAATGTATTGTAATTGATGTGTATGTGAGAGTCTATAATGTATTTTTAATATGTGTATTTATTGACATCAGCCTGCCCAGGGACTACAGGTGGAAATTAGCACAAGTGCTACAACCTGGTAAAATGCATCTCTCCACTCTAAGGTTAATGTATATTTTGCATTTTCCCTGTCCAAAATAAAAAAATAAAAAAAATAAAAAAATAAGACAGTTCTTTTAATGAACCGGTTCAAAAATCGATTCATCGGTTCCTTAGGTTATCAAGCAATGATGGCACTATGCATTTATTTTTTAACAAATCAGTGCCATGTTTTATCAATAAAACATTCAAATAAAGTCATTTGTGTCAATCTTAAAACATTCAAATTAAAAGTTATTTGTTTGAACGCATATATTGCAGAAAATTGGCTTTCATTTGCTTAAGTTAATAGGCTATTTGTGGTCAAGTCACCTTTATTTATACAGCGCTTTTTACTATACTGATTGTTTCAAAGCAGCTTAGCAGTGATAACATGAAAATAATACAACAAAGTTATTTCTAAACTGCATCATCGTCCACCTTAAAGGGACATTGTGTAGGAATTTCTCCCATCTAACGGTGTAATTGTATTTTGTATTCAAACGAATTGTGCTCTCCAGCGCCTCGCTTTTTCAAATGCGTGTTGCATCTACGGTAGCTGTTATGTATAAAAAGCTATGACAGGATGTCTTCTAATAGGTTTTTTATTTCAAACAAACTGCAACTTGACACAACAAACAAACGAATGTTACAGTATGAATTACTGACTGACTGACTTGCCGGGGCAGTGACAAGCACCGCTCACTGCTCTGCTCCTCCGTTTCTGCTGCTTTCAGTCACGTGACGCTGGCTCTGAACGAAAAACTCGTTGTGGAAACGCGTTGGCCTAGTACTTTTTGACCCTCTCTGCTATTATAGTTTGTCGAGATGGCGGAACGACATGGAAGCCTCCCTGGATAATAAATTCTTCGTTTACGAGGATAAGTCAGATAATTGAAAGAGGTATTTGTACACCATTGAGGACATATTTATGAATACAAATATTGATTTTAGATAATAAAATACCCAAAAAACTACACATTGACCCTATAAGTAAGGCAGATCAATAATATTGTTGAATATTAAATGTCCCCAACTAAGCAAGCCAAAAGCCAAGTCAACAGTGGCAAGGAACCAAAACTCCATCAGGTGACAGAATGGAGAAAAAAAACCTCGGGAGAAACCAGACTCAGTCGGGGCAAGTTCTCCTCTGGTTTAAATTGAGGTTTAATTCACAGTTTAATTTTATGTCAAATATGACTGACCACCAATATTGAGTAGCCTACATATTGGATACGATTCCTAAAAGTTTCGCACCAACAGCACATTAGACCAAACGTGGATATGTTATTTCTACATGTCTAAAGTAGGCTATATGGAAAGAGAGAAAAAAACTCCCTTTTAAACTCCTTGCTTTCGCTTAACAACTTAAAATATAATCTGAATGCACAATAAACTAGCCTATAGTAAATTTCATTTACATCTCTCGACAGAAAGGTTTTTGCAGGTTTTAATAAAATGTTATTTAATATCAGTAGTCCTAATAAGCATAGCCTATTTACAGTACGTGCGATAGGCTTGGATAGTATCGCCAACTCCCTCATCAGACTCCTCGATAATCCTCGGCAAACTTCGACAGCTGGTTGAACCGGCTCATTCGGTTATTTTTTAGTCGGACGTGCTACATCGGCTTGTTCACCTTGCGTCATCAACCCGGAACGGTTACTTCCTATGAACCGGCTCAAAAGAACGATTCATTCAAAAACCGAACATCACTAGTGTTTATGTAGCAGAACCGTGGCAGTTTTGGACTCTACCAAATTTTTCACTTGATTGTTAAATTACTTATTTAAAAAGTTTATTCAAACAATAGGCTACATTAAGTAATTTACCTGTGCGTTTACTTTATTGTTGTGATTTCTTTGTATTTTCTTATACACACTTGGGAACTGATGTCCTCTGAGTCGCTGTACTGTTCAATAGTTTCATGTGGAAAGAAACTTTTTGATTCACTGAGGCAAAATAGACTTTCATCTACGCTGCATTACATTGTGTGTGCTTTCATCTTAATTATATATACATGTAGCCTTTAATTTAACAAATATGACAATGAAATAATGTACTTCAATATGCTTAAATTGACACTATATAATTCTAATTGTGTGCATGTGTGTAAGGAAACCAGCCAGAGCTCAGCTCAGCTGGATGAAACAACTGGGTTTGACATTTCCACCGTAAATATCAGCTGTTATTTTAGTGTGGCATCTGGGTGGCTGGCAGGTAGCAGGGTGAGCTTTGACTCAGTGTGAGTGCTCTGATCCCAGCTGGGCTGCACACCACCGAGCGCTGCAGTCCCATGGAGGAGAGGAACCGCGTGAGAACCCTCCACACCGAACCAGACTCACACATACCTGATGTCAAGATGGTTCTTAAAGATCTATTTTATTGTTGGCGTGGGTGTGAATATGAAATGTATTTTAGATTCATTTGGCAACTGAATTGCTCTGACATCTTCTCTCATTTTCTTATTGTTCATCCACCGTCTGACCTCAGCAGAGAAATCAAGGAGCACTGCACAATAGGAGCTCGCTGGATTTACAATAGAAGATGGCACCGCACAAGGAGGAAGAATTTTGAAGTCATTTCACATGCTGACATTTCACCTGAGGCTATTTATTTGGAGCTCAGCGGGCAGAACAAAGAACATCCTCAGTTCCCTTTCGATGTTTTTTAACCTTCTCTCATCCAATCTCACCTCTCTCTTTCTATGGAAATCACAGTTTCACAGCTTGGCTTGTATATTTCCCCTTTAAATTACTCTTCAAAATTGCCCCTCTGTGCCATCAGTGGGTGCCAGATCGAAAACGAACGATTTTATTACGCTGTCCAAATCACTAACAAGATCGTTCTTCAGATCGCAAACACTGGCCTCAGTGTTTTGCAAAACGCCTTTTCACCTTTGTTGCCATTGACTTGGCTTACTTAGTTGGGGACATTAAATTAAACATTTAATAATATTCAAAAATAATATTGATCTGCCTGCATTGACACTATTATACAAGAACTCAACTGAGCTGGACGATGACATCACGGTTTAACCCTAACCCAAGCACTATAAAATAAAGTGCAACTAACCTCAACAACATCCTAATCCTAACGATATAAGTACATGTAGTTAATTATTATTACTCAGTAGCCTACCTAAATATATTAGACTGTAACACCAGACTGATCTCATGAAATGGCGTATGTATGACACGCCAATTCGTATTTCCATTTTTGGCGTGCTATCAACACGCATAATCGCTTTTCAGCGTGTTTATCAACGCCTTTGACTTAACGTTATATTACTGTATTATGTATATATAGATATATGACCTACCCCAACCCCGTCCCTAAACCTACCCGTCACTGGGGTTAATACCATTTATGAGTGTTCTCCTACCATCCTAGGAAAAAAAAGATCGCTCCACAGATGTAGATATAGATTTTGCTTCGTTTCGCTCGGACATTTAACGGCGTACACATACACGCGGAATCACTCGGATATTTAATGGCGTAGACATACACGCAAAAGATTTCGGCGTGGACATACACACGGATAGCTCAAAATGCGTATAGATAACACGCCACTTGACTTGAAAGTGGCGTGTATGTTTACGCAAAGTCATGATGTCATGTTGGTAACACAGACACTGTCAATATTTCTGCGGAGCCCAATAACCAAAAGAACTTGAAAAAGTTGAATTTCCCTGCTGGACCAAGCTGGATTATTGCTTGTTTGGTGCCATAGCATATGATGCATTGGGAAACGCAGCCCAGGATAGATGAAGCTGCCCAAACAACAACATAGTTTCGGCCCAGATCCGGCCCACATCTGGTACACCGGGAATCCACACAGCCCGGATCTGGGCCAACACTATGTTCCTGCCTGGGTGGTTTACAAAGGGAGGCTTGGCTCAGCATCCAAAACACCATATAAGATGGTCACAACGCAGGTCTTTAGGGTGGAAAGATTGTGACCTGAAGGATAGCCTACCTAAAGAAATATGCAAATGTACACGCGGGCACACGTGAAAGCTGTTTCTGCCTAACTTGATGCATAATGCCGCAGGTTCGGTCTGATATAGGTTGATATAAAAAAAGCCAATCAAAGAAACACTGTTTTCGCCTCCCCTCTGCTCTGATTAATAGCGCCACTAATATAGCACACAAAAATGTATTATGATGAAGTCCCGACTCAAACGATGTGAGTGGGTCAGTAGGGAGCGCTCAGCTGGAGAAAGACATTACTCTGATGCCTGCCTGACAGGGAGGTTGCTATGGTAACACCACCGCTCAAAGTCCTAAAGGACGAGCACACCAGAAGAGCTCTCCAGTAGACGAGAGACAGAGAACGAGTGAAGAAGAGAGGGAGGGATGAAATGATAAATAAAAGGATGGAAATGGAGGTGGGCGGTGTGGGAGAGAGTAATGGGGCAGGTGTGCAGCGCTCACTTTATAATAGGTAGATGTCATGCGTCCCGCTGCCGCTGATACATGCTTCACGTCCCGCTGTCGGCGCCAATTGACATATCATGAAGCAGAGCCACGGATCATAGCAGCGTGGGCTTGAAACTCCTTTTTATCACTGAGTCAAAGGGGCTGTATCAATCTGAAAGACCGAGACCATGAAATACTAGGCTAATTTAAGAACTAATGGAGGCTAGAGGTAGCTACACACATAGTCTAATAAAAAAAAATTGCATCGGATTCAAGAACTCTGAGAAATAAGCCAGAAAGCTTTAGTCTTCAAAATAACACGACATGTTTGGTCCACCTACGGTTCCAACCTTAATTATTCACAGAGACACGGGAAAAAGCCTTTAAGAATGTTCAAGTGTGTTGGCTGCACTGTAGTTGTGTATTTCTGCGCGTGTGGGTGCATGAGCATGCGTAGGAACACTTATAAATCAGAGCCGACTCATACCTGCAGCTTCCGTGACGGGGAACGGTAATATCTTTTACTCGAGCGAGCTTTAGTACTTTCGAGATCCTTTGAGAGTGACAAGTTTATTTTCGGAAACCTGCGGCTCCAAACAAGGTCACTAGCTGTGCCAGCAACACTGGCAGAAAAAGAGTGAAAATCATCTCCGGCCTGTCAGTTCGCCGCTCTCGCTGGAGGTGGCTGAACTCAACAGTGGCACATTTCTCAGGAGCCCTACTGACGATGTGCTTTTAGTGCTCTGTCCGGAGAGAGTCAGTCTCCACTGGAGAGCACAAACGCGACGTGACAGCTCTCTGTGAACATGCTTGGTCCTCTGCTTCGTTTAGAGAGGAGATAGCGACATTGAGTCTGGGAAAGGGTAGGATTCTGGTAGGAGTCCACACCACAGTTAACCGCACAGAGAAATGTACTACAGAGTCACTAAAGGGACATGCTGGTGGGAAAACATATGGAATGGGAGAATTGCATTCCCACAAGAAACTTTGCTTTTGATTGCAAAACCTCTGCGTTCGCAAGAAATAAAAACATTTCACGAGCGAATGTAAAGTTTCTTGGGGGAACGCAACAGGATTGAGATTGGAGGAAAAAATCTATCAAATTGACAATTTTTTCCTCTCATCTCATGTTTTTTTTCCTTCACAATGTCCCTTTAGCCCTAGTAAAAACAATAGGAATCACTTTCACTACAATTTTTTCCAGCGGATGAATGATAAAAAAACATTGACAGCCAATCAGAATCCATCCTGCTTTAATTAGATAGAGTTCAATCTATCTTATCTATCTATCTATCTATCTCCATACAATGTCAATGGGGTACAATTTTATTTTGGACCCAACTGACATTCACTATACCCTTATATGATGTAATATTTGAGGCACAGACATTTATAACTGTATGGATACTATAGAGTGCACTCATTCAATCTTGCACCTCATTAACAAGTGTACAACCAATGTACACTTATCAGCTAGCCGCTAGAGAATACCAATGCACTGTGATCGATGTGTTAATTAAACTCCTACGTGTCACCAAAAGATGTCGTACCCAGCACTTTGGTCGTGCTCAGTGTCCAAATTCGCTGACTCATTTTCAATGTCTCATTCAATGAATTGGTAATTTAGAGAAAAATGAATGAGGGAATCAAGCAGGGAATCAAAGTGAATGAGGGTCCAACTGAAAATGTGTCTCAACTGAAGAAAAAAAAACACCTTTTACTATTGTTGAGAACAATGGGGGGCCTTGGTGTCAAAAAGGTAATTTTTAAGGTAAAAGCATGTGGACATTTTTAACTTGAATGTTCAAGGTTTCCTGTGGCAGCCACTTAACAGTCCATTGTGCTGCTTGTTGTTGCAATTTGTTGTATTTATCACATTATTACATTTATTATTATAATCACAAACACACTGGTTTGTAGCGCAAATAGTTTTGCCATTCGCTGCATTTTGTCATTCTTAGTTATTTGCCCACAGCAGCGAATGAATCGGAAGTCACGCACATTCACAGGAAATAGCTCACTTCCGCATTGATAAACGAGTGGATAGGAGCCTTAGCTTGTGATCCTTTCTGATCCTGCCTGCTCTTTAAAGTACTCAAATAACCCCAATAGGAAAGTTTGTCAAGATTAACTTTGAATGTAGCTTAATACAGTATAGCCTTGTTTGAAAGTTTAAAAAAGTTGCTGTTTTCTGCAAACTACGAACCATCATTTTATAACAGATTTAAAAATGTTCCAACTAAAAAAAATTTAGGAGTAATGAGATGAAAGACAAGGGGGCTCTAGCAGACTGTTCAGAGCTGTGGATGCTGTCGAGTTAGAATAACTATTTCTTGTGTCAGCACAGCATTCAACTGAAAGAGCCTTTGGCTAGTGCTTGACATCCACCCACAAGAAATCAGTGTGGTGTCAAGGCTGGATCCTACATATGTTCATTTAATGAATCAACAGAGCACAGATGTAGAAATAACTGCCTTTAATGCTTAAATTAATTGATACTGTGCTGCATTCATTCCCATTCCCACAGAGTATTTATATTTTATGACCAATACTCAAACATCAAGAGAATAGCAGTAGATTTGTAATAGAATGCAGTGATTAACAGACTCTGAAGCACCAAAGAGTTTCGCTTAAGGAAAGTAACAGATACATATAATGGGAAAAATATCGAGGGTCCAAACATATGTATACAAACAGTAATGTCATTTAAATCATGACATACATATGGTGTGAGTACAAATAAACGTCTAAGGCAAAGAAAGCTACATTTACAGCAGCTCTGACGAACACTTGTAAATAAGCAGCAGAGAATGGCAAAGAATATGTGCAAATGTGTATATCTGGAAAGCGTGTTAAAAAGGAAACCCTATTATATTGTGTGTATGTGTAAACACACGGAGATCTACCGCACATTGTGTAGGGTTTAAAATCTACATATGCAAAGTTGCCATTATGCACTCTAGTTCATTTACATATTATTTGAAATCTATTTTTTTCACTTAAAGTATGCTGATATAGTACGTCAAATAAGATCCTTTGTATAGGAAGGAATGAAAGACTTTGGTCCAAAGCAAATAAATACATAAATGAATGCTAATCTTTAATTTAGCAGGGATACAGTGTAGGTGACTTCTAACGGGTATCATGGTGTTATTTTTGGAGATCATTTAAAACTCAATCACTGCAGCTGACTACCACTAGAGTTTGGCACATGAGTTAGTTCAGTTAAGAAGTCTCTCAGGCCTCGGCTCCACCTAGGGGAGTGGAGGTCATAAGGTGGCCGGCTCTAGTGTGGATGATTGGCAGACCTAACTGGTGGAGTCTCCCATTCACTCCTGTCCGTAATGAAGACATTCACAGTGATTGGCTGGAGTAGTGCCAACCATTGCCTCTTAGATTTCCGTCCCCGGTCCGACCTCTTTGCTGTCTTCCGTGAGCTTGTCACCTGAAATACAAACACAATATACTCAAACATCCCTGCAAATGCATTCGTATCTGATGCTGCAACAGGGTGAACACTTTATGAGCAATATCGAATTCCCACATTTTTGCATTTCAAAATGTGTCAAACTGCAATTGAGATGTAATTTAAAAAAACTTGTTTTAACTTGGACTGCTCTTTAAATGTTTGGGGTCAGTGAGATTTTTATTGAAGAAATCGATACTTTTATTCAGCAAAGACATTAAATTGATCAAAAGTGTAAATACATTTATAATGTTACAAAATATATATATATTTCAAATAAATGCCGTTCTTCTGAACTTCAGTCATCAAAAAATTCTGAAAGAAAAAGTATCACAGTTTCCACACAAATATTAAGCAAAAACCGTTTTCAACATCGATGATGATAATAATAAGAAATGTTTCTTGATTGCTGTAGGATCATGCGGCATTGAAGACTGCAGTAATTGCTAAAAATTAAGCTTTGCCAGCACAGGAATTTATTTTAATAATTTGATTTGAAAATATTTCACAATATTTTTATTCTATTTTTAATCAAACAAATGCAGCCATGCTGAGCATAAAAATAATTCTTTTAAAAGCATTAAAAAAATCTTACCAACCACACACTTTTGGACGGTAGAGTATCAATATTACATAGTGTATAATGACGTTTTAGTGTCATGTTAACATTCCCACCTCCTCATTTATTTTTTAAAGTTAGACACAACCTTCTTAGTATTCCTCAATCAATTCATTATAAACAATAAAAAACTATATATAATTATACAATATAACAAGAAAAGATTAATAGGGTCGCTAATGACCCAAGGTGTGTAACAATGTAAGTCAGCCCAGTCTCATCCCAAGGCGTCATCTAACTGACACTTTTGACCATGTTTGACCATGCGTCAACATGCCGACGCACATGGCACCCTTTAAGCGTCAATATGAGGCGCCTCCTAGTGGTCTAACCCTAACCCTACCCCAGACCTAAACCTACCCATAACGGAAGCGTCATCTAACTGACGCTAAAGGGTGCCATGTGCGTCGGATTTAGACGCATGGTCAAAAGCGTCAGTTAGATGACGCCCGAGGATGAGCGTCTTATATTGACGTTTAAAGGGTGCCATGTGCGTCGGCATGTTGCCGCATGGTCAAAAGCGTCAGTTAGATGACGCCTTGGGATGAGACTGTGTTGTGTAAGTATATTTTTTCTGCACAAAAATAATTCAATCTTTGATGACTGAATAAGTGCAAATCACCTTTCTTCCACAAGGTGGCAATGTCTGATACACAATGATGAAGTGAAGTTTCGCTTGTAGTTACCGCAGACAGAAAACAAAATAATAGGAAGAATCATCAGCAAAACTTGAAATGACTCAGCGATTTATAGCAAAGCAAGAACTGAACGCAATCAAATATTAGTGTCACTTTCACGTGATGGTGGATCTGGTGAAGAAGCTGTCCACAATCAAAAAAGTATATTTTGAAGATGTTGAAAATGATAATTTTGAGAATATGTTTGAGATCGCAAATATGATTCAGATGCCGCATGTACTGGAAAATTAGCTCTGATGAGGACAGTGATGATGGTATAAAACATCTGCTCAAACTGAACCCTTCCAAGCTTCAAAAAGTAACAAAATATGCTTTATTTTATTCTTCTGTAATTGTTACTCTAATATCAGGACAGTTTTATGTTATTGCAACAGGTAGAGATCCATCCGTGTTAGATTTAGATCCCGGTCGCTAAAAACACGAATATGTAATAATGATTGGCAAAACAGTCATGAATTTAAAGGTTAAAATAAAACAAAAATCTAATATCAACATCATATGAATAAAGTTGTAAGCTTTCGAGAATAATAGGCCTTTTAAGACAATAAGTCAAAGTTTTTAAAATAAAGAAAACGAGATTGAAGCTAAAGATAGAAAAAAATATGATATTAAACTGTAGGATTATGAGAACAAAGCTTTGAGCTTACTTGCAGCCTGGGCCTGTTTGTCTCTGGGGTCGTCTGTAGGGCTCAAATCATCAGGAGGCCAGCGGAGTTCCCCGCTCTCTACCTCCCCGCTCTCAGTGGGCTCAACCACGATGGACGGCAGGCGTTTGGAAAGCTTGGGAAACCTTTCATGGGAGTCTGGGCAGATCTATACCATTGGGTCATAAGAAGCCACATTACATGACAGTGTGTTAAAAATGTATTTTTAAGTCTGAAAGCCCTCAAAATGACCTTACCGTTTTCATGAAACAGCACAATTTGATATTTTCTTCTTGTATTCAAGATCTGGGGACCTCTCTAAACCATCCAGGTGGAAGCAGTAGTTCTAACTGTAGCATATACTTTACAAAACTTACATTTGTTCTTAAAAGAAAAACAATGTGTTAAAATGGGTTTAATAAAAATCTAATGTTATACGCTTTATTTCAATAGTCCATTAACGTTTAATCCAGAGGGAAGAGAGCACTGTATATTTATGAGACTGCATCCAGTTTTGTGCAGGAGAGAAGGAAATTTGCATGCGAGCACAGAGAATCGTGCATTACAATAATGCTCTCCTGATAATAATCGCCATACCCAACAAACATTCTACTGACTAGAAGTAACATGTCAACTTCTACTTACCGGAACCCTAACACCTAACAGTCTAAACTCTAATGAGAGTTAGTTGACATGTAGTTGGAAAGTTACTGATAGTTAGCAGAATATCTAAACTGGGCCATTGAAATAAAGTGTTACTAAATTAAATAATTCATGATATTATCTAAACCTTATGTCAATTTATAGACTATTATTTTATGTATGCTTAGAAATATTTACTGGCAAAAGTACAATTAAAATCTATGAAAGCATTTATCCTTTCAGCATTCAGCAATAATGCCTACTCGAAGTTTTAAGTGCATTCCCATTATAAGCAATCAGAGAGGAGAATCTGGTTTTTGTGGACAATCACTTATAATATGAGTAAATATATGATTACAAAAGCTTCCCCCCAGCAGTTTCATAAAAATAAAAATAAATCCTCGATGGATATCTATTAATGAGGTGTTTGGCATTCACCTCATGCCTTGCATGAGTTCTATTGCTATAGTGCAGCGTCATTTAGAGTTCACGAGAGCAGCATGTGACTCATGTTGTGTAGATGCAGTGAAGTGTGAACAAGAGCATCTTGAGTGTGTATCTGTATGTTTGCAACATGTCGGGTATCAAGTCTAAAAGCATCTGTTCCAACTGTGGAAAAGGGTGTGCACTGGCATGTTGGTTTCCACAGCACAGAAAGAGCTTACATGACAGAGTGAATGACAGGGTTCATTCAGCTAGCATATAATGCCACTGCTTATCCTTTGGTAAAGACCGGGTAATGATGATCGTTTCCTGAAAAGATTGTTACCTTTTGAGTCTCTCTTGAGTGTCTGAGAGGAATCTGAATTCATCCAGCATCAGGCTGTATGAACGAGCATGCATCCGGTTGGCTTTTCGTAGCAATGTGAGCAAAATAAAAGGGGCTTCAATCAGGCTGAAATGATGGAGCTCAAAATAGATCCATGGAGACCTGTCATTTATCCAGGAACTAGAAAAACACTCAGCATGTACGTCTGCATGACTATGACTTAAAATATAACCTATTATTTACCTGGCTCTATGGAATACTGGATTTTGATTTGTCAATCATGGTATTTCATGCTCAAACATTTAATGCTCAACATCCACAACAAAAACAAAGGTTCTATATTGGCATACCTTTAATATCCATGGAAACTTTCCATTGCACAAAAGGTTCTTTATAGTGGAAAAGGGTTCTTTAGATTATTAGAATGTTCTTTACACTAGGGGAAAAAATGGTTATTTTAAGAACTATTAACTGAAAGATTCCTTGGGGAACCCAAAATGGTTCTTTTATGGCATCACTGCGAAAACCTTTTTTAAAAGTGTAGTTTCAATAACCGTTCTAATTTTATGAGAATAGCAACGTCCACACCACAGCTTTGACAAATCTTTCATTTAATTCATCTAAGAGGTCCTAGAGATTGGAGGTCCTAGAGATTCCTTTGGCCTTTGGAATTAAAATAGCCCCACTTCATCACATACCCTTCACCATACCTTACCTAGAGATTGGCATGGGGTACTTTCCATAGATCATCTCTCAATGCAAATCAAACCAGCTATTAGGCTAACTGAAATAAAACCATGCTAATCTCTAAGTATGGTGAAGGGTATGTGATGAAGTGGGGCTATTTTAATTCCAACGGCCAAGGGAACTTTATCAGGATGCATATTATCCTGGATCCATGAAATAGCTGGCCTTTAAAAATAAAAATCTGCCTGGCTCTATGGGAATTTAACATAGGGGTGTCCTGACTTATGCAACCTGTATTTTAAGGAAGAACATTTATTTATTTACGATACATTATTCATTCACAAAGAAAATTGGTGTCCTTAAAGGTTGGATTTTTCCTCATTTTTTAAATTAAGGCATTAAGATCAATTTCCAAAAGATGATTTTTTTATTCCTCTTTTTAATCAACTTTAGCATGGGTGTGTTCACTTATGCTAAGCACTGTATATTTAAAATATTTAATTATTGCAGGTTTGCATAATATTCTGAGTTTGCATTTCAGTAAAAGCCTGCTCACATTAACGGTAGTTTCCAAACTCTTTATAGTGGCTTAGCCCTGAGGCATTTAACATCCTTTCGCATGCCCCCTTTCTTGGACTTTGACTGATTTTCCAGTGGATTTTTTTTTACAATAAAAAATGTTTTAAATAAAAGATGTTCAAAAGAAAAATATGCACTGAGAGTAAAAAAAAACTAAGTAATACTTTTTAATAATAAACTAAAACCACACATAGGTGGCAGTAAGTCACTGTCTTTAGGAGCGAGTGAGTGAGTGAGTGAGTGAGTGAGTTATTCCATTCAGTAAGGAAGCGAGCAAGTGGCTATATTTATGAATGGGTCATTGAATCATTGTCTCTCACCATTCGTTCAAAGACGCAGATTGGTTCACAAAACTCTGGTGTGCGTTGCAGTTCTTCTGTGGCTTTTGTTGAAACTATTATTTCACTCCAAAATAGAGCAAACAATACTGACAATGATACATTTTAAAATATCACTTAATATTACCCTTTTGTTTGTTGAACAGTTGTATAAAATCTATGTCAAATGTGCAATCATGTGGGTATTTGGAAAACATTTTCATTCTTGCTCTTATAATATATTACCAATCAAGAACTCACACAGGGTATACGTGTCTTTATTTAAGAGAGTTTGAGTCTTAAGTCGATGTGTCTACATTTGTTCTTGCATTTGTTCTTACATTTGTTCTTGCACAATGTATTGCGATTTGCTAAGGCTGAATACTCTGCATGAATACTCATAAGCACTGCTTGTGTGGATGCAGTCAGTTTTGACTGCAAAAGATGAGGCAATTTGATTGGATGTCATGTTTTTGACCTTTTATGGCATTTTGCCTGTTGGAAATGCATACTTGGTTTTAAATGTTATTTTAAAGTGGGGTAGGATTAAATTAACTGCAAAATTCAGCATTTTGATCGCATTCCCCCTCTGTCCCGTCACGTACCCCAGGGATATGGAAACCACTGGTCGAGAAAGGTTTACACAGCACACACAACACCTCTGCATCCAATTTATCTCAATATGGGGATAGGAGAGATGTCAGTCAATAAATGGGAAAATGTAAATGGGAAAAAGTAACTTGCATTACTAATTTGAAAAAGTAACAGATCTTTTGTTGTAAGTTTAAAAAGTAATGCGTTACTAATTACTTAAATATGTAATGTGATTATGTAACTCGCATTACTTGTAATTTGTTACCCCCAACACTGATCAAATCAATATTTCATGTCCATCCATTTCCTTTTTCTTTCTTTTTTTTGGCAAATAGCAATTGAATGTACCGTCGCTATCGCAAATTGCATATTGCAGGGTTTTTTTTAACCCTTGTTCCTCTGACTTGAATAAAATTATTTATATGAATCTCAAGAGAGATCCAAAGGAGTGCAAGCTCACCTGTAAAGAGATGTTCTGTTCCTCGGACGTACCGCTCACATTGTAGTCTCCTACCGCAGAGTCACAGCTGTTCATCACATCCGTCATACTGCCTAGTGAAACACTTTAACCTACAAGTCAGGAGGAAGTACATTTAGAATCTCATAGACACAGCGTCGCTCGGTCCACTCATTTGCCTGTGAAGGAGGGAGAGACTGATTCAGATGAGCCACCTGCAATAACCACAGCTGGGTTATTTTCTCATCTATGAAAAGATCCTGGCAAAACCATCCAGCCAATCCATGTGCAGCTACCATGATTTTATGCAGAGCAAGTCTGTACATAGTTTGTTATTCAAATCAACTTCCACCATTTTCGAAGGAAATTACTTTCACGCTCATCAACTAAAATCAAGAGCAAGGATACATTCAGTGGGTACGAATAATATCAAGGCTGTTCTCCGATTCATTCTAAATGCAAAACTCATAGGAGATAAAAATTGAATGGTGCTGAGCATCCAATTGTGAGAAGTGGGCTATATGAAATTATTACATTTTGGTCCCATGTTAAAATCTCAGATCAACAGATTTGTTTAAGTTTAAAGAAGCAATACATTTTTTTATTCTTGAGGTGAATATCATAAACATAAATTTTCAAAACTCTGTAAAACATTTATTGGCAGTTATACTATATAAAATGACTTTTGTTTGATTTAACCTGAAGTAGTGGTTCAGACATTATATAATATCTTTAACTTCAGTAAATCCATGTTAATAATGAAACCACATAAAGTAAATGTTTAGGTTATCTACTATAATTAGGTATAATTATAATTACTATAATTAGATTGGTAGAGCAGCTTTCTGGACAGTGCTATTTTTATATACTATTATATTAATTATTCATATTTTGAATTCTTTTTATATTTTCATTTTTATATTAAATGTAGTGCTCCACTTTAAACGTATTTCATTTCAGCTAGTTGCTAAGGCGACATTTATATTTGTTGTTGTTGTTGTTTTTACTTTAAGTTTTCATCTCATATTTATTTTATTTTTATGAATAGCAAAACTGGTTTCAAATTACTGTATTTATGAGTACGCAATTTATTATTCACTCAACTGATTCATTCAAAAACACTGTGTCTTTTTATGAACAAAAAATTCATTGAATCATTCACTCGATTCATTCAGGAACAAAACATCACTGGGTGTTGATCAAAAACAAGCAACAACTCTGTTATGGCCTCGTTTGGAAACATTTTGTTAGCGGAGCATTCATATTGCATCTAAAATACAAGATACGGAGCTGTTTATTAAGAATCATTATGACAGTACTCTTGCTTGAGAGATACTGATTAAATAATTCACAGGACAGACTGGTCATATTTACACATGAGTACAGTTGGCTTGCATAATCTGTCTGCCACATGATTTGATGGTCTGATGTAATGTGGAGCAGCTGGTGGTCCTCAGCCCTCCGCATGGCACGTGCACACCATGTGTGAATGACAAAGGCAGGGTGACTAATATGAACAACTACCATGAAAACATGCATTGGCATCAGCACATGATATTTGTTTGCTAAAGAATGGGGTTTTATTCATTAGTTCATTGTAGTTTAGTCTCATAGTGTTTGAACAATTTCACTATGTAAACCCTTGCTTATTATACTGTAATATTTTATTATTATTATTATTATTATTATACTGCATCAAAGGTGTGCATGTATACAATGCTGCTCGTTCGCTATATTGCACATGCACCTTCCCAAAACAAGCCTGCTTTTTTAATCTGATGACACATATACTATCACCTCATCATTTGCATGGATAAAACCAGTATCCAGGCTTAGCTGATCTGAGATAAGGCTGTGAAGAGACCACAATGATACTTCTCCTACTTTGATGTCACACAAAAGCCACACATTCGACTGATGAAATAAGAGAGTCGTTTACTACAGATCAGCCGCTTTAAAGATATTTTTGAGAAACCTTAGAGCCTAAAGAGGTTATAATACTGTCATTCATTATCATTTTAGTTTACCCTTGATTCCATTTGGGAACTGGGTGACTCAACTGAATCAAAGGACAAGGGATACTGTGGAAAAATGTGAGGGTGAACAGATAAAAGAAAGCAGCAATGAGCAGTACTATAAAAGAAAAAACGATAAAAGGACAGTGAAAATGAAACGATGAAGAAATAAACAGTTTGGACCAAAGAACGGCACCTATATGCCTGATAAAACAAGCTACAATCTTACACACTGCTATGAAATCACAGCAGTTCAAAGAGTGACCGTGGCAAATCATCCAAAAATAAATAAATAATCTTTTCAACTGAAAGCACCATTCAGATTAATTAGCACCACACAGATGCTGGATGGCAGACAGAAAAAGAAACTAAGCTGTTTATGTTCTCTGCCTTTAATGTTGATTGAAAATGGACTGATTATTCATGCCGCTATTATGTTAGTGGTGACCAGCACAAATACAGCTCACTCCCTGGACCCTTGTTAGCATACAGGCTGTTTCATTGGTGAAAGTGAACGGCAAAGACAAAGGGGACATGAGTAAGGGATCAAAGGGCTGTGCGTGTGCTTGGTGCCATTTATAGTGAGACAAAGCACTGTAGAAGCCTGGCTTTGTAGGCGGCCGCACAAAGACTTTATATGATCATCAAAATATTTTCGGACGGGTGCAGGTGTTATTGCGGGTCATTGCACTATTGAGTATCCGTTGTTTTAAAGAAAACCCCATGGATGGTGCATGGTGACTTTTCTACCAATTAAAGGTGTCTCGCTGAGTATCGCTCTGTGTTTCTGTGAAAAATAGAGATGGCATCTGAATAATTTAACATGACTGGGTGCAACGACAGACCTCACCCACTTCCTGGTGACATGGAAAATCGTACTCAAATCTAGGCAAATGACCGATACTGAACTGCAGTCAGCTTGGGTCAATAGCAAAACTCTCGTTACCATCACAAACCACTCACACATGAATTAAACATGTAAAATAGCACACTAGCTTTAACATAATTGACTGTTGAGCACATAACAAAAGTCTGACATCATTTACTCACCCTTATGTTCTTCCAAACCCATATAGCTTTATTTCTTCTGTGCAACCCGAAAGTAGACCCTCGATCATTATCACTTAGTCATTTTTATATTTTAATCAAAGTACAAGCTTATTCTTGCAAGTGAAAACACAGGTAAGAGAGATCTTGCCATACTGAGAGTTACAAATAAAGGCACGTTGTTATTCACTATTTATGGAAGCTTGTTTTTAAAATAAAAAAATGAAAAACTCCGATATCTATCTCACAATTTTGAATTTATTTCTCATAATTCTGACTTTATTTCTCACAACTGCGAAATCACCCTTTTTATTTTTTATTCCGTGACAGAAAAACAAGCTTCCATACAATATAACTGTCAGCGTTTTGTTGCATTGTGTTGTTCCTGTCTTACGTTTACACGACAACGATATGCTTAAAACGGATACGTTTTTCCTTCAAGTTGTCGCATATAGACGACACCATTATCAAAACGATCCCCATTCACACAGATCCGTGAAAAGGACTAAAAACGCTGTATTCTGCTGCCAGACCATTAGATAGGGATGAAACACTATAGACTGAACACATAATGCACGTGCGCAGTACGTCATCGTCTTTAGAGATTCACGTTTTGTTGTTTCCTGGGAGACCGTTTTCAAAAACTTGCACTTCGTAACCCGTTTTCAAAAGTTTGCGTTTTCAGGCACCCAAAAATTTGTTGTCGTATAAACGAACGGCTAAAAATGCATAAAAAGTTTAACGTTTTTAGTTCAAAACTGTCATGTAAACAGCCCCTTAACCTAGTTTCTAGTCTGTGTCACTTTCATTTAGTTCACCTGTTGCTTGTTAATTAACTCATTGGATTTATTTCTGGTAGAAGTACTCCCTGTTTTGTTCAGTTCTTGGTCCTGTCTTGTCTATGTTGAAGTGGTTGTTTTCTGAGTTTCCCCTGCCTGTTTCTTGAGTGTTTGGGTTAAAATACTATTTCCTGGAATTTTCCTTTGTTGTGCGCTCTCTTGCAACAGCCACCTGTGATGAAAGCAAGGCCCAAATGCCTTTTAAAATTGATAAAAATATTAATAACACAAATTAAAAAATACTTTGATTGTATTATTTTTATTTTTTTTGACCGTTTATGACTGAAATTACCATTCCAAATGACCAGCTGCCAAAATACCATTCGTCCACTAGAATATAGTCCCTATAGCATAACAGGACATTGTGATGCAAAAAATTAATGATCCAAGTATCAATATACAAATACATGTGATTTGAATTTAATGAATGTGAATTGAATATCCTGGACAATTATTGACCAATAAGCATCCAGACCGGAACTCTCCGTTATAGATAGACCACTTTATCCAATAAAGTATGAGATAAGACTAGCCTATAAAAAGGTAATTTAAAAAGATTATGGTACTGATTTGATTTCAGGGATACTTGTGTACTGTGTAATCAGTAATGTAACACTGTAAATGAAAGAAAGAATACAGTACGGGTTTAGAACAGCATGAGCATGATTGA
The DNA here is from genome assembly GCF_051911475.1 of Siphateles boraxobius. Taxonomy (NCBI): domain Eukaryota; kingdom Metazoa; phylum Chordata; class Actinopteri; order Cypriniformes; family Leuciscidae; genus Siphateles; species Siphateles boraxobius. The sequence continues at coordinate 14,247,617 of NW_027509208.1, forward strand.
ATTATGACAGAACACTCTTAACAATAAGGGTTCTTTACTGGCATCTGTGGTTCCAGGAAGAACCATGCAATCTTTCCATTGCACAAAAGGTTATTTTTTAGGTTATTTTAAGAACTATTCCTTGAAAGGTTATTTAGGGAACCTAAAATAATGATTTTTTTTTAGATACATTTGACAGTTACTTTTCATTAGAACACAATATTGGTCACAGAACAGCACTGACATCAATTACAAGAATCAAGAACTGCGGGTTTTCGTTTCGTTTTTTTAAATATTGCGTAAGCGTAACCTCAGAGACTTGCTTATAGCAATATCAATTTGATCAATCGCACAAGGCAATGCATCTTTCTCAAAATACGAAAATATCTCACATATCATGCAGTAAACCTGGACCACTTAATGCTGATGAATCATTCGAGTGTTCCTCAGACCGTGTGAGTTCAAGCTCAAGCGCACATAGTGCACGGCATTTGTACGGCTGATGTGTAAAGTGCTTACCTGTAGCCTTCAAAAGTGTTGTCCCTCCGTGTAAAGCTCGTGACTGTTCTTTCCAGTGGATATGTGTGCTAGACTCACTCAAGTCAAATTCTCCCAGACTGAAGCGCTGCTTCTGTTACCTCAGAGCGCGCGACTGAGATAGCGACTGTAATTTCACGCGCACTCATCCAAGTCACAAGAGCACGACTGTGTGTCTGTGCGTGTGTGTGTGTGCGCGCGCGATCGGGAGAGAGAAACCTTTGGCTTCACGATGGTTTTAAGATGCAGAGAGTTTAGTGTACATTACTATTAAACATTTACCATAATTCAGACGTTGGATATGGTCTTATTGCAATCCTTGTTAAAATATGTAGCCAATTAGCAATGTAGGAATAAGAATTTGGTTACACTTTATTTTAAGGTGTCATTGTTACAGTGTAATTATATAATTAAGTACTGAGTAACATTAAGCAACTACATGTACTTATTATAGGGTTAAGGTAGGATTATGATTTGGTTGAGGGTTAGTTGCATGTAATTATGCATCATTTAGTGTTATTACTATGGTAATTACATGTAACATATGTAACAAGAACACTGTAAAATAAAGTGTTACCAAGAATTTTATATAATAATGGTTTATGAAATATTGAATCTCTCCTCATGCCGGGCTATACTTTTAAAAGTAAATGGTCACATTTTCACACATATCCTCTGAAAATCATGACTTATCATCACTCATTTAAATAATTTTTCTAAAAATATACACTTGAGCTAATTGTTTTTATTCAATATTAATACACAAACAAAATTAGTTTTAAGGGCTGGATCAAGGCATTTCTCCTCACCATTTTAGTTACCACAATATATAATTATAAATAGTGTTGTGGGTAAGTACAGTATTTGATCAGATTACTTTTTTCAAGTAAAAGGTTGTCAGTGTTTCATCTTGTTTAGTTGTGTTGTTGTCTTGGTTTCATGTTTTACCCTTTTAGTTTAGTCTTTAGTGTCATAGTTAGTCTCCTTGGTTACTGCTTATGTTCACCTGTTTATCATTAATTTCCCTTGTTAATTTTGTGTATATATACTCACTGGTCGGTTAATTTCTTGTTGTGTGTTAAGTGGTGTTAGTGTATGTATTTCCTTGTTCTACTCCTTGTTTATTAGTAGCCTGTGATTCCCTTGCATCATGCATTTCCTAAACACCTAGCCTATATATGTGACACCAGTAAAGTAATTCATTACTTTTGAAATTTAGTAATGCAAGTTACTTTGTTTTCTCATTTATTGACCTCTCCTGTCCCCATGTTGAGAGAAATCCTGTGTGCTGTGTAAACAATATGCTTATTAATTCAAGACTAAATGTGAGCATGTATTTACTCATCTCACTTGCACAAAAACAGATTTAGGCCTGGTTTTACTGACAAGGGTTAAATTATGCCAGGATTAAGCTTTAGTTCAATTATAGCATTTAAATAGCTTTTATAAACATGCCTTAAAAAACACTACTGGTGTGTATCTTGAGACAAAAATGGCACTGACATATTTTAAGATATGTTAGTGCAAGTTGCTTTCAGTTAAAACAGCTCAAACATTCTGGGACTAGGTTTAAGCCTGCGTTTAAGACTTAGGTTTAAGGTTTAAGCCCTTAAACCAGGGGTTAGTATTCCTCAGAATTTTACGCATATTATCCAAACCTGCAATGATTAAATATGTTAAATTACACAAATATACTTAATGTATTTAATCTCACTTTATTAACCAATTTATTTGCTGTTGAAGCACATTACTTTTCATAAGAAGTAACTAAGTGGTGCAATTAATTACTTTTTCAAACAATTTAAACCTTTAAGTTTCACTAAAGTACATATTTGACTAGACTTTTGTTTTTGTACTTTTTACTGACCTTAATCACAGCTGCAACACCATATAACCTAAACCAATCCATACCTTCTTATGGCATAGGGCACTTTGTTGCATTATCTTCTAAGTAATTAATCTATAGCTGGGTCCTAATTCAGAGGCTGCATCCTTCAAAGGATGTGAACTTCAAAGGCCACACCTTCAAACGAAGGTCGGACAGAGCGTTTTTAAATGGGACAGTCAAGCAGAGGATTGTTCTTGTTGCTACCAACTGTGACAGCTGTCGTTGACCAGCGGCAGTAACGTTTGTACTGGATTTTTTTAAAACGTTTTTTAAAAACAAAACAGGGTTCACAAACTGTCTACATTTTTGTATATAATAAAGAACATAAAATATATATAATTGGATCTTAAGATATGTCAACACTTGAACTGCTTTAAAAAAATTACTTTAAATTTGTATCATTTAGATATTTAAGTTAGTTGAAACCCAATCCTAAGAAAAGTAATGTCGTCACCAGTGTGTAATGAATTCTGGTGAATTCTGGGGTAGGCAAGGCCAGGATCCATCTGTTGTATCCTTCATTACTCAGGAAAAGAAGGACACATTCGGAGGATGCATTTGAAGGAGACTTCGAACTAGAACAGCCTTTATCGCGCCGCTGTGACACATTCAGCCATTAAATGCACCTGTAACGAAGTTTATGATTCAGGGAAGAAGCAGGGGGGAACCGGTGAAAATTTAAAGATTTTAATTTTCAAAATAAAACAAATACAAAAACCAAAAGTACCGCCAGCAGCCCCTTGAAGACAACTGCTGGCTACCAAAGTAAAACACAAAAGGAACCGCCAGCAGCCCCTCACGGACAACTGCTGGCCACCCAAAATAAAAAAAACAAACACAAATAAAACACAGGCCTGTCCTCTCTCGATCTCCACAGTCGTCGCTCCTCCTTTATGCTTCCACTCCTCTGTGAGAGATGCGAGACCGGTGCCTCTCGCAGCTGTCATTCATTAACAATCATGCCACAGGCCTCGCGCCGTTCTCTCTTCGTCCTGCTCGCCACATACCCCCATCACCCCTCGCAGGCCGGGGGTACCCACGAGACTGTGCTCTACTCGGCGGTGATCCCTGGGGGGGATGGACGACGAGTCGAGGGAAACAGAGACGGAAGCATGAGGAGCAACAGATCCGAGAGAGGGGAGAGAAAGAAAAAAAACCTTTGTCCGGTCCCCACAACGCGCTGTCATCTGGTCCCCCAACAGCTGGGCGATATTCTCCAAAGTGCCTGGTGGTGGCTCTGGATAGCCCTTGGTGGACGGCTCGACACTCCTCCTCCGACACTCCTCCTCCATCGCCTGGTGGACGGCGATGGCTCCTCGGGTGCTTCAGGCAGACGGCAGGAGTCCCCCGCTCCCTGCTCCTCCCCTTCAGATGGCGGACGGTAGCAGGCTCCGGCCCACTGCGAGCGGGGGCGATTCCTTCGCTCCCTACCGGACAGCAGCCCCCCCTCCAACACCCAGGCGGCCGGCAGCGAGCTCGACCGTCCCCCCGGCAACTCACTGTAGCGCACCGCCTCGAGTGTCCTTGGCGGCGAGTCCCCCGCTCCCTGCTCCTCCCCTACAATGGCGGACGGTAACAGGCTCCGGCCCATGGCGAGCGGTGGCGACTCTGCCCACCATGCTCGATGCCCACAGCGGCGAGGACTCTTTGACAGCACGTTCCTCCCTCTTCCCGGGTTTATGATTCAGAAGGAGGTGGGAACCGGCGAACATTTAAAGATTTTAATTTTCAAAATCAAACAAATACAAACCCAAAAGTACCGCCAGCAGCCCCTCGCGGACGACTGCTGGCTACCCAAAATAAAAACCAAACACAAATAAAACACAGGCCTGTCCTCTCTCGATCTCCATAGTCGTCACTCCTCCTTTATGATTTCGCTCCTCCGTGAGATATGCGAGACCGGTGCGTCTCGCAGGTGTCATTCATTAACAATTACTCCCCAGGCCATTCTCTCAAGTCCCTCGGCCTCGTCCTGCTCGCCACAGCACCTTCGAAGGATGCAGCCTCTGAATTGGTACGCTGCTTATGAGTATTAAATTGCACCTTTTTAATATATTGAACTACATCCAAATACATATCTGTTGCCATAATTGTTATTATAACTTCAATCTAACCTGACCATGAAATAATGTATTCCTTTTTAAATAATAATTTTTAAAAACGTATTACTAAGAAATAACAGTCAGCTATGTGAAAATTAACTATGAGTGAGTGGCTATTTAAACCGGTTTGCAAGAGATTGTATTTGTGATGTAAAAAGTCAAGACCTCTGGAGTTCACACACACACACACTGGTACCTTATGTGCTGGCATTTCTGTGTCAAATTACACAGCGTGAAGGAAAACGGAGAGAAATTAAATGTCAGAGGTTATAGCACCTCAAATTCCTACTGGCTCAACCCTGATAGTGTTGACGATGATGTCACAGCGAGTAGCGAGTGAAAGGAGATGCTGCTGTTCATATAGATGCTTTGGGCGATCATCTCACAGCTCAGGATCCAGTAAAACCCAGACCTCAGCCTCTTGGCAGGCAGAATTTTCCAGTGGCTCTGTAACTTGACAAGGAAAGGTATCCATTTTGACACATATACCTCTGTGCATGTTAATTTTTAAACAGAAAGAGTCAGTGTCGGTTCAGTGCAATGATCATGTATTCCTGCACTAAAGATAAAAGAATATTAGTTATGATCATCAAAAAGTATTTGGATGCCTTTGTACACTCAAGTTACACTTAAAAATATAGGAATATTGTTGTGTTATAAAAATTTGTCAACAAATTGTCAGCTATAAAGGACATTTTCTCTTGTCTGGGCTAGTTTTTGCAATGAAATTAAAGTGGCTAGTGTCAATATCATCATTAGTCATTGAAGTATGAGGTTCTAAGCTTTTAACAAATAGCAAATTTTAACAAGAAAAGTTTTGTTTTTCTTTTTGCTTTAAAATGTGCTAGTGCTTTATCTCTCTTAAATAAATGCCACTTGTTTAATATTTTGTGCAAAGACAATTCCACAATTTTAAGTTTTTGGGGCCACTGTATTGCTGACATTTATTTCTCATTAAAAAGACCAGACCAGTTTCTCTAGTCTCACACCAAACACAATCTGAAATGCAATTTCCAAAGCAAGTTCAAGAGGTTCAAGCTTGGGACAGTGAAACCGGCTTGCAGACTTTTCTCGAGTAATTGAAATGTAGAGCTTCTCCTCTCCTTTCCTCTTCACTCTTTTATACCACTGCTGTGTCTTTGAATGAAGAGCTCTGAACTCTGCGTATATGTGGAGGAGTGTAATAGAGTGACCTTTCAGTAATTTTGCCGTCTCGTATAAACTCACTTCAGGCCTGCTTTCTGACATTCTCTATTCATTCAACCAATTAGCACTTCATGCATCTGCCTACTCTCCCTTAGCTTTTGTGGAAGTCTCAGATTGAAAGCACCTCGGAGGAAAATAAGTAATTAAATGAAATTTCTTTCAATATCCTGATGTCCTCCAACTGAAGAGGAATCTCTAACATCAGATACGTAATGTTTGATTGAAGAATTAATATAAATCTTATTGGTGTGCTGAGTGGCATCTCTACAAGTTATTTAATTGGAATAATTATTCACATCGTATTCACCATATAGCCTAGTACAGCATACTACAGTCTAATACTTTATATGCTTACAATCAACATTTCAAAGCACTTTACTGAGTTTCATCTGGTGTTAAAGTAATACATTGTGACATGAATTTCTTTATAAAACTAAAATTTATCTCATTCCTTTTTTAAAAAACAAGTTCAACTTGATAACGAAGCCAACAATCTAAATATTTAAAGTACTGTTTAAAAAGCATCTGTTGGTGAAAAAGTTTGGACAGGTCGCAACTATCTGTCAATATATATTTATAAATCCATTATCCAGACACCTACAAAAAAGTAAAGTCTTTAGCATTCTTTTTATGGTGAAACTTCAAAAGCTAATGTGGAAAGGTACAAATAGGACTCTGGAAGACATTGCCAAAGGGATCAAACTTTTCCTCCTATTATTTTGAATGTCCCCCTGTAGTCAATAATTGTATCTCTTAAAACTCATTTTTGATCACCAAAATTACTACATAAAACGTTTTTTCCTTGAAAAAAAATTATTCACGCCTTAAAATAGCTTGAATGTAGCTCTACACCCTTGCCTCATTCTATGAATATGCAAATTATCCCCGCCTCCACTCTTGCACCAGTTCAAAGATCCACTCGTTGACGATCACGCGTTGACGTGATTGTTTACAAGGTCGTTTATGACGTCAGAAACACCAGTGATTTCAAACCGCGATTTTGAGACTGTTTTTGGTTCACTGGAGTTTTGAGGAGAAAATACTCATCATTGGTGTCACTTATGAATTTACACATGGTTTGTCTTAAAGCATATTAAAAACACCACATAGACACAAACAACATTAAAAGCTTGATTTTCACCACAGGGGGACTTTAAGACACAAGAATAATTGGATGTCATGAAGTTTAACTGGTAGAACATGGTGCTAACAACACTACAATCATTTATTTGAAAAACACATATTCATGAAATTTATTATGTAGGCCTATAGCCTACTTTTGTTGCACAGTATGACAGGTGTCTGCTAAATGAAGAAAGACTATTAGACTACAGTACCCTTAAACTGTTACAATAATCATGCATGCTTTTAAAGCGTATCCACATCATGTTAAAAATGCAGTATTTGCAAGACGTTGTTTAAGAAACTGGTAAGTGAAAAAAAGTAAATGTTAAGGACAGTCAATTATGGTCATCTTCATTAAGGCCTTAACCAACTCATGTTTTTAAAGGCCATGCAGTTTTAGCTTTGATGTATTAATGATGCCCAAGCTGTGTTGTGCCAGATGCACTCAGTGGCGCGGTGGGCAATCCCAGAACATGAATGAATGAATCCGTCACACTGCTTGTGCAGAGAGCAGATGCGAAGGCCTGTTGCTCCCTCTGCTGCATAATGAATGTAACAAAGATAAAAGAAAATTAGCATGTCTTACATGTTCAATGCAATATGACACAGTTTACTGTAATATTCTAAACATGAACTGGCTTTTTTTTTTTTTTTACAAAATGCATATAACCCCCGGACAGTTCTAGCGTTCCAGTGTGACACATATAAACAACAGTAACTTACTTTGACTTTTTAGAGGTGCTTCCCTCTGTGAATCCTTATCACTTGGCAACAGAAGCTGTTAGGCTTCAGGGTGATAGAAGGAGAGGAATGCAAGTTAAAGCGTGACATTCAAGAATCAGTGAATGAGTAGCATGTGGTCCATTTCCCCCATCAGTCAAAATGGATTGGGAGAACGACGGACCAGAAAGAGGTTCCCCTCTATTTTGAAGCGAAGACTTCAAATAATCTCTCGCTTTCCTTTTTTCCTGGTGTGTCCCCAAAAAGACCACAGGGCATCAAAATGTAGGCAAAAGGCAGAAATTACTCTTGAGGCAGTAAAAATAATCCGTCCGGACACTTACAAGCTCCCACAGAGATTTTAAGCCCTGTGCTTATAAAATATTGAGCAGCCACTAACACAATTCTGTCTTCCAGAGCTGTCTGGGGTGATGGACAATTAAAAAAGAGCTCAATAGGAGGTGCTAAAACTGCAGAGAGTGATAAAAGGGCCACTCAGTCTCACCACCAGAGGTCAATGTTTTCAAAGGATTATAGGATGCTCATTTGGTGGCAGAATTTGATTTCACCAATCGCAACGTTCCTGTATCAACGTCTTTGTTGATCCAGAAACAACATTCCAATCAGCCAATCAGATTTGTGGGAGAAGTTTACAGTTAATGTTAAGTTTACAACCAGGGTTAGGTGCTTTTACGTCAGTGTTATTCACCTATCATTTCCCTCTGATTATAGGGGTTATAGGGTTTTGATTACATTTTCAGACAGGAATGTTGTTCCAGGATCAACAAAGTATGTTGGCTCAGGAATGATATAACTACCCAAGATCACGATGTGACATATATGCTACAGCTAGGTTTGAATGGCTATATGAATATAGATATTATTTGCACGGTAACACTTTACAATAAGGTTCATTAGTTAACATTATTTAATGTATTAACTAACATGAACTAACAATGAGCAACACATTTGTTACAGTATTTATTAATCTTTGTTAATGTTAGTTAATAAAAATAGAGCTGTGCATTGTTTGCTCATGCGTTCACGGTGCATTAACTAATGTTATCAAATACATACTTTGATTTTAATAACGTATTAGTAAATGTTGAAATTCATATAGTCTAAGATTAATAAATGCTGAAGAAGTATTGTTCATTCTTAGTTCATATTAACTAAGGTAGTTAACTAATGTTAACTCATGCACCTTATTGTAAAGTGTTACCATTTGCACTAACCAATCAACAAATGCACCTTATTGTAAAGTGTTAACATTTGCACTAACCAATCAACAAATGAATAAATAACTATAATAGTATAATATTGATCATAAACAATGTTCTTGGATCATGAGAGCAGACTGCAGTGGCAGTGAAAAGGTCACTGACTAATGGCTTAGTGAATGACCAGGCAATTATAATCTGTGTTGAGTAAATGTTATTGCTATGAGAGGCTATCAAGAGGTCATAGGTGTGACTCTTACACTGCAGATGGCTTGGAACATTTTTGTATCTTTTGACCACAGTACATTTCCATGAGATGACACCTTAAAGACTGATGTTTGAGTTAATCTATTTGTGTGGAGCTAGAATAGCCTACTTGAAAACATGATTTACAAATAAATCAGTGTGGATGTGTATTTAAATGAGGTATTTGCAGAAAGCAGAAATTTTTAAAAATGATTCAGAAAAAGGTATTTTCATTATTGTCAAACGTCCCTCCATTAAAGGGGACTAATAAAAACGTCTGGAAATGAACTTTGCTGATTGTCTTGTTGACAGATATGCAAACCTTTGCTTTTAAACGTTGAAACCCAAAATGTAAAAAATATTGCACAATATTATTAATATCACCAAAATGGCTAATAATCTGTACTGGAACCTGCAACCTGAACATTGGAAACCTGGACTGTGTGTAAAAAAACACACTTGAGCTTGTTTGTCACAAGTTTAGACAGGGGGCAACTACCTAGAAACTATCTCTTAAAAATACATTTTTGTGAATATATTTATAAATCCAGATGGGATGTTTAACCAAAGTCAATTGCATTCTCAATATATGCATTTAAAATAGTTGTGGCAATATAATAAAATATAAAATATTTCAATATGTATCTGACTAATAAAATATTAGCCTGTATAATATTATCAATCATATTATATTAAACATTATTAATATTAATAAATCACATTAAAAATATGCATAGAAGGATAATGAAAACATTTGAATTGCAATTAAAATACAAAAGTAAAAGACATAAGAACATGTAATTGCTGAAACTTGTAATCTCTAAATTCCCGTTCATTTCAATGAGAGGCTGCTCTCAATGATAGAGCTCCTGATGAGGTCAGTGCTAGCTGCCTCCCGGTGTCAATCAAACAATGGCGTCATATATCCCCAGCGTTTCCGGTGTGATGGGCGGGGCTCCGCGATCCCGGTCTGGATTCTTCATTCGGGAGCGCCAGACAAGGCTGAACACGAATGCAGCCATATTCGGCTTCAGGGAGAAGCAGACCGGCTAGCGTCCACTTACACGCAAGGATTCGCCTACTTAGAAAAAGCACCCACTCCCAGTTTTTGGAGGGCGTATTTATGTAGGGTAAATAAGTGTGTAGTTCTTCTATTAGGGGATTTATTATTGAAGATATAACGGTTACAGCAGAGCGGAATGAGTGTCCAGTCATCCTGAGATTCGACGGGAGAAAAAGCCCCGACACATCCCGCAAAGTGGAAAGTGCAGATTTGTCCGGATTAAGGCAAATGGAGCCGACAGGGCCTCGGGAGTGAGGAGGGGGGTAGAAACGCTGGAAACCAGCGGACAACAACGGGAATAGGCGCATTAGGTCTTCGTTTATCTGAGTACAATGTTGGGCACATTTTGCTAGCTGGCTAGCTGGATGGCTGGCTAGCAGTTGGAGTCTGGGACTTCAGATCTCCACACATATCAGCCAGATAAATCCCATTTGTATATATTTATAGCGCGAATCCCTGTTATATTAATATCGACAAGTGTTATTTTATATTTTCTGGCTGTGGGAGTGGTAGCCAGGCCGCTAAATTGGTAGAAAATGTCTGCGAAGGTGCGCCTGAAGAAGTTGGAGCAGTTGCTGCTGGATGGCCATCAGAAGAACGAGAAGTCACTGAGTGTGGAGACACTGCTGGATATTCTCATATGTTTATACAACGAGTGCAGCAACTCGCCCTTAAAACGGGAAAAACACGTGACAGACTTTTTGGAATGGGGTAAGTTGATGAATTTGGGTGTATTGACTGCATTTGGGAATATAAATCAGTGCGTGCCCCTTTAAGAGCTGTTAATCTGTTATTACATTTGTCTTAATCACCCAGCTGACTTCAGGCTATTGTCAAAATTGCTGCTGTGACATTTGCTCTTGGAATTCCTGGCCTCGTTGTTTGAACAATACTAGTTGAATAATCGAATCTCTGTAGTTTTAATTGTGGGGGGTGGTGGGGGGGAAGGAGATATTTAATATAATGCAATACAATGATGATTGATAGATGTTCAAATAAACCTTAATAAAAAGCCTGATGGACCATGATTAAAACTCACTCAGACATGATTTTTCAAATAAATAAATATGGATAATCAAGTACACCTAACCTAAAGCTTCACTCAAGTACATTCACTTTTAAATATTAATAACTGTATATTCAAAGTGTGAATATATACTCGTACACTCTTTATAAAAATCATATACTAAAAGGTCTACTACATGCTAAAAAAAACTATGGACTATCAGTCAGAGGATAGAAAGCATATAGAAAATTGGGTACAATAGGTTTTTCAGCCAAGTTTTGGTCATGCTAATAATTTTAGAGACCTTAGAAATCCATGTACTACTAATAACACAATAGGCAGATATTGATGATAAATGTAAATCTTGGACTTTGGTTTTAAGGGCAATGTAAATGTTTCCATTTATATAGTCTAGGGACATTGATTCCTGTTGATGTTCTTACATTTATGCTACATTTATTGTTGCTATTGCCATCACCATTTGCATGAGGGTGATGCTCAGTCTGACAGTATTGTTTTTTAGGCACCGTGGCTTCAGTCACTTCCTAGTAGAGTTCAGTGTAAAGGGTAAACAGGACTGCAGTAGGTGGGATGCCCCTTTTCGAGCTATTCCTGGTCCTGTCGGTTGCGGTTGGCCTTCACCGTGAGTAGATTCTCTGTCCTGGGTGTTGGGTTGACGTCAGTAATGAGATTACACCCCAGTGTGTCTGCTCCTGTAAAGACCGCCACTGTCCTCCTGCAACCCGTCACTAGCAGGTGCCACCTCACATCCCATCACTGTGACTGAGCCATAGTATGACCCAATTTCCAGGAGTCACAAACTCCTCTGTTCTTGTCTTACTACAGCACTGGTAGGCCACACGCTTTCTTATGGCGCCCTTGATTGTGGAAGTTAATGATTTACGTGGAGGATGTTATGCCTCCGCCAGTTAAACAGAAGTAATGCACTAATGCTACTATAAAGTGCAGTATTGACAGAGTGGTAGCTCTCTTGCTTTCCATTTTATGAAGTGTTCCAAATCTTAGAATGGCCGCTTGGAATTGCTGGTTTACCTTTTGTGGTGGAAAGAAATGTACCCTATCTTCTATTTACACATGGCTTTCTGGAAGTGACCGATAAACATCTTTGGTGGAAATATAGTAAGAAATGAAGAGAAGCTCTAACGGTTTCAGTAGTCTGTTGACTGACTTCGTTTCAGTGTTTGTCAATTTGACGACATTGTGATGTTGTCTCCTGCCTCACGTTCGTACAGCCAGCCCAGAAGGCATGGAGTAATTGTGTCATTTTCTTTAAAACTTTGTTATTGACTGAAACTGGGGATGCTCTGATCAGGATTTTTGCAGCCACTACCGACTACCGACTTTTTTTTCCATCATGATCGGCTGTTAACCCCTTACAAACTGAAGGCATTTTAAATGATTTCACATTAAGTGGCATACTTAAAAGTAATTGTTTATAATAACTATAAGAAACAAGATATCATCAAAAACACGGTCTCATTTGATAGAAAACATTACAAATTTTGAAGAAAATATATTTTGATCATTTTAGGAAGTTCTTATGTTACAACACTTAAAAAAAAAAAGCAATTTCTTGATTTATTTTGTTATTATTCATGCTTGACATGATGTCTATTAGAAAGTATTAGGGCTGGGCGATAAATCGATTTTGTCGATTAACTCGAATGTGTAGTTTACGCAGATTTTTTTGAATGAAAATCGGTTTTCTCTTTAACAACCGCCGACGCACCCATCTGGGCTCCCGTAGTTCCGACCGGGCTCAGCGCTTGCCATGATAGAGATACACAAACAATATGGCAAATGAGCAAGGCCGCGGCAGCAGAAGCACACCCCCCGAAAACATTTAGGCTACAAGCTGAATCTGCAGGGCTGCCAACTCTCACGAGTTCACTGTGAGAGACGCAATTCTGTCCCTTTTTACACGCGCTCACGCCACACATCCATTTTCTCACGCAGAGAAAAATCGCGAAGCAAAGAGGACACTGACACCGATAGACAAGACCGAGCAGGTTACTATCGATATGAAACAGATTCTCACCTCTCAGATTCTGTCAATTTTATTACAAAATTCAAACCATAAACACCGTTTTGGCGCATGTAAATGTGACGTGAAAGAACGCTGGCAGATCTCGGTTCAAGTGGCACGTGAACCGAACATCTGTTACTCTTTACTACCAACTTACCAAAATGTAATAAAATCGATCGATCAGTGTTTTTCAACCGCGGAAAGATGTCCATAAAACAGCTGGAGAACAACATATGTCACGTAACGTTACATTTACCTCAGGATGGCTTTTAATGACCCATAACACGCATGTTAGTTAGACGCATTATAAAATAAAAAACGCATTATATTTAATTTGAGTTAGTTTTAACCTTTAATAATACCAGCTGACAGGGCTCTCTGTATGTTTACAGCATTAGGTGATTTTTTTTTTTTTTTTTGGAGAACAATTTACATATTAACGTATCTACTGTACCTATTTATCCAAAGGAATTTATATTGAATCAAGATCAGAATCAAATCACAAGAATTTAATTGAAATTGTGAAATTTGTGTATATAATAAAAGCAATAATAAAAAGCAATAATAAAAACAGTAGCATACCAGTAAACTTAATAAAATTATGTTTAGTTACCAAATAATTTGACAATCACAATACACTTATTGTGATGCAAGTTTTTAGTTTTTTTACAAATCCCCCCAATCCCAATCCACCCATTTTATTTTGTTACATTTTCATTGTTTTCAAAGACAGGGCCTGTCCTCTTGTCTTTTTGGCTTGTTGTTTCTGATTGCACTTTAATGGAGATCAAATCCCAGAAGGGAATATTAAAACAAAATAAAGTTAAAACTTGAACAACTTCTTTGTCATCTGCAGATTGATTTTAAGTAGGGAGAGAAAAAAATCGATTTAAATCGTAAATCGGATTTTTTGTGAAAAAATCGGGTATTGTTTTTTTAGGCCATATCGCCCAGCCCTAGAAAGTATAATGAAAGGTCATAAAATCAAGTTTTCTCCGACCGGTCGTTCGGAGCATCCCTGAAACTTTGACTTAAGACATCTAATTGCAGAGAGTCCCGACCTCAGGAGCTTGCCTTGAACCCATCATTTTATAGCTGTGTACAGAATTTGTATTTTGTAGCTTCAATACAAATTTTTTTCCTTCAATTTTACAACTAGGGATAGGACAATATTTCATAATTTTATGAATATTGGCATTGGCCGTTAAAGAAACTATGATATCAAAATTGACAATCTTAGTTTTTAATTGAATATTAAAGGGTTTATTATAAATAATTTAGGGGAGTAACGGATTGTATTGGGGCTAATGGGGCCGTTAGTTGTGGGCCTGTTACTTTGATGTCACATTGTATAGCATTCCTGAATATTTTGAGACACTTTCTGATTTATGGGGAAATAAAGTTGATTTTTACCATAATAGGGTTGTTGTGTACACACTGCAGTGTGCGGACACATAATTATGTAAAAGTAATCAAACAACAAAACACAGCTTTAACAAAAAAAAAAATATTTTACAGTGAACACTGCAGTGTTATTTTACACATTACATTTATGTACCTGAAAACTATTGTTAGACCTTACTTTTATTTTTTAACTTTGATTTGATGTATTTGTTCTTATTTTATTATTGACTGTTCACTTGTCTTTAATAATGTTTGAAATGTATTAGTTAGGCTAAGGCTTGTAGTTTTTGCTGTGGTTGAAGAAGTACTTGGTGTTAGCTATTTAAGTAATGAATGGAAAGAAAAGTTACATTTGTGACATTGCTGATCATTCACTCAGCACACATGCATAATTTGGATTTAAACTAAATCGTGTAAGTAAAACATGAACTGTTACGTGATTTATAACGAGTGGTTCCCTACATTATTACAGGACGTTTGCAGGTCAAGAAGTTTCATGAATGCAAACATACGAAGTAGTTGCCCTGAAAGTGCTTGCCTCAGACACAAGCATATTGAATTCTCTTTCACGTCTTGTGCTTGAATGGACAAATTCACACAACATTATGTAAAACATCAGTTTTGGCACGTTTCCTGGTAAACATAGTCGGGTATATCTTAATGAACGTAAACATAGAAAACACATGTACAGTAGGCTAGGCTATAATGGAGCCGTGCATTCGGTCTTAAAGGGACATCAGTCTAATAAACCTGCTGCTGTGTTTTTGACTGTTAGTCAAACTACAAAAGACAAGGTAATCACTCACTGCCATTGACTTAATTACTTTTGTAAATTTATAAAGATTCATCTAGATTTAATTTATACAGTGAGCATGCAGTATTATTTACATTTTGATGACTTTATTGAAATTATGAACCTAAAAACTACTGTTAGACCTACACTGCTGTTCAAAAGTTTGGGAAGATGTTTTAAAAATAATTCTCTTATGCTCACCAAGGCTGCAGTTATTTGATTAAAAATATAAAATCATTTTGTGAAATATTATTACAATTTAAAATAACTTTTCTATTTTAATATATTATACAATGTAGCCTAATTTATTCCTGCGATGCACAGCTGAATTTTCAGCATCATTACTCCTGTCTTCAGTCATTCTAATAATGTTTTAATTTACATTAATTAGGCTAGTAGTTTATGCTGTAGTATCAAAATTGGAATAGAGAATTTTGATATTTCACTGATATCTTAAACATTTGAACCACTGACGCGATCCCTGCTGGAGCTGCTCTAAATATGTGCTGTGCAATTAAATTAAAGACAAAATATAAAAGAGCAATAGAATGAACAGTGAAAGTAACAGAAGCTCATTCAATACATTTTAACAGGCATAAATATGCATGAAAATAACCTGGAGGAAATATATATTTACTAAACAAAGCCATCTAATATGATTCAAATTCTTTTGGTTTCTCAACCCAATATATTACAAATCTAGTGAAAATACAGGAATCGGTATCGGCAAGTACTAAAAATGAAAGTATCGGTATCAGATTCGTTCTGGAAAAAGTGGTATCGATGCGTCCGTAATATTAATATCGCAAGTCAACATGAAATCCGTTTTTTCAGCATCCCAAAAATGATGCCAAATACATTTTTGAAGTCACTTGTCGCCACCTACTGGTGTAATTATGTGATAGATACAATCTTAATTAGAAAAGTTACTTTCAAAAGGTGATTTACTCTATTTTGTTTGAATTTAGATTGCAATCTTTTAATGATTAATAGTGCTCTAAGTCTTTGTCAGTTAAAATTTTTACAGCTTTGTCAATGGATATTTGAACAATTTAATGTTACACTATATTATAAGGTAACATTGTTACAGTTTAATCACAATAATACTGTGTAATAATTAACTTCAAGTTCTTACTATAGGGGTTATGTTTTAAGTAAACTGTTACCTATTTGTGTTTTTAATGATTTCATCAAACATTTAGAACATTTTGATTCTTTAGTTTTCAGAACATGATTAAAAATGTCACCATTCACAAAGATTTTTGTGTCTGAGATCCCTACGGGATCTGCACCTCATTATCACTGACAGACATATTGACTGCACCTCACATTCTGCTATTGACCGGATCTGTTAGTTCACAGTCCATCTTGTCTCACTGGGGCAATTTTCCAAGAGAGGACGAGCTCTGACTGGAGAAATTCCTCTTCAGTGTTGCACAAGAAATGCTAATGAACCTGAATTAGTGCACATGAATCCATTTTGTTGTAAGAGCCTGACAGGAAGTCAAGCTTCCATGAATTTATCGCATGCTCCTAATAACTGAGTTTATGATAGCGCTCTCTTGCCAAAGCAACAAGCAGAGCACATATTAATCATTGCAGTGTATTTCTCCTTTACTTGATTTCTCAAACCCAGCTTTCCAAGGTCAGTGGTGACAGAGAGAGAAGTATGCAGGTGTTTATGCCTGTCAGACTTCCTCTTCGACAGCAGACTGAAGGCCAATTAAAGGAGAACATTAAGCAGAATGAACGCAGACTATAGTATTTACCCTCCTTGGCAGGTTTTGGTGTGAACTGTTAATGGGGTTGCAGTTGCTAGTTGTACAGGCTTGCACTGCTCTCTCTCGCACAATAGCATGCAATTTGATATATTGTATTTGCCAGTGTTGTTAAATGAAACGCATATCTCCTTGCACATAAATCATTGTTTATTTGGGCCAAATTTGGAACGGCACAGTTTTGAGATGCACAATAAAAAAATTCTGTCTGATACCTGGCAGATTGTCAAATTCAGTACTTTATTAATTTGTAAAATATAAACATTTTATTGTATTATTAAAAAATTATTTATTTAGATAATTGTAAAAAATTAATAATTGTTTAATAATAAAATAAATAAAATGTTTACATTTTACTAATTAATTTAGGAATCATGACGGTATATGAAATTAATATTTTGAGAGTTCTTAAATTTGGCACCCTATTGTTTAGCCGTCATCAGAGATTTTTTTCATTATTACAGATTTTTTAATTTGCCAATATTGTATGTTTTGTTGTGTACCTTTTACATTAGGATTTCTTATATTGCTCACTTAAATGAAATGCTTTTCATACTGTACATTTATAATGTAGTGCATGAATTCCCTCACTGAATTACAATCTCACCTAAATGTTTGCTAACTAAATGTATTTGTATTTTACTTTCGAGTAATTTTGTTACAAAAGCTTAGACCGCATAAGGAAGGTTGATTTCAAACGTTGTAAAGAGTCGGTAATAAAACAATTACAAATAAATTATAAGCAGTATCACAATTAAATATAATATTACTAAGATACAAATGAAATAAACAGCACTTTATGTTTTTCAGGTAGGTGTAACGGTATGATTTAGGTAAGAAATACCACAGAAATTGACATTTAAATGAACAAGACTCAAAACAATACGTGCAAATGATAAACTTTAGTGATGTTGCCACACTGGCCCAATTGGGCAAGTGAAAATTTCATCCCGCAACGCAAGTGGAAATCTTATATCGCAGCAGCAGCAATGTGCTCATGTGAGGCCATTTGCCCATTTTGAGAGCGAGAAAACGCATTACCGCTGAATCACTCAAACTGTCGCGCAGAAAGTTTTCAAATCTGTTTTGCTCTGATAATCTCTTTGGATTTATTTGCTCATTCAACCTACATGCTATAGTGCATAAATGTTTGCAGGAGTATCCCACCTTCTAATTGCGAAACCTGTGGTAGTCCTTGCTATTGGCATACCTATCAAAATGACATAAAAATTTTCAGTATCTGCTTGATGGGAATCGAACCTGTGACATTAGCGATGCCAGCCATGCTTTAGCTGTTGAGCTACAGGAGCACTCAGAACCTCTGCCTACTCCCTGTGTTTGTACACAGACAGACCTTTGCCGTAGTGTTCACCTTACTGTCCTAATGAAGCTGTAAAGCAGGTTATGCCTTTCTATTGTATTTCACCCATTTAAAAGTATGACGTGGGGCTGGTAAACTCAACTGTACCTGACTTACCAGCTGGCTCTTGCCTCGAGCATCATAGTTGCTGGTAGTCAAGCACATGTGTGCCGGCAGGGGCTTTAAACAGTCGATACTCCCCTCATGAGCCTGCATTTCAAAAAGAGGGGTCTTGACATGTCACCTGGGCAAATCTTGATGGAGGAATCGTCCTGTTTGTTGCGGCGTACAGCAGACGGGGCACATGTCCTTATTCACAGCAGCTGCTGCCCCTTATTCCTACTGGTGTGAGATGCCTTGACTAGCCTACTTTCACAACAAGCAGCAAATAACCTAGTAACTGCAGTGGTTGGAGAGACTGTTTGAAACTGCTAGTCTGAGAGAAAGTGAAAAGCTGTGCGCCCTGCCATGTAAGCTCAGATCGAGCTGTGTAAGCTTGGGTTTTGGCCGTGCTCTCTGTTTACAGGCACTCTTTGCTGCTTTGCAACTCTTTAAGTCTGCACCTGCTGAGATTTTCTCTCTGCCTCATTTTCATGACATTCCTGGTTGCCGTTCTGACACGCACACAGTTTTAAAGGCCTTGCCAAGCATTTAGTTTTTTGCTTTTATTATATGTTGAATATCATTATCAACCCTTTTGTGTATGTTCTATAGTGTTTCCTAATTTAGACCCTCATAACGTTATACATTAAACCGCTACTCAACACAGCAAGATCAGCAATTATATGCTAATTAGGCCGACTAGTAAACTATTCACGGTTTTAGATGGTTAATTTTATTGTTTGCCTTCACAGATGTTCCCTGATGGTGAACAGCACACAGTTTAAATCTTTTACATCCTATTCCATGTTTTATCAGCCAGCATCTTCTTTGATGCAGTTGCAGTACAGTTCAAAAGTTTGGGTTTGGTAAGATTTTTTTGAAGTCTCTTTTAAATTAAATCTGCATTTATTTGATAAAAATACAGCAAAAACAACCATATGAAATCGAATTACAATTTAAAATAAATATTTTCTATTTAAATATATTTTAACATGCAATTTATTCCTGTGGTGGCAAAGCTCAATCACCTGTTATGGTTTTCATTTAAAAGGACAAAAATGCACTCAAACACCAAAGCAAAAGGTACAACATTTTCATGGTCCACTTTCATATTCTTTCTATGACAAAAAACATCTAAATCAATTTCACCCCCTTTATATTCTGAGAAGACACAACCTCTTTAATTTGGCCGAACAGACAAGTCCAGCCCTGGTACACGCACGTGCCACTCTTAACAGGAGGAAATGAGCAAGCTGCAACTCCCATTACATTTGAAATGTCTGGTATGTCCAGAACGAGTTATTTTGCTGCCCGTGAACAGGCCAAATGGTCTATACTGTGTGAGGCATCTCTCTTTCACAGCCCAGGCCACCCTGAATCGTTGCATACCACTCTTGACATGCACTCGGCGTGCTTTAGGTGCGGAGTCAGGACAGGGCTTGTGTCAGGAATGCCTCTCAAAACAAACGCTGTTCACTCCCGATCTTTACAGATGTATGGACCGCGATGAATACGTTGTGATCCACCACTCACGGTTTGTGAGATGAATATATTAGAGGATTGTACGTTGAAAAGTCTGTGTCCCTCAGGACTTGGTCACCTGACCCAAAGCGGTGGCTGGACTAAAGTGAATTCCAGTCATTCCTGTTAATATCTTCCCCCAACATAAGGCATGTGTGGGTGATCTCCCCCTCCCCCTTCCTTCCCCTCCTCCGCTTTCAGGCCTTTGGCCGAAAGCATGACACAGATTAGCCGCTCAGCTCTCCTGTAAAGCCTAGCCTATAGGCACGAGGCCTATGCGCCTCGTTGTGACGTACGTTAACATTAGACGTGTGCTAGGGCTGCACGGTATATCAAAATAAAATCAATATGGCTTAGTGCAATTGTCAAATCGTAAACATATGTGCTACCAGTTTAGGAGTGAAGTGTGTCATTTGCACACGTTGTTCATGACAGTGTTTCAGAGTGTCAAAACGGCTTGGTTCATGTACTGTGAGTCCAGTCGTTCTGAGACATTGTGAGCTGCACACTTTTAAGTGAACATACAAAGCCTTTACTCTGAAAATGGCAGGGCATTCGTTTATTTCCTGGCAGCCCTTCAAAATCAAAATTTGATGGTATACCATTTGAATATGAAGAAATGTTAGTATTGTAATTTTACTATAAAATAAATGTTATTTTATTACTTTTACAGTAACAATTAAATGGATGTATTATTTTGTTATATATATGATGACGTAAAACCGTAAAAAGTCGCCGTCGATGTGCATGTAAACCGTATAGAAATAAGGCTTTTGTGCCACGTTCTGCTTTATAACATTGTGAAACATTTGTAAACTGTAATAAATCGCACATTTTTATTTAGAGCAGGTTGTCTGGATTCAAAGGAGCCAGCACTCAACATAACATGATGCAAAGATCTTGAGGAAATCTTACACGGAGTGACATGACATGCTGCTTGGCTAAAGCTATAGGGCTTCTGGAATCTGATCACATATAGCTATCCAAGTAATCTGGTGAAACTTCCTGTATCTTTTCACATTGCAACATATATTGCAGAAAAAAACGAATGATCACAATGTCATTTTCTTTTTTTCCTCCAATATTTGTGCCCCCCAGTATAAGCTTATTGCAGATGTACATTGTTTTTTTTTCTAGAAACTCAGAAATTGTTCTGGAACATTAACCAGTGCTTTTTCTTTTCACGATCTGATCGAGGGTGAAGGTGAACGGAGGGCACAGCCCACTATTTTCTAGATTTAGATCTGTCACGCCCATACAACTCCAATAAATGTTATTTTTTCTTCTCTTCCAAGCTCTTTCACTCACTCAGAGACAGTCTTCTGGGTTCTTTTTTTTTATTGTATCCCCATAGTGTTCTCGCACTCCCTCTCCAAATTTCGCAATAATACGGCATGGACAGGATCCTCATTAGTCAAAGTGCCAACCCACTAAGGGATGAATGTTCGTCTTTTATTCCTGCTATTTCTGACATGTTGCAGATACACTGTTCCTGTCAGCCCTTTTCTAAACATGCTTTGCATTTCAGGAGAATAAAAGCCGCTCCATTCAAACTTGACCTCAAAATTATTCAATACAGTCATCTCGTCCTTATGCTCAGGTTTCCCCCTCATCGTATCAACTGTGATCAGTTTTCAATATAAACTGTGGGATCAGTTTTTACATTTGGGCTTTGTGAAAGACTAAAGAGAGTATTTGATTGATTTTAGTAAATTTGAAAGTTACATGCGTGCACCATTTTGTCTAGGCAAGACTTTTAAGCGACTCACCTAGTCTTGCTTGATGGATGTGATATGCGTAAATGTCTGCTTTAACAGCTGAAGACACGAGTAATGAATGACACGGAGCCTCAGTCCCTGAGACACACTGCTTTGTCTGTTTGGAAAGCCACTGACCCATTCATGCCAATGGTGGTGACTGTTACCATCAGTCCAATTGTGGTGGGAGGCCACATTTTTTCCCCCTTGGCTTTATTTGTGTCTTCTACATCTTCATTATTGTGTAACACCAGCTGGATTCTGGTCTAAAGTCCATGTAAGGATTTTGGCAGCTATCGCTGGATCAGTTATGACAATAAATGTTGTAATCTTGATGTCAGTGTTTTAACTTTTAAGTATGTCTAAAATAAATACATTTGCATCAAATTATCTTAATAGCAGCAGCTATTGTGGTTTTTTGCTGTTGGGTAATAAAGTTTGTGACTATATTTGTCCTCAGTGCACACTGATTCAATCAAGAGCTGTATTGTGTTATCCTGACTAGTGATGTTTATCAGTTTGATAAGTCTGTGACTTTGTAATAAAATTAGTTTACTTGGCATTTTAGTACTCTCTCTCACAGTGTCACGAATCTAGTGTCATCACTGCCACTGAAACACTTTAAGAAGTAGGGCTGTGACTAAGCATGGTGTTATGATTACATAATCGCCCGATTGTGAGGATTTAAGAGAAAGCATTTATCGTGCATTTGAATTTTAAATCATATTTTGCAACCTGAAAGATGAATTTTAAAATGCATTGGGTTTTTCTCCCCAGTCGAATCATGCATGATCTCAGACAGTCTGAGTGGAGATTCAACTCTTCTGACCCAATTATTTAAATGACAGTTAATCACCACATAAAATCCAATGTCATAATCCTGAAAGCTCTAGCTGCAACTCACAAATATCGGGATTTTAGATTATTCAATTGATTAATTGAATCAATCAATCGACTGTTCCTCATCTAGCCTTCTCCTTTAATGTGCATACTGAACACTATGCATGTAACGCATTCAAAAAAAAATCACCACATATATTATGTAATTCATTTAATTACATTCTTATATATAATAAAACCGAAAGGGAGCTGGTAAGGCCCCATTAATCGATAATGAAATGCACCGTTTTCGTTCCTAATTGATTAGCTGTTGCAGCCTTAGTTAATTGACGTTCATTTTTATTGTTTATTTATTTTTACTCATGCGACATTGACTTTAGGACCAAAAGGCTTAATTTTATTGCTACGATTCACACATCTGCAGCACTGCATACATCTTTGTCCTAAATGTATATTCAATACACCCTAAAGTGACACCAATACATCTGATTCAAGTTACTGTTTTAGGTTTATGACCATGTACAGTACATGCATCTGGCAGTTACTCTAAGGATGATGGTAATCATGTGGTAATATTGAGTTTCACAGTGTCATATTATTCGTTTATTCTTTCCCACAGGAGAAGTTGAGGACTGGGTCATGATGAGAGGAAGTTGTTTGCTTAAACACAGATTTTTGTAGAAGAAACTAAATAGTTTTAATGAGCTGAGCGGGTACCAGAGACAGCAGATGTATGTGAATTTTGAATAGATTATAATAAGCTTAAAAAATATCCACTAGAGTAAGATTTCACTTGGCTTTACTGGAAGCAAATGACAGATGATGGTTATGGCAGGGTTGATAGACATGCAATCTTAGTAAAAGGCTTCTGGACATGTCTGTAACCTTGTGTCACTTGTTTAAAAGACAAGCCTATTTAAGTCTTTTATTTCCTTTTTCTCTTAAATGAGGAAAGTTATTTGATTTCCACAAAGGAAGTCTTAAGGTTAGCATTGGATGTAAACCCATGTTAGCCTCTCTGCCATCCATCTTGTCTCCGTATCCAGATAAGAAACCTAGGTGAGCTGGAGTGATGATCCAGCCACGCGTCCAGCACTGGTCTGTGCGTTAGTGAGTCTCTCAGCAGGAAGCTGCCAGTAAATGGCTGTTTTGGTGGGGGCTGGGAGTGTGTGGCAGCTGGTGCAGGATAATGGATTAACTCGGGGCAGGGCTCTGATGCTTTTAACTCCCGCGACCAGCCAAACCGTCCAGCAGCCATCAGTCCCTCCGCGGCTGTCTCAGGATGACTTCCTCATCAATGTTTAATAAGCCATTTAGTGGCGGTCAGGCCTGCTCACTGATTGAGCACATCAATATGGCTCTCTTCAGGATATTGACAACTGTTCTTTTGCACTGTCTGTTCATCAAAGAAGCCTGAAAAATGTATCACAGTTGCCAGAAATATTAAGCAGCACAACTGTTTTCCACATTGATAATGATTATAGGAAATGTTTCTTGAGCAGCATATCGGCATATTAGAACGATTAGAAGGATCATGTGACATTGAATGCTGGAGTAATGAAGCTGAAAATTCAGCTTCACAGGAATAAATGAAATGGTTAAAAAGAAATAAAATAAAAAGAAAATAGTTATTTTAAATTGTAATATTTCAAAATATGACTTCATTTTTGATTAATTAAATGCAGCCTTTGTGCATATTTGAGTATAAGTACTTTCAGAAACATAAAAAAAACCCAAAAAACTTACCAACCCCAAACCTTTGCACGGTAGTGATATTAGCCTAGTAATATTAACTCCATGAAATGTGGGATATACCTATTATATTATTAATGAGGACAATATTAAAGGACTAACGGAATATAATTACAGTATTTAATAATGTATTTAGGCTACTTTTTTTCATACAAATACCATAGAAACCATAAAGTTACATTTTGCCATGATATGAATGCCCTGGTGTTATAGGCTATGCCTGGTTTTATCTGTGGTTATCATGATCTAAATGCATGATACTGGATGACAAATGGTTAATTTTAATAATACTCAGAGTCAGAATATTACACTTTACCAAATGAAATTGAGGTCGTTAATTTTTTTTTAACAGATGTTACTGTTTTTGTTAATGAACATACATTTAACATAGTAAATCTGGATCCTAACTCAAGCTAATACTACTGTCAGCTCACTGTCAAATATGCGTTTCGACACAAAACATGTAATATTAATATTGCAGCCTGCACTGCAAACTGTGCTGAAGATCCTCATCTAGCCTTCTCCTTTAATGTGCATACTGAACAGTGCATGTAACGCATTTAAAAAAATAATAACCACATATACATATATTTATGTAATGTATTTAATTATATTTTTATATATAATAAAACCTAAAGGGAGCCGGTAAAGTCCAAGTAATCGATATTGAAATGCACAGTTTTCATTACTAATTGATTAGCTTTTGCAGCCTTAGTTTATTGATGTTCATTTTTACTGTTTATTTATTTTTACTCATGCGACATTGACTTTAAGAAGATGCGTGCCATCAAAGTCAGGCAACACAAACCTGTTTCAAGACTGTTTCAAACAATATCCCCCATTAGCACATGCAGAAACTAAGAAATATATGTTTCTATTAAGCTATTTATTTTGTTAAGGAAAACTGACAAATGTTTGAGTTTGTTGTTCTACCTGAGATTTGTGAAATGTTCTGACAATAAAGAGTAGTTTAAAACACAATTAACGCTCTGGTTTCTACAACTTTTACTTCTGCCTTTAAACTTGAAAGATATAAAAATTTGACATTTGTCTTGATAATTATCGATATTGACTGATATAAAACAATTATCGTGATACATTTTTATCAGACTTGTCCAGTGAAAGTTTATACTGGTACTACGATTGCTATAATGCCATTGCCAGAGCATGATCCAGGAAAGGTCTTTGAAGTTCAGGCTTGAGCAGAGGATTACTGTAAACGTATCTCATTCGGTCCAATTGATCAGGGTCAATAAAGTTCATACAGGGAACCTACTTGGAAAATCACTGTTGTGCCAGTGGTTGTTTTTGCTTCCAGGCTTCAATTGTGTCCCATTAAAGTCTAGTTTGGATTTTTAATGTGTCCCCTGATGATTTTATGATCATTCCTAAGATGCATGTTCAAAGCTACGGCAAAGACTTGCTCTTGCATTTTAAGTATTCGACCTAGTTTTTCTTTGAATGAAAGCTGAGTTAGCAACGATCATCTTGAGTTGTGAATGTAGCTGGAGGGGCTGTGTTCTGAATCTTACTGTGTGCCTTGTGATAGTAGCAGCCTCCATTTTCTGCTCTCTAGCTCGTGTCTGTGGTCTGGTCTCTGAGTGAGTATGCTAGTTACTCACTGGATAAAGTTTCATCTTCAGCAGGAAACTGTATGCCTAACTCCAAGCAGGGCAGTGGCGCAGAGGCTTAGGATTTCCATTTTCCAAGGAATTTATTATACATGTTCACTGACTGCTTTAAATCACTAGTCAATGTTATCCACCTGCTCAGAAATGACTGACCTGACATTTAGATAAGATGCAGGAATATTTAATAATGTTAATTAACACCAACATATGTTAGTCATACTTTTGCATTAATTTTGAGAATCTTACATTTAACCTTTTTTTTTATATATGCTAATCTATGGCACACTTGTTAAGATGCGCACATAGCTAATTAATAAATAAAAGATGTTACTAGGGAGAATCGGTGATGTCTAGAGCAGCACTTTGAGCTCCAGAGCCGTTCAGGGTCTCAAAGTCTGTCATTTTTAAGTGTCTGGCTCAATGAGGAGTGTGTGGATGTTGAAAAACAGGTAAATGACACACACGTGAAAAGAGACTGGAACCATTCTTCCTTCACAAAGCAGTTACTATTTTATATTTATGAAAACTTTTCCTAAAGATAGTCCAACCAATAATGAAAGTTAATTTATCCTTATGTCGTCCCAAACACATGACTTCCTTTCTTTTTTGGAACATAAAAACAATAATTTTCTTGGTGAGTTTTATAAAAAACAGAAACTTGGAAACTGAGCACTGTGTAATATCTGCGCTACTAGCATATTGCGTCTTCAGTGTCACATGATCCTTCCGAAATCATTCTAAAATGCTGATTTGCTGCTCGAGAAACATTTCTCATTATTATCAATGTCAAAAACAGCGCTGCTTAATATTTATTTTGTTAGGATTCATTCTTAAAAAAAGAAAGTTCAACAGAACTAACGTAATATAAACGTAATTTAAACATAAACATAAATGTAATTATTGTCAGTGTTGGTCAATGTAATGTTGTATCCTTGCTTAAAAAAAGAATAATTTTTTTAAAGAAAATAAAATCTTACTGACCTCAAACTTTTGAATTGTAGTTTACATGTATTATACTTTACTCTCTTATATTACCCTGACAACTATTTAATTAACACTGGTGCAAGGAGTTTACTAGTATTTTAACCAAAAAAATGACACACTTCAGCTTTAATTTTGATGTAATGATATAATTCAGTTCAATTATAACTCAATTTATTGCATGATAAAATAATAATATTGGCCTACTTATTATACCTACGAGGTCAAGTCTTTGTGAAATACGGCAACCATTATTGAGTTATTGGTTATTAGAAATGTTTAATTCTAAGGGAACAAGCAGCATATACGGTCAAGAGGAAGTAAAGACCTCTTTAGAACGTCCATAGATGTCAATTTGTTTTACAAATGTACAAATATCTCTTTCATTACATCTAAGAACACAATTTATTTCAGCCAACAAGCTCTTGATTCTTCCGTTCTCTCTTTCTTATGCTGCTACACATATTTGGAGTTGCATAATACATATTTTCATGACTGCACTAACCATTGGCTGGATAAAACATTGTTTCGTCCCCTAATCGTAGTGTGGCCCCTCTAGCTCTGTGTTGTGACCTGGTGGGTATGGCAGAACAGTGTGGGTTGTGTTTTCCAGACCCAGAGGAAAGCCTCACTCTGAACAATAGTCGTCTTATCTCCTCTGTTGCAAAAAAAATCACTTCGATGGATGACTCGGTTAGTTGTGAATGTAAAACTAATGTTGTCCTGTTGGTCATCTTTTCCGGCTGTTTTGGAATCATACACTCATATGCTAACAGAGACGTGCTGTTGGGAAAATTTCCATCCAGAGAGCCACAGTCATTCAAATCGCTGTTTGTTTGGAAGCGAGTGGCTTTCTGTTTCTGCGGTACGTCAGCATACAGTGGTCTGCTTCCTCTGATTGACGCAGTAAATCATCCCAACTCTAAATGAAGATCAATGTCTTTGGTGCTGCAAACATCTTTTTTTTTAATGGAAAATATCCCTATTATTTGTGTGAAGGGGAAAGAGTGATGATAGGCTGAGACAAAATCTACCTTTACAAATTGGAGTGGCATTAAACAAAATGGTAACAGGGTTCCATTGGACAACTTTAGTTAATCCATTTAGCTAAAGGGAGAGTTGGTCATTTCGGAAAGGCTAGCAATAGCAAGCTCCCACCCTCTCTTCAGAGTAGGGGTGCGCCGATCCGATACTCAGTATCGGTATTGCTCCGATACTACAAATATTTGCCGGATCGAGTATCGCCAGACGAGACCATCCAAATCCGATCCGATATTGTAGCCTACGAATGTTATTGTTATACAACGCAAAAGGCACAAAAACATTATAAAGCGCTATAATGTTTCCGTGTACTATATTCCAAGTTTTCTGAAGCCATTACATATAGTTTAATGTGAGGTACAGATTTAAATCGTTAAATTAATCTTCACCTAAGTGCTTCCCTGCACTGCGGCTGTCAATCATTCTCCATTCAGCATTCAAACAGCACTCGGGTAAAACAGTCAAAATGATGAAACTCTCTCCAAGATGAGTCAATGTTCCTATTATTATACTGTAGATCTGTAGATAAAGGTCTATGGTTTGCATAAAAGCACTTTAACGTGCTGGAGTTTCACATGTTACTTTCTACCGGGTGTCTGTTAGATCACAACACAACTGATCAGTGAACACAACACTGGAGTAGAGAGCGATATAATTGCTCTTCACGCGCACATTAACTGAAATTTAAAACTGTTAAAAGGCTCAAACTAATGAATAAAGAAGTATATCTTACTTTTGTGCTTTGAACTTTTCAATGCAAAGCGCTCCGCGCCGTGACCCCATGTTGCTTCGAGCGCATCATTGTGCGCACGGGAAGCGCATAAGTGTTTCGTGCCGCTCTGAATTGGAGGCTTTCATATTACAATACTTTTGCGCAATGGCAGTTTATTGATAGCCTTAGTTATTCTGTCCAATCTATCATATGTTGCTGCTTCATTAAAAAGTTGCGCTTAAAATTTAAAAATAATTGTCTTTTAATTATATAGTATATATATTGTCTGTATTGTTTTACAAAGTAAGGAAAATGTTTAAGTCAAGCTTTGATGCCTTTAACAAAAGAATAATCACAGTCTCTTCCCCACAGTGAGGCATACAGATACAGTTTATTAGGTAATTTGGCACTGTTTTTTTAATTATTATTTTAGTATCGAATCGGTATCGGCCAATACTGAGTCCCAGGTATCTGAATCGGTATCGGATGCAAAAAAGGCGGACCGTGCCACCCCTACTTCAGAGCGTCTCCAAAGCCATGCCTCCTCCAAAACAGAGCATGAACTAGAATGAACCTCATTGGTTCTTGTAGAAGCTCAAACGTGCTGCGTAACATGAGAACGAACCTAATTGGTTCTAGCACGTCAAGCGAAAAATGCTTGAGCTTCCGTTAACCTCAATAGATGTGAGTTGATGAATGTTTCTTAGTGAATAAAAGCCTAAATGTAATCTGTTCATCATATAAAGTGATCGAGTCTCTTCTGAAAATTTTGCCTAAACCGCTCAATAGGTTGATTTCACGTGACGTCACGCTGCTGCATCACGAGAGCGCGAAAATTCAGATGGAGGGCAGGAAGTGAAATAGCTGAGGATCTGCCATCAATGTTTTGTGTAGTTTACGGCTGCTCCAATCGTTCTAATCGAGAAAAGGGAAAGGGTTTTTATAGAATACCAAAGATTGTCATTCATAGGTGAGAAATGTGAAAGATGGCGGCGCCGGAGAGTAGTAGCAACAGGAGTGGCTCCTCAGACTTTCAGAAGTGCAAGGCGGCACGATCGTTCCTCTAAAGTACACGCATACACACGCAGACACACACACACACACACACACGCACAACCCACAGAAAATTGTGCGTCAGTACTTTCGGGCTTGAACGAACCATAACGCACACAAATTATGCCAAACTGTCCGTATTGTCGAGTGTCCTCATAAGAGCAGTCTTAAATTAGTAAAATAAAGTATTTTATTTTAAAGAGTAAATTACACACTCAGACCCGGCGCTAGGATGTATTATACAAATACATGGAGGACACGGACAACGCGCTGACAGACAGGACCAAGAAGGTAACATTTTATTAAGTCTCAACTTTCAAATTTGGTCAGTCAAAGAAAATTATACCATAAATAGGCCTACTATTTTTTGGCTCTTTAATGTGTCGTGACGGATTGCACTTTTTTTCAGTAAACTAGGCCTGTGTGTTTTCAAGGCTTCAAGGTTTTATTGAATGCTACCTCTGACTAAGAATGCATTACTTTGCACTTGTATAGTCTTTTATTTTGGAATTTTAAGAGCAATGAACTAATATTGCAATGTTAAGGAATTCATGTTTTTTTCATTCAGATATGTAAATCAACATGTAAAAATTGCTATTAGCAAATTGAAATCGAATCGGACTGAAAAATTAATCGTTAAATTAATCGATGCATCGAAAAAATAATCGCTAGATTAATCGTTTAAAAAATAATCGTTTATCCCAGCCCTACTTCCTGCCCTCCATCTGAAATCGCCCAGCCTTCCCGCCTCATCATAATCCTCATCATAATCACGTGACTGAAACCCAGTTATTCATATGAATTAACTTTACGATCTCTTAATGAACTTTTTAGGGGGCTTTCACACTAGCACTTTTGGTGTGCACCCGGGTTCGAATGACGTCAGAGTTCGGTTCGTTTGGATGATGTGAACGCTGTCTTCCGAACTCTGGTGGCCAGCGAACCGTACTCGGGTCCGCTTAAAAAGGTGGTCTGGGGTACGGTTCATGTGAACTCCAGTACGGTTCGCTGCTGATATGAACGCAATCGAACCAAACCACGGAAGTGAACCGCTATTGATGACGTATAATGTATAATGTGGTCGACAGGACAGTCGCTGTGTGTGTGTGTGTGTGTGTGTATACACTTACCTTGAAGAAAAGCGGGATTGACGCACTGCAAGCAGAGAGATGATTAATGCTTGCCTCCGCAAAAAATGTCTTTGGCTGACAGCCAGCTGTCTTTGGAACGATTTTAGTACTTTTGCGGCAAACAGACGCAAGTGTGTTTCTGAATGTTTTCTTTGAAAACAAAACCAAAGGTTAAAAAAGAACAAATGTGAAGTGAGCAATTCTAACCATTTTGACGTCTTTTCATTCATAGCGGCGCCAGTTACCAAGCAACACGATTACGTGGCAGCTGCAGCTTGATGACGCAAGCGTACCGCGGTTCG
The DNA here is from genome assembly GCF_051911475.1 of Siphateles boraxobius. Lineage (NCBI taxonomy): Eukaryota > Metazoa > Chordata > Actinopteri > Cypriniformes > Leuciscidae > Siphateles > Siphateles boraxobius. The sequence continues at coordinate 14,278,913 of NW_027509208.1, forward strand.
GATACAAATAATATAATGTGAACACAGTCCATCGAGGGCAGGGGGAGGGGGGAGCAATCGAACTCTGGTTCGGAACAGATAATCGAACCAAGTGTGAAAGCCCCCTTAAAGCGTCAAAGTGGTAGTTGCGTAGCTGACGATGGAGACACGGAAAGCTCTCAGATTTCATCAAAAAGATAATTTGTGTTCCGAAGATGAACAAAAGTCTTACGGGTTTGGAACTACATGAGTGTGAGTAATGACAGAATTTTTATTTTAGTGTGAACTATCCCTTAAACATAAAGGGATTTTTTTTCGTGTTTATGTGTTATAATCAGGTCCCCAGGGAATCTACCAACCCAGAAAATGTGAAAAGTGAAATCCCCGTAACTTTGTATTGGTAAGCCTTTCTCTGCAAGCATGTCAAAAAATAAGCTAGGTAATCAGATTTCGCTCCCCTTCTGAAGTATGAAGGGGTTCTTATTATAATATCACCGCCCCTTAATCTGCACGTTTCTACCCACAGCGCCACCATTTGGTTTTCGCAGGCGACTAGTGTAACCAGTTCTAACGCAATGACAGAAGTTCGAGCAAAGCATGCAAACTGTTCTGTGGTTGGCTGCGCAGACGAACACAGAACACTATTTAGAGTCCCATGCTCAGATGAGACGAGAGCAGTGGATTCATTTTATTTTCAATGGAAATCCCCCAGAAACGGATGAATCAATGTAACTCCACAACATCTACATAAATTAATCTTCTAACCCAGTGGTTCTCAAGGCTCCCTCTAGTGGAACGCAGAGAAATCACTGAATTTCGCACGTACGATCAAACCGGTGTGATCAGTCTTGGCTGGTCCCTGGAGTGTACGATTACACCGGTGTGAGTAGAACGGTCAGTGCATCACGTGATCAACTGCTAAATTCAAACGGGCCTTTGCACGTTGGCTGGCGCTGAGCCAGAGACGGACTCGCTCAGTGCTGTCATATATCACAACTATTCAGTGTTTTCAACCACATAATGTTTGTTTTAAGTTTCAGACATTTAAATTTACATAAGTACTAAAAAAACAATACATTTAGAATTTTTGAAATAATAATAATTTACATTATAACTAGACATGTTTTATTCATATCACATACACATTGTGTAAGTAACTTTAAAGTTAACTCTATTCTTCCAGTTCACCGGCCACTTTCATGTATTTCGGGAGAAGTGGAGGAATTCACGTGTTATAAATCCAAACAGATCCGATTCTCTGAACAGTGGCACAAACTAACATGGCGGCGCATATAGCTCAACTAACGTGATCGTTATAAAGGTGTTTAAACAACAAAACACTTCCATACTTGCACATATTTGACAATCGGAATATCAAATATTTCTTGCCATAGCTAACAAATTTGTGAATATTTTGAATAAATAAGGAAATGAAGCAGATCATCAGTCATTTAGCTCTATTGTAGCTACGGTGTCATGTGACAAGCAATGATGCATCACATCACGATGGAAACAATACGGTCGCCTTGAAAAACTCACAGGGGTCGGCCAGAATATTTTAAATGTACGTGTAAAAAGGTTAAATATGAATACACAGCCTGTGTTCATTTTTTTAAGTACAGTTTTTATTTCACTTTTAGGTGCAATACATTTTAATTTAATCATTAAGTTTTTTTCTTTACCTGTATGTAAGCACCACAGTGCAGTGTTAATATTCAAACTGTGTTTTTACATTGTTTAAAGTGGCTGACAATAATATTTATTATTATTATTATTATTATTATTATTATTATTAGAAATAAAACTGCCTCATTTTTGAGTTGTGCATAATAGTTAGGCCTAATACGCTACTGTATTTTCATATTGGTCATTATGGTGGTACTTGGAGAGCCAAATATTTTCTGAGGTGGCACTTTAAGTTTGAGAACAACTGTACCATTCAGAAACGTCCAGGTGCGTCTAAATGTTGCAACCTCTTCCTGGGTCTCTGTGTAAGGCTGCACTCTGCTACTGGTTATTTCTGAGATTTTGGATGAGAGATTATTCATGTGTTTTGTTATTGTACCCGAAGCTCGTGTAAAGGATCGGCCGTCTTTTGCATGGGGGTGGGGAGCAGCAGCTCATTTGCATCTAAAGGGACACACACAAAAACTGAGCGTTTTTGCTCACAGCCAAAAAGGGGAAAATTTGACAAGCTATAATAAATGATCTGTTGGGTATTTTGAGCTGAAATTCAACCGACACATTCTGGGAACACCATAGATTACATCTTACAGGGGCATACTACATACAGGGGCATACTATGTCACCTTTTAAAGCATTTTTAAATAATGTAGTTAACAAATGGAACCTTTTAGTAAAGTGTTACCAACCAGGTAAAGCAACTAGATATAAAAATAGGGAAGCGTATTTTTAATTTGGCTTTAGTTTTGCTATGACCCATCATCATTGTTAAATATTTAATTGTGTCATATTGATTGGAGACGCTCCGCTCTGACACACATGGGATCAAGCAGTCTATTTTAAACTCATAAAGCTGGAGCTTTTGTATGTCAGGTCAAGCGTGTCCTCCATGAAAACATCGTAAGATGATGTGTGTGAAGATATTTTTAAGAATAGCAGTTACAGTGAGTGATGTTACTATGTCTGTAGCATTGAGACAGGTTTACTAGAGGATGAGGTTCAGTGCTTCATCTAGCACAGTTTAGTCTTTGTTCACAGTGCTCCAGTGTTCCGTCTAATGGAGCGTGCATGCTAACCGCACAACTCTTCTGGATGCAGGAAGTGATACAGCGTGACAGCCAGAACCATTTAGACAAGAACTCTTGGGCTACGTTCACACTGCGAGCCTTAGTCCTCAATTCCAATTTATTGCTCAGATCAGATTTTTTTGTATAGCTGTTCACATTGTTGTTTGCATGCGAAAAAGACGTCACACAGTAATATGGAAGTTAACACGCACGACATTAAAGTAATCTTTGTCTATGGTGTGATCTGTCGCGGAAGCCAGCAATTTATGCAATATAAAAAACAAAGACGAGGAAGTGAAAAAAATTGTGTTTATTTTATGATACAAGCCCTCATAGTTTGCTTGTATATAGAGTTGGCAATGTTATACTTGACACATAACTGTCCTTCCACTGAATGCCTTTCACAACTTTAAAATCTGACTCGCATGAGCACAGAATTGAAGTCATTTAGATCAGTATTAGTGTGTGTGTATGTATGTATGTGTATATATATATGTCTGTGTCTGTCTGTGTCTGTCTGTGTGTGTGTGTGTGTGTATGTATATATATATATATATATATATATATATATATATATATATATATATATATATATATATATGTGTGTGTATATATGTTCATAAGTTTTAAAAAACATTTAAAAATTGATTCCAATGTTTTCTTATGCTAACATAGGCTGCATTTATTTGTTCAAAAATAGTAAAAAAAAAAATATATATATATAATGTCAAATAAAAAAAAAACGGTTTTCTATTTTAATGAAAACTGTTGTGCTATTTAAATCTTTTTTTTCCAATATTTTCAAGGATTATTTGAATAGTTCAAAAATGGAAATCTTGTGTGACATTATAAATATATCAATTCTGATCAATTTAATGGATCCTTCTTGCTAAATAAAAGTAATAAAAAAATAAAGTCTTATTGACTCCAAACTTTTTCATTTTTAGTGTGTGTGTTGGTGCGCATTTATATAGACAACCAGACAGCCTCTGCTTCCAGCTTAAAGGGATATTTCACCCAAAAATGAAAATTCTGTCAGTATTTACTCACCCTCATGTTGTTCCAACCCTGTAAGACCTTTGTTCATCTTCGGAACACGAATTAAGATATTTTTTGATGAAATCTGAGAGCTGGATCACTCCTCCATAGGCTTCTTCAGGGATTGAAACTTGCCAGCCCGAAAAGTTATTAAAGACATCGTTAAAATAGTCCAAGTGACTACAGTGACTCAATCTAAAGTTTATCAAGCGACGAGAATACTTTTTGTGCGCAAAAAACAACAAAAATGATGACTTTATTTCAACTATTCATTTCCTTCTCTGTGGGGCTCGAGTCAGTTCACTAGTGATATAGCGCTGTTCTTCTGTTGTTGTACGTCACACGCATCACACACATGACCAGCGTCTAATTTGAACTAATTTTCATTTTTGGGTGAACTATCCCTTTAACACAATGCTTTTTCTTCAAAATGAATTGTTAGTTTTACTTTTGGCTCCATGTTTCTGTTGGACACCTGAACTTTTCTAGCAGCTCATTTCATATTTTCAGTCCTGCAGCTGTTTTTTTGATGTTGCCATAATCATTTAGTATGTGAGTGATGAGAGTTTATTGTAATCAAGAATACATGGACTTGGAGAAATGCCTCATTATATTTGGGGCCTGGGAGGATTATCAGTTTACATGCATGAAACACAAAGCAAACAATTTTGAATATGAAAAGCTGTTTTTGTCCCCAAGGAGTGCTTTTAAAATAGTGTATGCGAGTGTTTAGGTTTTTGTAATGAGAATTAACATTATTTGTAATGATTTACTTCTCAGCTAGTCTCGCATAGCCAGAGCTTCTGACTGACGGCTGACGGTTTGGACTCCATCACAGCTTTCATTGGCCACGGCCCTCCCAAGAGCATGTCTGACTGACATGTAAAGCAACCAATCACAGTTCATTTTGTTCCGCATCGTTCAGGGCCATGAAAAATGGAAAGTACCTACAATAACAGACCTGCGTGCATCTCTATTATTCATTCAAGAGCGTTGGAGCCACGAATTTCACATACTTTTAAGAATCCAGCGATTAGTTGATCCTGATAAGCATTCATTGTCACAGTTTCAAACACAACTGCTTTCTTTTTCACTGAGGGGTTTGGCGTCACGACGGCTTTGTTTCTAGGCAGACCGTTAAAGAACACGACACACACGACGACTTAACTCCTGAATTGTTTCCCATTTTGTGTGCCATATGCATCAGACGTTCAGCCAACAGTCCGTGGGCATGACGTCTGAGGCTGAGACTACTGCTCAGCGGGAAATATCCATCCCTCCATGTCACCTATTTTTTTTATATTTTTTTTTATTCTTACATTTTATTATTTTTATTATAATTTAATTTTTCTCTTTTATTTATTTGATTTTCCCTGTCTCTCAATATAATTGTTCAGAATTAGTGGTCGGACAATGTTTGGCTTTTTTTTTTTAACGGAAGGCAGCACAGACGGCACTCCAGACTTTTATTAATTTATTTAAAAGAACGCCAGCACCTGAGCCATCTTTATTAATCTACGGTCTCTGTTTAACAGTTCTGTCTAAAACGTCATTTGATAGAAATGTTCAACAAAGTAAACTGTACACGAAAAAGTATTTTAGTGTTTACTTTGCCTTTCTATTACTGATAAGATAAAAGCAAACATATAATACTACCTCATTTACCATCAGAATTCATTTGTAGCCTGCATGACCGTGTGTTACTGTGCGTGACCGTCGGTCGGGCCGTGTGAATTGAATGCAGACTCCTGAAGAGTTCAGCTTCACTGGAGACACATGATCGACAAACTCTTAACCCTTGATTTCAAACTATTCAGATTTATCAACGGCGAAGAATGGCCTGTGACTCTCATGCATACACAGTCCATTTCCTTAAGCGGAGCAGTTATACATCCTAATTCTCAGAAGATGACATCTTGCATATTCAATATTCCATGTATGGCCCACAGCGTCTGAGGCTAAGAATAGGTTACAGGAAGAAACACTGCGTGGTCAATGGGTTGACATGGTGGATGAGCACCAGTTCATGAGTCAACATTATAAACTTCTGTTGTCAGTGGCGCTGTTAGTAGCTTCCTAAATGAGTGATAATGTCTGACTTTTTTTCTGTTGTTGCTGTCTTGGGAGGGACATACCAGTGAGCTGGCCTCGTGCATTCTGGGCTATAAAGCTGTTAATAGATGCTGGGCCACTTTGAGGGATCTTCTCATTAAAAGCAGATGATGTTCTTTCCATGCAGCTTCGAGCGTGCGGTTTTATCTGAACGGCTGAGGCGCAGGCCTGGCGTGTGTTTAGTGTTTAGAGTTTAGAGCCCTTATGAGTGATAAATGCCTTTTGTAACTACATGAGACTCGGAGTATGTCCTCATATGGCGAGGCGTTCAGGCTGGTTTAGCGGTATCTTGGGTGCTCGCCCAGTCCCCAGCAGTGCCTCGTAAAGCAGGAGGGACGACAGTTGGACAACATGAAATGTATCACACGCTGTTTAGGTTACATCGTCTCTTTAATCGCTGCATGTGATGGGAGTCACCGAAGCTCAGATTGTTGTGACATTGAGATCAAACTCCATTTAGTAGCATATACATACATGCATACATGCATACATATATACAATACATGCATGTATGCGCACACACACACACACACACTGTTAAAAGCGCTATATAAATGAGGATGACTTGACTTGACACACACAGACACAGAAACACACACACATATAAATAAATAAATAAATAAATACTAGACATACTTGTATATAGCGAGATTGTTATTAGGGCAATATATTGGTACCATATCAGTTATTTTTATTTATTTATTTGTTTCTTTTTATTAAGTATTATGTATTACTTTATTTAGTATTAATGTAAAAAAGGTACATTAATAATGTATTTATTTTTACATTTATAAAACATTTATTTATTTTTATTTAGTTTATTTTTTAAATTAATTTTCTTTATTGTGCATGCTCATTTCCATCTTATTTCTAATTATATTAAGATAATATTTTAGTAATACTTACAGGTATAATTTAATAGCACTGTTAAATCTTTAGGCAAAATGAATATACGTTTATCATACCATATATTATAGTGCTTTACTACCTGTGTGTGTGTGTGTGTGTGTGTGTGTGTGTAGTAGTGGCCATAACACAATAATTAGCTTCTGTATGCCAGCATTTTAATATTGGTGCTTCTATATCAGTGGCTAAATTTTTTGCTATTTTGGTGTGTTAGCATCTTTCTCTATTGACGACCATTAAAAAGTAGAGATCATAACTAATGATCTCTGTCTCTCTTTGCAGTGAAGCCATTCACAACCACAGTGAAGGAGATGCGCCTTCATAGAGACGACTTTGAAATGCTTAAAGTGATCGGCAGGGGAGCCTTTGGAGAGGTAAGGAATTCAGTGAACCCTTGCTGCCTTTTTTTTGGCATGTTTTAAAGTGCAGGGAAATCACCTCTGAATCTCTGCAGCCTTTGCCATATTGTGTGGTTTGTTTTCATGACCCATTTTGTGTGTCCAATGAAAACCCCAAACTATCAGTGAAGTATTCATGTCCCCCTCAAGTATCTTATCAGCAGCCACAAACCTCTAACCCCTTCCTCTCATCTGAGTTTCCCTTCTCTCCCCCCTGCCAATTTCCCAGGGATCTTGGCTTGAAGTTGGACTGCTATTCTTGGGCCGGCACAAATCTAGGCATTTTAGACTAAATCATTTGTTTTACAGGGGAATGTGCTACTCATTCCTGCACTATAACACTTGAACTATTCACTACACGTCGCACGGTGTACTTTTCTTTTTCTTTACCAATCTGCCTTCCATCACTGTTTCTCGCCTACAATTTCTATTTTTTTTTTCATTTTTTTTTCACTCACCCTCCTGATCACCACAATTGAATTCGATTGAAGTTCGGGAGCCGAACTACAAGTGTGAACAGACCCTTTGTTTGCATCATCAATAAGTATGTTTACATGCACAGTTATAATCATGGTACAGTTGGGTTCTCGAAGTAAAAATCATATTCATTTTCTTCACAGGGAAATAGATTTTTAACGATACCCTAAATCTTTAAATTATTTATTTATTTTTTTCTGTTGTTTTTTTATTTAATTCGCAGTGCTTCAGGGGATTGTAGTTCTTTCCCTAATTAAAGCTGTTAAGTACACAAGTATGAAGTGTTTTTGTCTGATTTTCAAATACTTTTTTGCTTCAAAGCAAATAAAAAAAATAGGTCTGTTAGGTAGACTCTAAAAAAAAAACGGACTGGATTTCAGCCAACTGAAAATTCCCAGTTCTGAATTAGGAGAAACATTTTGTTGTCACACCTTTCTGCTCTGTCATTACACCTCCCTCGTAAATTACTATGTAATTGACTCATTTCCAAATGCACCCAATTCAGTATTTCCGTTCATCTGAAAAAAAAGAAAAGAAAAAAAAATTCAGAAGTTAACTCTGCTTAAAGGGACATTGTGTAGGAGTTTCTCCCATCTAACGGTGAAATTGTATTTTGCATTCAACGAATTTTGCTCTCCAGCGCCTCGCTTTTTCAAATGCGTGTTGCATCTACGGTAGCTGTTATGTACCAAAAAGCTATGACAGGATGTCTTCTAATAGCATTTCTTCGAGTTTTCCTTCGGGAGAACAGGTTTTTTATTTCAAACAAACTGCAACTTGACACAACAAACAAACGAATGTTACAGTATGAATTACTGACTGACTGACTTGCCGGGGCAGTGACAAGCGCCTCTCACTGCTCTGCTCCTCCGTTTCTGCTGCTTTCAGTCACGTGACGCTGGCTCTGAAACGTGTTGGCCTAGTAATTTTTGACCCTCTCTGCTATTATAGTTTTTCAAGATGTTGGAACTACATGGAAGCCTCCGTGGACCTACCCGTCACATGTATATAAAGATCCTCGTAAACGAAGAATTTATTATAAGTCAGATAATTGGCAGAGGTATTTGTACACCATTGAGGACATATTTATGAATAAAAATATTGATTTAAGATAATAAAATACCTAAAAAAAAACTACACATTGTCCCTTTAAACAAAACAAATAGGGCGTCTCATCGCTTGATTCTGAAGCTGAATAAGACTTTATCTTGGGGAGAGATCTGTCCATACTTCGCCTTACTGTAGATTCCTGTCAGGAATGGCAGTGGTGGCACAGGAAGCAGGGCAGGACGGTGCAGCTGTCAGGAAATGCTCCGGAAACCAGAACCGTCTCTAAGGAGTGACTTTCGTAAAAATAGTGTCTCACTCTCCATGTTATTTGTGCGGTTCATTGTCCATTCTTCAGCCACCGAGACCTCAATAACCCTTCTTTCTCAGTCGCTGGGCTTTTTTGTCATGTGGATCTAATGATGACTCAGATCTTCGGGGGATTTTGCAGTATTTCTGTTATCAAGCCAGGCTATTGTTGCCTGTGCTACTGCTTGTGTCGGTTTCAGTGCGTTCAGGCTCATGTGTGAACATGATGCTGCTGTTTTGTTCCCTTTTCCAGCCGTTTCCTGTGGCTCTAACATTACAGGATGTACTTCCAGATAAATCTCTTGCATTTCCGGTTTATGATTGATGTTGTGGTCCCAGCTGAAGGCCTGGAATTTGGGACTGCTTAGAAGAATAGTTCAGTCAAACACTTTTTCCAAGCTTCATTTTCTTTCTCACGACTCTTGAGCTATATTCCAAGATTCTGAAAATAATTATTGATCTTATTGCAAACAATGTATCCAAGCATATTTTTCTTTCTTTTTTTAATATTTAAAATCTTGCAATCCTAATCAAGATGTCATAATTCGATCGTCCGCTAAATTTACATACTTCTCTCTGATGAACGATAGAGGACTTATCTAATCATTAAGTAACCCCTTAAACCCCTCCCCTTTCTTACAAATGACCTCAGGCTTGCATTCAGACCTGCCTTCATCCAGTCAACAACCGATGGGTAGAATCAAGTCTGTTTTCAAAAATCTGTTTCACTCAAATGTGTCACAATAAGGAGGAAAATATCTGTCACTACTTCATTTTTCATTGTCACTTTAAGTCATAGTTTTATATAGGGATGGCCCGATACCGATACTGGCATCGGGGATCGGGTCGATACTGTCCTCATATACTCGTACTCGTACTCATAAAAATTCGCCGATACCACGCCCCGATACCACGTACATTTTGCGAAACGAAACTGGCCGCCGCGACTGCTTTTTCGAGGTGAACTGAGGCATAGGGACGTGCACTCCCAACGCAAAAGAGTGCGGCGCGGCACTAGATCTGATGGCCGAGCGCGAGCGCGGGCGGTAATGCACTCACTCTGTGTGTGCGGGTTCCGGGAGAATAAAACGATTCGCGGGACTCCCGCAAACTAGAAATATCTATGAATACAACATATTAAAACTAATAGATTTTCATTCATCTGTTGCAGAAAAGCAAGAAGAACAACTAAAACAAAATAGAAACGATTTACAGGCCAGAGTTTCTATTCATAACATGTTTGCAGCGTTGAGCGATGTAGCCAATCACAGACATGTGTGTTGATTTCTTGAACGCAATGGCTAATCAGAAGCATTTAAGATAGACTCCCCTCACTGCTCAAAACTTTTTTGTTCAGTGCTGAATTCTGTATGCTGGCAAATCCTCTAATTATAACAAACAAAGTGTGGATATTATGAAAGATTCATTGTGCAGTCAGCTTCATTGATAATAACAGATGTGTGAGATCGCGATGAACTGTCAGCTTTTTAGGAATTAGACTATTAAGGGAGCGCACTTTGGGCGCATTCAGTCATGTCAGACCATGCACGCAGTAACTGCTTGCTTTTATGTTAAATTAACAGTGGTTTGTGTGTTAATACATTTATTATTTTACTCATTATTATTTATTTTTAGACTTGTTAAAACAAGCAGAGAAGAAAATAAAAACAGTCTTCTAACCTGTGTTCTAAAATAGTCTTCTGTCTTCTTTTCTGGGAGCCTATAGTTACTTTTGCGTTAGAAATATCGATATCGGTTCTCGATATCGGCAAGTACACAAATGTAAATACTCGTACTCGTATCGGTTTGAAAAAAAATGGTATCGGGCCATCCCTAGTTTTATACTGATTATCTTTCAAATCTCACTTTTGTTGGGATGTACCCAATGTTCAATTTTTGTGGCAAAAATGTTCAGGTTCATGCCGATAACAGATTAATGGCTGATTTCGAAATTATGAAAAATGTGGTTTAAATAAAACATTAAATTAATAAACCATGAAAGACTAAAATCATTTTTAGTGCTTCAAGGGAATCTTGTAAAAAAAAAAAAGAAAAAAGAAATTGGAACCTAAATTTATTTAAATCTAAATATGAAATATTTACTGATACCAATAAATGATCAGCAAGACAATTTGTGGAGGTGAGTGAAATTTGAGAACGTACGACTTCAGGAAACTTTGAATAGTCATATTAACTACTTGTTATGGAACTTTTTTTTTTAAGCCTAACAATGTCCATCAGTGTCCAAAAAGAAAGTCATCAGTGTTTGTAACTACATGATTGTATTTTTTTGACTGAACTAACCCTTTGAAAGACTTTGTTGACGTACTTTAAATGGCACTCCTTTTTGCCTCACCTGAGACTTACTCAGAATAATTATTCTGTTGACTAGAAAGAAAATATGGAACAGGGAGGGGAATCAAGGAGAACTAGATTGAAGCAGACATTTTTTACATAACGTCACTGTGAGTCACTACATAGCAAACAAAACCGCCTGTGATGACCACTACAGAGTCAGAACCCTCTACATGTTGAGGTTGAGCGTTGATCTGTTTATCTGTTCAATTGAGTGAATCACTCATGTAATGAATGGTTAGGTCAAAGTACATGCAGACCCTGTCCTTCATATTGATTTAGTGAAGATGGCGGCTTCTGTTCTCTGAAGGTACACTGACATAATTAAGATTGTTTGCCAACTCCAAGCTGGAGATGGATTCACAGTCCCACATGCTGGTCCTAGTGCAGAGTCTTGGCAGAAGTCCAATGTTTTATTATTGCAGGGTTCCTGTTGTCCCCAAAGCATGTTGAATAGCATTGTTATTTGGTGTTGACTTGTCCAATATCAAATCTGGTATAGAACAAAAAGAGGGCTGTAATTTATCTTAAAGAGCCTTGCAATAATCTTTTTAAAAAAAAGTTATTTAAAGATATGAAACTCTGTTTCCCAGCTGTTACAAGGTTCAATATTAAGGATGCCCAATGATCTCCAGGACTGGTGTGACAGGATTTTGGGACAATTCACTGGACGCTCTTGCCCGATTGGGTCAACATTTACATTCTTGTTTCAGTGATGTTGTACTCATTGGTTAAGTGTTTTTAACATTTATTGATTGAGTTAGTTATTTACTTTCTGACTGACTTATTTAGAATATTACCATTTTGTAAATTTTTCCATCATTTGAATTTCTCAGAAAAGGAATTATCTGACATGCACTGCAAAGTTAAATTTACAGTAAAAAACAGCTGCTGTCATTACTGTGAAAAATTATATAGCAACATTTTAGGTTTTACAGATTTAACTTAAATTTACATTTCATTAATACATATAATGTTAATATACCAAACTATTGAAGTACTAATGCCTGTTTTGTACCTTACACTGACTACCACCAAAAACAGGTGGTGATGAGTCACATGATGAATCAAAGCTAATCTCAAGCAGGTTTTCCACAAGCTGAGAAAGCAAATACTATATATATAAAAGGTGTCATTCACACAAACGCAAAACACCATCATGGTAACACATATGACACTAAAGACATGCAATAAACATTAATTTAACAACATTAGACGTAACATAAATATGTAACAGAATCTACATAACTGATAAGAAAAAATAAGAAGAAACTATGAAAATACATCAAATGTGAAGTGTCACAGGGAATTTTGGGAATATGAATTTACGGTTTTCACTGTAAATTATACAATTGTTCTTTTTCACCTTTAAAAACTACATTTAACATTATTTTACTGTAAAATTACTTTAAATGTAAGGTTAGATCTAATACAGATATTCACCATATATAGTAAGGAAACTTATTGTTAAATAATTAACAGGTTTTTACTTAAGTATTTTTACAGTTAAAATCACAATCTTTATTTACAGCTTTTTTGTGAATTTACGCAAGTATCTTATGACTGTCTCGGAAGTCTCTGGTAGAAGGGGCTCTAAATTGTAAACCAATTTTTTTTTATATTGGAATTTAAGTATTTTGCTTATGATGTAGTCAAATACAACAAGCAAGCAAAACTACAGAGAACTAATGTTATTTTTTTCTCTTATTTTTTTGTTTTTCAATAATTCTCAGGGGGAAAGTGAAAATTTGGAAAATTCTAATCTGAACTACTGATCCAACTGTACCAGTATCACAGATTTATAATGTTGAGCCCTGCATCACACTCTTAAATTGCATATTCAGAATGAAGCAACCCCTTCCATATCCTCGGGTTTGCACGGTTGCTTAGCACCTGTCTTGCTGTATAGATCTTTACATAAGAGTTACTGTTTACACTCTGACCTTTGACCTCATGCCTTACGTACATGATCTCTTATTTGGATGTGAGCGTGTTGGTGACAATCGCATTGCAACATCCACTTTGGTCACCCGCTTTCTCTCCTTCATGCACCTCCCTTGCATTTTCAATCAGGTCAAGCTGCCTTTGTGGAAGTGTGTCTAAAAAAGGAGAGAGGGAAAGAGGACAGGAGACACTGTGGGAGGAGGAATTGGGGGTTTCTGAGCACTCAGGGTTCAGTTTGTTTTTGTAATGAGGTCACTTATCTTCTGCGGTTTGGAGCCTTACAGATAAGAAGCATGTGTGTGATTTAAGACTGTTTGAGTTTGTCGTCAAAGTGTACTTTTCAAATACTTTGATACATGCACAAACACACTCTAAAGAACATCAAAAGGTCGAAAAAAGCGGAAAACAGCAGCAGGGCTCCTAATTTGCCCTTACCTTGCAAAGTTACATTTTGAACTGTTCTTTGCTGAAGCAGCACATTGTGCTTTGGGCAGGTATGCGAGTCCACGTGAGGGGAACACTGTTCCTCCACTGAGGGTAAGCACATCATGTGATGTGTCCCGAGCAGCGAGGCAAAGTACAGGGAAGTTCATGACTCCACTTAACATTAGCCGACTGGACGGTCACAAATAGCTAGTGGACAGAAGATATCAGAATAACAAAGGTCACGCATACATAAGTCATGGGGCAAACACTTGGATCTCACAGAGATATAATAATTATATTATAGGTTTATGAATGGCTCCTGTCTGGTTTAAAGGCTTATATTACACAAACATTTTAAAAAAACTTGCTTAATCTCAAGTTGTTCCAAACTCATATAACTTAATTTCTTCAAAGAAGATGTTTTGAGAAATGTCCACAGCTCTTATCTATTTAATGGGTCTCAGGCTCTCTAAAGGGAAAAAAAGAAAATGTGGTCTATTTGTAGGGTGACCAGATTTCTCATGGTGTAATACTGGACGGGATGGACATCTTCACGTCTGACTTGATCTCCTCCGCGTTCTCTAATATCCCGCCTTCACTAACTGCAAGTTAATCGATAACAAATTGTGATTGGATGATAATTTTGTTTTCCAAAATATACTATGAAGAGATTGGTTACCTTTAATTCGGATATTCTTGCATGACAGAAGACTATTACTCGTTTTTTGTTTTTTTTATATCACTTACCAAATAGAGTATAGGACAGAAATATGATTTTTATTAATAAGTTGGGACACTAAAAATAGAGCTGAAATACGGGACTGCCCCGGGGAAAACGGGACGTCTGGTCATCATATCCTTATGAATTGTGTGCTATATACACTACCGGTCGAAAGTTTTGGGTCAGTAAGATTTAATTTTTAAATAAATTAACACTTATTTAGCAAGAATGCATTAAATTGTTCAAAATAGGATACGAGTCATTTGTAGTGCTTTTTTGTTGTTGTTTTTTGGAGCTTTATTAAATGTAATAACTAAAAATCTATGTATGAAAATGAGAAAAAAAATTCTCTCTTGTCTTTAAAATAAGAAATTAAGTAATAAGGCTTATAAAAAAATATACTATACATTTTTGGATGAAGTGTCCCTTTAAATCATGACACTAACATACTTAGCCGAAGCGGTTCATAGTGTATAATGAAAATCTGTTTTTAAAACTTGTGATCCTTGGTAACAAGTTAGTTGTTTACTAGGGGTGACCCCGACTTGTCGAAGATTCGAAGCATCGATAGGAGGAGTCTGATTCGACTACCAATCTCATGGTCGAATCTTCGCAGAGGTTATATGAGGGTGCTCAATGTCTGATTCCACATAGAACTAACGGTTTTCTGTCAATACGTTAATATAGGAGCCTATTATAATAATGCTGTAAATACAAATGTGCAAAGGAAGAAGCTTTTAATGAATATTTTTAACGTGCGTGAATAAATCCAAACACCCCATGACAGATTTAAGTTTCACTTTCGATACGTGACCGAGAGAGGAGCGTTTTGGCGGCAGGGATTTAAATCTTTAAACATGTCTGGGATAAGAAAATCTAAAGTGTGGATGCACACCATCAGAAAGGATATTCTCCAAGGCTGGATTTAGCATAAGGAAAACCATGATCGCACTTCTGCAGGCCAACGTTAACAAGTTGTTTTTTTCTTCGGAATCGGGACACTCTAAAACGCTTAACGTGAAAGAAGCTTTTAAAACTCGTAAAAGGCACTTTTACGTGGCTTAATATATGTAGTACATATCTTATTAAGAAACCATGTGCAGATGAGCAGATGACCCCAGAATATGAACAATGTGTTCCTCCTATAGAAAGTCACAGAAAGCGTTTTCTATAACTGTTTTCAATGGGAGGAAAAGGTTTAATTAAACGCATTGCGTTCATATTCTGGGCTCATCTGCTTTTCTGTAGGCTATGAAGTATTTATTAATAAGCTGTGTACAGAAGTTGATCTTTTAATATAACTGTCTTATGATATTAAGCCGTTAAATGTTTTTCATGTTAAGCGTTTTAGAATGTATTTTATCCACGCACACAATTTGAAAAGACTCAAACGGACACAGAAACACAGACAGATTGAAAGACTAGATTTTCTTTCTCTCGATCAGGTAGGGTACAAGGGTACAAACATTTCAGCCGGTTCTAATTAGATTTTTGGATGCTGTGAACAATTTTAGCTAAACTGTCAATCGAGTTTAGTGTTTAATGTTTCTACAGTTAAAAAGACAAAGTTGACAATTCTGGCTATATTTTTGTTATTTTAAGAATTTCTTTATTTTAATTGTATTTATTGATCACACAGGGTTATCTTATTTAACTATTTGTGGCTTGTGTTTTGAATATATGTTCCCCTAAACTTTAGGCACTTTCCACACATTTGTTCTGGATCTTGTGAGTTGATTCAGACTTATTTCGTTTTGTATTTTTATTTATTAGAAAGGTATATTCTGTTCTAATTTAATTCTCTAAATTGTTGATTATTTTTCGGTGCATCGATCTTGCGCTCTGTACTTCGAGCCTGCTCGTACAGGCAATTTAGCCGATTTAATCTGTCTGCAGTGTGGCCTTTCTGCAGTTATTGATCCGAAATGTTTTTATACATTTTCTTCTATATCTTTGTGTGATGTTCTGTACATCGCGGCTTTAAAATGTTAAAGCCCCGCCCCCTCCCCAACCCCACAAACAATTCGACTATTAGTCGACTATAGGGAAGACTTGACGATTCTGATTCGACTATGAAAATCCTTAGTCGGGGACACCCCTATTGTTTACTAATCAGTCACCAATTTGACAGTCCCTCATTGCGTTATCACTGCATTCATACATCTCCTCACTGCCTGGTGTGTCTTCCTGATGGCAGGGTGTTTGCTCTCCAAACCCCACATGAATAATCTCTAACTGGTAACTCCTCCAACCTGTCCCTTTCCTAATATTGAGTCACTTCCCTTAAGGGGAAGACCTCAAACTCTTTTTGCATTACAGACTTGTGGCCCAAATTTGCCAGTTCTTGTGTCTCTCTTTTTAGGCAAAAGTCATCAGTCTCAAGTCTCAGCTTTTCCTTTTTTTTCTTTTTTTTTTTGATTTTCAGAGGCATCAGAGATCAAAACCATCTCATTCAGAGTTTCTTTCCCTGTAGACTTTCAGTCTAAGTGGGCCACGAGTGCGTACGATGAATAAATGAGGCAAATAAAAATGGTCAAATTCCCCACAGCCTCTGAATCCTGCTGAGTTTTAATTTGTTTTTATGCTTCTAGGTTGCTGTGGTGAAGATGAAACACACCGAGCGTGTTTACGCCATGAAGATCCTCAACAAGTGGGAGATGCTGAAGAGGGCCGAGGTAAAGAGATTTCTGCTCATGGGTCTTTTTCGTTTGTTCTATCTTTCATGGCTTCAAAAATGGTTGCAAATGTCAAAAACAAATGACTCCTCTTAACAGGTTCTTTTTAACAAGTCAGTCGAAACGATTAACAAAGCTCAAACCTTTAAAGGAGTTAGCACTCAACCAGACTCACTCATTCAGTGAATCATTCAGATCTATTATTGTGTCCTTCACTGAACCACTGTTTGTTTTTGGTTATGTCCATTTTGAAATGTACTTGAGGTTCGTCAGACTTAATATTAGTCTTATTATTGACTGATTATGTATCTAACAATGTGCATTTGACTAAATTACACTAAACTTTTTGTCCCCAAAAATTGTGTTAATTGTCAGAGTAGGGCTGGACAATAATTCAATATCAATATATATCGCAATATTTTTTTTTTTTCGATAACGGTGATATGATTTTTAAACACATTTTCGATATTTCAATATACATAGCAGCATTTGTCACTGACTGACGTTAGGCGCGCAGCCGTCAGAAAGAGCAGAACACAATTGGCTACTTTCCTGATGACGTACACCACAGACACGCAGCCACTGCTCAGCGGATCTCCAACGCGGCAAGTTTCAGCCACAGAATGAGCGCCCCTGACCGCAATGCAAATGTGACTGAACGAGCTTCCACAAGTGAGGAGAAAGCATACAAAATAGTTGATAAGAGAGGAAAGACTAATTCAGTGGTATAAATTCAGTGGTGTTTCGTTCTTTCAGCGTGCTGCAAAATGTGCCGGAGTGTGACTGCCGAGTCCGACTAGCAGCGGGAACACATCAAACGAGGATCAGGAGATAGACTGTGCCGATGCGCGCGTCCGCGGCCAGGAACGTCGCGTCCACACTCTAAAAATAGCTCACCGAAAGTTCTAATGAGAAGGTTTCGCTCCCTGTGAATGTCCTGACGCACGCACACGCACACGACGCGCAGAATCCAGTTCTCTTTCTTTAGCGCTTGAATAATAACACACACATTTATGCCAAATTGTCCGTTTTGTCAATAGTATCCTCACAAGAACAGTCTAAATGAGTTAAATAAAATCTTAAATGGAAGTTAAGAGTAGCCAAATGAGAAAATTAAATGCGTAAGATCCTCTCATCAGCGACAGATCTTAAAGGTCTTAAAAACATTAATGGTGAACATTTTTGACTTTATAAAATGATTATCTCAAGTCTTGAAAAAGACATATTTTTGTTATACATTGTTTAGTAGCCTACTTTTATTTTTGGCAGAACTTATCATTATAATCAACTTAATTATTTCCTGGATTTTGTAACACCATAGTCCCTAAATTTATGTAAATGCAGGAAATGGGATTTAAATCGGGAAAAAATTCCCCCATTTTGTGTACCAAATGTTGCACAAATGTTATGGCAAATGTACATTTAAAAACAGAAATGCATTGCCATTTTACATATTACATTGTCATTTTGCATATTACATTTCAAACTGAATTGCTACCCATATGCTTTCATAGTCTTGTAGCAGGTATTGAGAAGAGAATATTATTGTTATGATGGGTTATTTCATTGCATCATTTAGTTTGTTATGGTGCAGTAGCGAAAGACTCCAGCAGATTTCATAGACTTGGCAAATTCATTTTTCAGAAGATTGTAGGAACAGACATCTGTTATGGGCATTCTTGGCAGTTTTTCTGAGGCTTTTATATTGTTCTTATCGATATCGGAATTATATCGTATCGACCGAAATTAAGAAATATATCGTGATTATAAAATTTGGCCATATCGTCCAGCCCTATGTCAGAGCATGTCAAACACTTCACGTTTTTGAATTCTTTACACTTTTCCAGTCATTTTTAATGAGCAAAATAAATATCTTAATAGAAAAAATTATTTCTTACTTTCTGCATGTTCTAACGGGTGATATTGTTTCAAATCATGAAACATGAAACTTTGACGTGGCACAGTTCGTAGTGCATGCAATTTTAATTTTTGTTTTGTCTCTTAGAAATGCACATTTGACAGTAGCTTGAGTTGACAGTAGTAGTAGTTTGTGTTGGAATGCAGATGTAAATTTATGTCCATTAACAATAACATCTGTAAAAATTGTAACAGCCAAACTTCTGTATGGTCAAATTTCAATATTCTAACTGCTTGAGTTTTATTAAAAATAATCAGTGGCGGTCCGTGCATTTCACACCTAGGACTTTTAATAGTGTAGCAGCGCACCGACTCTTTTTAATTGTTGTGAAATTGCTGTTGTTATTCTGCACCAGCAGTTATAGGGTTAATGCGGTGAGTTCGGAAAAGGCCGGTAGAGAGAAACGAGTGAGTGAGTTTGGCTTGTGCGTTAGTGTACAGTGGTTCTTGCGTTCCAATTATAAGTTCAGAAACGGAGCCTCCCTTGTCTTGTCCTCCAAGGGTTATAATAGTCCCTTGTCAGACGTTACAATAGTATGAATGTTTGAGAGAAAAAAAAAAATGACAATCATAAATTTACAAGAAAAATTAAGCCACGGAAAAAACGGGGCAAAAAAAGCATTATACACACCAAAATTGCTTTGATTATTGATTATTTTTTTACACAATCCATCCTAATTTCTTTCCTCAAAAAGACTTCAATTACTTGGTTGTACAGGTTATCTGTGTGTTTTGAGTCTCAACAGCCTTTTCTATCGCCATCGAGGCTAATGCTGATAGTCAAGTCTGTCCCATCGAATTTCTGGCATACTGCATATAATGCATATCTGCATTAAAAATATAATTAAATTTAGGGCTGCAACTAACGATTATTTTGATAATCGATTAATCGGACGATTATTTTTTCGATTAATCGATTAATCGGATAGAAATTAAATTAGATTTTTTTTATTTATTATAACTAAATAAAACCGTAAATCAGGGTATTTATGTGTAAAAGTGTACTTTAAAAAGTGCAAAAGCCACACATTGAGTTTTACTAATATCAATATTTGCATTGTTTTTAATGATAATTGCTGATGGCAAGTTGACAAACATGATTATTGTTAAAAAAAGGTTATCCAACATATTATGTTTTAACACAATTTTTGTTAAAACAAATTTACACAGACATGTTGTTCAGATGTGAATATCTGAACTAAAAACAAACTAAAAACATCTAAAATATATAATTCATTTAATTTTTATTTAAAATTAATTATATATAAGGAATATAAGGATAAAGAATATAATATATATTATATATATAATATATAAAAGAATATAATATAAGGATAAATTGATTAAATAAATATAGAAAGACTGAAAACAATTGTGTGAATGTAGAGCCGCAGTAGATCGCGTTTGAAAAACAATTAAAACTTAGTAGACAAATGCTATAAAAATAGAACGGAATGGAGGTAACGTTACCCAGCAAGCTAACAGGCTTGAGTAAAGGACAGGAGAAATTATGCATTAGTGCACAAGCATTCGCTGAAAACCACTGAGTACAGTGACTAAAAAACAATATTTTACTGCTGCTGTTATTAACTGCCTTTGTATTTAATGCTTCACTTTGTTGAATTTAACCTATTTCTGCGGTAGCGCTATTTTAATCCATCACTTACGTTGCGAGCGAACTGATTGCACAACCTGATGCTCGAGACAAAATACAGACATCCCGGAAGTCCCGGGAGTCTCCCGCATATTGATTGCGGCTCCCTGATGCCCGCGAATTAGTTCAAACTCCCGAAATCTAGAGCGCGCAAGCAAGAGCGCGCGCGCTACACGGTTTGGAGCAGTCTCTTCTGTCTCGCATAGACAGAAGAGACTGCTCCAAACCGTGTAGCGCGCGCGCTCGGCAGAGCGCCTGAGGGAGAGAGACCTTGCGTGTGTGTGCGTACCAGTAAACGCTCCCCGTGACGTAAGCAGACCAACTAATCGATAATGACATTCGTTGACAACGATTTTCATAATCGATTATAATCGATTTTATCGATTAGTTGTTGCAGCCCTAATTAAATTCAATATGAATATCCCACATTTCTGCCACTATACCATGGTCCAGTTAGTGTTACTACAGTAAATCCATAGTAAATGGACAGACAGCAGCAGGATTATTAGGCTGCTGTCACTTTAAGAGCTTAAGCACGGATCCAATGTAATGTTACAAAACATGCGTTTTCTTTCTCAACTACGTTACAAAACCGACTGTATTTACCTGAATACTCTGCAAGATGGCATTTTGACATCATTTTGTATGCATTTGACCATTTAAGCACATTAAGCCACAAAAAAGTCAATTTGATACTCGCGAGCTGTTTGAGAGGCGGCTATATTTGAGCGCCACATAGTTCATTGGTGCGCGTGCTTTTGGTGTGAGCGCGAAACCTGATTCAATCAGAGCGAATGATTCAATCAGAGCGAATGAGACGAGTGACTGTATCAATTCCTGTGGAATGAATTGAAAACGTTTGCACCATGAAGTGATAGGAGGCGGGTGTGTGTGTGTCAATTCGCCGTCGGAGAGAAGATGGAGTGAATAGCTGGCATCGGTGTATCTATACTGCAGAAAAGGAGTATTGAAACCGTTTCAGATATTTTAGTATCGATACTTATCGAAATATTGTTATATTTTGCAACACGATCTTCTAGTCAGTATCAAGCTTCTTCCTAATGGCTTATTGACTGCAATCAAACCTCTCCTAGTGAAGTGTATATAAGTACAAGGTCATTTTCCCTTCTACTCCAGTTCTTGCTTGCCCCAGTTTAAGCCCGATCAGTCCTGACAGTGCCCACGGGCCTCCCAGAGGCATGTCAGGAGAACTCTGGTCTCTTTGGCTTGTCAGTAATCCTCTTTGAGCTTCACTGGGCTCTCTTTATTCCTCCTCACATGTCCAGAGTCCCAGTTCAAACAGATAGCAGATCTTAGACTCACATCTGAAATGGGAAAGCCATGTACATCATCACTGCACTGGAGGTAGTTTAATTCGTTGAATGAGTTACCCGATCTTTCTTTACCCCCTAAAAACTAGAGCTGCACAATTAATAAAATAAATGAGGGAGATAGTGAAATAAACTGTACTGTGAACTAGATACACAAACTCTTTTCAGTATTTAAACCATAAAAGAGGCCTGAAGGTTTTACTACAATTCCTAAAAAAACTCATGGTAACACACATGTATAATTTTTTTTTATAAAAAAAATCTAATATTCTAAATAATAATAATAATAATAATAATGTTGTTAATATCTCATTATATAATAATAAAGAATTTAATAAAGTTCTAATCTTCAGTGTAGAAGTAGTAGAGGTACTGAAAGGTCGACCAATATCTACTTCCAAGTTCAGGTGTATTATGAAAGGAAATGGGCTGCTGTGCCAATTTGATTTTATAAGGTTGTCAGTTTTTTTATTTTATTTTTTTTATATTTTGATTTAACAAGTCTTTTTGCAACTTATGTAGACGGCGTGTTTCCGAGAAGAGAGGAACGTCCTGGTGAATGGAGACTGCCAGTGGATCACCACCCTGCATTACGCTTTCCAGGATGACAACTACCTGGTGTGCATCTCTGTCCCTACATGCACTTATTCTCATAGCATGTAACTGAACTTGAGCCATCATTTATCAAATTTTAAAACTTCAACTGTCATATTTTAAAACCTTAACAGTAGTTTTACTATTAATTGTATGCTTTTATAATATTTCTTAATATTTTAAATTAAAATTCATTATTTTTAATTTTAGTTTGACATTTTGTCATATTTAATAGTGTAAAAAAAAATATATATATATATGTGTGTATATGTATATGAATGTATATTTATTTATTTCTACTTGGCTTTCATTTGATTTTAGTATAGTCGTTTTAATACTCAAAACTTAAACTGTAAATAAAATAAGCTTAAGTTCATAATATATTATTATCTTAATTTATTTGTCAAATTAATGAAAAAAGGTTGTTTTTTTTAAATATTTTAGTTTTAAGTAAAAATAACACCTCTAATGCATAAATAACGTCCATTCTGGGTGTAATTAAAAGATAAGCTATTCAGAGAAAACCTGTAAGCATGTAGGCTATGAAATTAAGTCTTTTTATTAATAGAATTATTGAATTACTTTAACTACATTCATAAATAAAATGGCTTATATAATTTTATTAATATATAATTTTGTGATATTTATATAATTGTCAAGGAAATTATAGAAAATAATGGACCACGATTAAAATGTCAAGTGTATCAGAGTGACTGATGATTATTTGTAACTCAACCTCTGATAGTGCAATTCTCAAACACAGTGATCCAGAGTTCTGCATGTTACGACTCTTTGTGCTTCTGTGATAAAAAAATGCTAATAATGCTACTCATTGATGTCTTTCGGTTGATTATTATGAAGTGCTGAGTCAGTGTTTGTGTAATTAAGTGGTGTTGTGTAATAATAAGATGATAATGTCTCCTCCTACAGTACTTGGTGATGGATTATTATGTGGGCGGGGACCTGCTGACTTTGCTTAGTAAATTTGAAGACCGACTCCCAGAGGATATGTCCAAGTTCTACGTGGCGGAGATGGTGCTCGCCATCCACTCCATCCATCAGCAACGCTATGTACACAGGTGACATGACTGTGTGTTTGTGTGTGTAAAGAGGGAATTAAAGAACAAATGAGAATTAGACCTAGACTGGATTCTTACTTAGGATTCTGATTTTACCAGAAAGACTTAGTCAACCAGTTTACCACAAAGACCATGCTGGTAGACTGGCACCAAACCAGCATAAACCAGCCTGGACATTTACATGTATGCATTTTAACGCTTTTATCCAAAGAGACTTGCGTTGCATTAATCAAACCCATGACCTAGGAATTGCTAGCACCGTGTTCTGCTGTTTTAGCTATGATAATACAATACCTTGGCATTTGTGCTGGTCTTTTCAGCATGGTTTTGATTTGTTCTAAGAATTATATTTACCAGCACCTAAAAGTTATGTAAAAAGCAAACTGTGGTTGGTCACAAATATCTGATTCCCTCTTTCTGTCTAAGTGGGTTATCTAAGACAAGATCCAGATAAAACAACATTTCAATCAAGATCTGCCCTTATGTTTGAACATTTATTCACAAGCAAGACAGAGTGGTTACTACCCTTGTTTGAGTGATGGGCATACTGGAGATCAACAGCATCCCACCCACATGTCCACTCCCAGATGAAACAATTAATGAAATGACGGCAGAAGTCTGTGGTGTTCTGGGCTGCAGATCTGTTCAGGTTCATGGGCCTCTTCCTGGCTGTTTGTCCTGGGCTGCCATCCGCTCCAGCTGAGCCCCCTCTTCCTTCCTCCTATGGAAGCTTACGAGGGCTTCTCCTCTGAAACGGTAGCGACATTTAAAGGGGTAGTTTACTGACCCTCATGTGATTTACAAACCCATATGACTGACCCACTAAAGGAAATGTGCAGCAGAATGTTGAGCTGCATGAATTAAAATAAAACCGAATTTGTGATATGGTTTAGTGACTATCAAATCGCAAAGGCTGTGATTCAATTAAATAAATATATGCGCTGCCTGTTTCAGAGTGAAGCGTATACATTTTACATGAGAGTCATGATCAAACTCATCTCATCAGCCTTTTAAACTCATCCCATTATTCTCACCGACAGTAACCACCCTGCCAGGCCAAAGCGACTGACTAAATGAAAATAAAAGTGCTTGTATACAAGTGTGTCCACGGTACAACCCTTCTTGCTTATACTGACACCCAGTGAGGTTGTGAATGGTGTGGTTTGTGTGTGCGTGATGAGTTTTGACACCATGTTTACTCTGTACCCGCTGTGCTCGCCATGGTGCCAGGGCTGTGAATCAGAGGGCACTGTGTGTGTGGCCCAGTCGTCGATAGACAGGGAACTGAGTGTGTGAGAAAGGGGGATGTTGAACAAAGGCAGGCTGTTTACATGGAGAGCAGGGCATGGCTGGGCATGGAGAAACAGCCACCCTGGAGAGCTGCTGTCAGGGTGGGTTGCCCACTGGTGTAATAACACCTCGCAGTGCAGGGCTGCGTCAGCTGTGTGATGAACGGCACGGAATGCCATGGTTTTTTTTCTCCTCTGTGATTCTCAACTAGTCGATTGTGGCAGGTCTGTTCTGAATTCTGGATCTAAATAATAATATACAACCTACCATATAATATCTTTTGTTGTAGACATTAATGTGCATCCAATCAAGCTCCATGTTATCAGCAGAACTGAAAAAAACAACCCCCAAATAAAAGCTATTAATATTTATAATAAAACTTTATTTAAGCTTTCAGTGTAATTATTACACCAATGCTATCATTTTCGATTTATACTTTTAAATTATCGAAGCAATAGCATTATTAACGCTTTTACTGCCGCTATTCCAGAACATTATGAATAGGCTATTAAGCCTATATGTCCTGCATTGATTCGGTCTTCCAAGTATTTTGTAACTTATAGAAACAAACAAATTTAAAGCTTATAAGCACTGACACCAGGCTGTTCTTTGAACTAAGTCCTTCAAACCTAGCATCCTCCATTACCTAGCGTATGCTGAGTTCTGTCATTTTAACAGAAGACTAGAAATGTATATTTTGTAAAATTTTGGACTGTCTCACCCAATCAAAAACATATGGTTTAGAACAATGATCACGAGTGCTGAGCATGTCTGTCTCTGGCTCAGCATCAGCCAAAGCGCAAATGCAGATATGAATTTCGCAGTTGATCACGATGATTGCCCTTCAGAGGCTACAGAAGATACTTGCATGTTTCCCAGAAGACAAAATACAATTTACCTGATTTTCAAATTCAAAAATTCACCTTTTATTTTGTCTTGACTATATGTTAACACTTTATGTAAAATATATTTCTCAGGACGGTACTAAATAAAAAAAACATGCATTTTGTATGATCCCTCTTATTTTGTTGAAATTAACATTTAGCAGATTCTGCAAGGTGTATGTAAACGTTTGACGTGTATGTAAATGTAAACGTGTATGTAGTTTTTGTTAATGTCAGTTAAAATTCAGTTGTTCATTCATATCAGTTGACATTACATTAACAAATGTTAACAGAACTTCAATTTATTTTAAGTGTATTAGAAAAATAATTATCATTAAATCATTAGAATTAATAAATGCTGTAGCTATAGAAGTATTGATCATTGTTAGTTTGTTAACCAATAGTTGATATAGTTAACCCATGTTAACAAATGAAACCTTAGTGTAAAATAAACCATTATTTTGGAGCGGATTCATCTGCCAATCTAGACAAATAAGGCAAATATCGACCTGGACAGGTTGCGTGATATCCTCTCATCAAAAAACAAATCTATGGTTAATGTATTTAATAAAGTCTGGGTTGCATAATTTTTCTTTTAAACCAAGTTAACATGCAATGAGGATAAACACAGTTTGTGCTGACCACATTGTGTTTGTGTAACTACTGAGAGCATGAAACCACTGAAATTCAAGACATTTTAGAAACCAAAATTGTAGATTTTTTTTTTTTTTTATTCAGTCCATGTCATGTTAGTACTTTTACATATTAGTGGGCTCATGCAGTTCATTTAATTATATTAATTATAAGTTGGGTCATCACTTAATGTAAAGCTAAACTGGTTTAGAACCGCTGCTTTTTAAAGCTTTTCTTGAATTATGTGTTGTATTTTCTGTTCCCACAGGGACATAAAACCCGATAACGTGCTACTGGACATGAACGGTCACATCCGTCTCGCTGACTTCGGCTCCTGTCTGAAGATGATGCAAGATGGCACGGTCAGTATGTGATGAAAGTCCCATCTTTGAACTCCAGTGTCGATCTAAAACCAGAGCCTGTTTGTCATCCTTGCAGGGTGGTCTCCATCTGTTTGGTGAAAGCACTGCCCCTACCCTCTCCTCTCTCTGCTTGTGACATTAATAGAGCTGCTTTTGGCCCTTCTGGCCTTGAAGGGGAGGGCTAATTAGAAAGGCCCGTCGCTGCCCACCCTTCTGGCTCACAGACTGATGAGTCACCATAGTGCACTGATAACAAGACCAAGGCCAAAACTGCTTTTATCTACTGGCTTGTGTGTGTGTGTCCTTTGTGCCAGTAGCATGTGGAAGGGCAGAACAAGGTTTTAGTTATTCAGCTGCACATGTGCTGTGTTCCACCAACTGAGCAGATTCCTGTGTATTTGTGGATGTTACTCTTTTATTTAGATATTGAGTAGAGATTGTAGGGCTGCACTACATGCACATCGTTTTACCATTTTTGTAGCATAAAAACCATGAAACCGACGGGAGCTTTGGATCTTCCATTGTTTCTCTATGGTGCTGAAACCTAAAGATATCCGAGTTCCGGTCCCCGTGCAACTGATACTCAACTGCCATTGGCTCATCTGCGTTCGAGGGGAGGGGCTAACCAATAGGTCAATTCAGTGAAATATCTGCTCTGTATGTTTCAGAGTGAAGCACGACACTGTGTTATTTACACCGTACAGCCCATGATCCAGTGTTTTAATATCTCAGAGCAACTCAGTAAATGCTGCTCCACACAAACTCATTTAAATATTAGTATTATAATTTTACAGTTGTACTGTAAAATAAAATTATTGTTTTTCTTAAATATATGGGTTTTTATTTTACATTGAAATATTAAATTGATAATTACATTAAAAATACTCATTATAAAATGATTATTATTAACTTATATTATAATAATAGTAATTATAATTATTAGTCATATTGGTATATAATCACAACAAGTTTACCCCAATTGTGCAGCCCTACAAATAATCAGAGCAAGCCAATTTAATATTTTCCCTAAATAGGGGATTGGGATCGTTATATATTGCTTTAAGGCAATAGAATTCTCTCAATATCTTGCAGTGTTATCATCAGTTGACATTCTTTGTCTCCTCAGCAATTAAATATCACAAAAATAACCGGCGTTCAAGACGTGTTTTGAGTGCTCACATGTTTTATGAGTGAGATTGAGCAAGACTTGGCACGGTGAATTTGATGTATCTAGATTGTTCTTTATAGTATTGTTATTGTGCAATTTTCTAATTTTAATGTGTCTATAACTCATTTGAGTACTCTACCATTCAAAAGTCTCATGTTCACCAAGGCTGCATTTATTTATTCAAAAATACAGTAAAAGTAGTAATACTGTGAAATACTGTTACATTAAAATAAAAATAACTATTTTAATATATTTTAAAATGTAATATGCTGATTTGCTACTTTGTCAATGTTGAAAACGGTTATGTTTCTTAATATTTTTTTGTAAACTACGATACTCGTTCTTTTGAATTCATCAAAGAATCCTGATAAAATGTTTATGTTACTCTTTTATTTAGATATTGAGTAGAGATTGTAGGGCTGCACTACATGCACATCGTTTTACCATTTTTGTAGCATAAAAACCATGAAACCGACGGGAGCTTTGGATCTTCCATTGTTTCTCTATGGTGCTGAAACCTAAAGATATCCGAGTTCCGGTCCCCGTCCAACTGATACTCAACTGCCATTGGCTCATCTACGTTTGAGGGGAGGGGCTAACCAATAGGTCAATTCAGTGAAATATCTGCTCTGTATGTTTCAGAGTGAAGCGTGGCACTGTGTTATTTACACCGTACAGCCCATGATCCAGTGTTTTAATATCTCAGAGCGACTCAGTAAATGCTGCTCCACACAAACTCATTTTAATATTAATATTTAAAATAGAAATCTCCATTATTAAGATTATAAAAGTCTTTACTGTCACTTGATCAATTTAATGTTTGATGTTTGGCTTTTTTTTAAAAGCCAAATCTTACTGACACCAATCTTTTGAACGGTAATGTACGCACTCTTATGGTTTTCCCCTGCTTTAGTCGTATTTAATTGCAAATAAAGACCTATCCAGGCTCATTTGTGATTTTGCTTCCTGTCATCCCCTGTGCAGGTCCAGTCGTCAGTGGCTGTGGGCACACCAGACTACATCTCTCCAGAGATCCTGCAGGCCATGGAGGATGGCATGGGGAAATACGGGCCGGAGTGTGACTGGTGGTCTCTAGGCGTCTGCATGTATGAGATGCTCTATGGCGAGACACCCTTCTACGCCGAATCTTTGGTGGAGACCTACGGGAAGATCATGAACCACGAGGTGAGATGCTTCATCATTGTGTATTATTGGTATTTGTCCAGTTTACTGTACATGTTCACCACCTCTGACCCATATACAGTCACGCATTAGCATCTTGGGGATTTCTCATGATAGAAAAAGCATGAAACAGTTAATCAGTTAAACAATTTATTTATTGCCAATAAAAAAAATATAGCTCAAGGTAATTATCACACATAACATCCCGCCTGTAACTCCGTTGGGATACATAAAATGGCTCATAAAATCAGGACTGCGCTAATTTAATCGGGACATCTGGTCACCCCTAACCACCTCTCAGAGTAGTATTTTTAGTTTCATTGGTCTATGGTTTGGTTCCTTAACCAAAGTGGAAAATCTGATGTCGAATGTAAACTGGTCTAATTTTCTATTTAGGAGCGTTTCCAGTTCCCGTCCCACATCACGGATGTGTCTGAGGATGCTAAAGACCTGATCCAGCGGTTGATCTGCAGTAGAGAGCGTCGGCTGGGTCAGCAAGGCATCGAGGAGTTCAAGAAGCACCCCTTCTTTTCCGGCATCGACTGGGAGAACATCCGCAACACGGAGGCACCGTACATCCCTGACGTCAGCTCTCCCTCAGACACCTCCAACTTTGATGTAGACGATGATGTCCTGAAAAACCCGGTTGGTTTAACTCTGAAAGGCTTTTATCGTTGAAGGAAATGAAAGGCTTTTATCGTTGAAGGAAAAGAAAAAGTATTTTGTTACATGCTACATCAAGAACAACCTGAAGCCTTGATTATACTCGTGCTCGCTTGTTTGTATTTGACCTTTGACTACTTCCCTTTTCACCTTGCAGGACATTGCCCCCCCAGTATCTCACACGGGTTTCACCGGGCAGCACTTACCCTTCGTGGGCTTCACCTACACCACGGAGAGCTGTTTCTCGGACCGTGGCATTGTGAGGAGGGTTTCGCTGGTGGATGGAGGTGCCGGGGAGGATCTCCCGGATGGGGGTCTGCAGGTGGAGGCCTTTGAAAAGAGGATTCGCTGCCTGGAGCAGGAGAAACAGGAGCTCAACCGTAAACTACAGGGTAATGAATAACCTGATATCTAAAGAAAACATTACTTAAAAGCTTTGTTCACCCAAAAATGAAAATTCTGTTATCAATTACTCACGATCACATCATTCTTTTAACTGAATAATTTGTTTATCTTTAAAACACAAATGAAGATATTTTTACCTGAGAGATTTCTGTCCCTCCATTGAAAATATATGCCAGCAAAACATTGATGGTTCAAAAAGTTAATATAGACATAGTAACAGTAATTTGAATTGAGTGGTTTCTCAAACGTGCGTGCTTGACGTGTGAGAACCACTGAGGTTTATCATGCAAGTACGTTTTAGCTTCCATTTACCATATTCGATTTGCTGTATGTATGTGCATTGATCATTGTTTATATAAAAGACTAAAATAATAATAAATAAAAGGTTTATATAAAAGACTTTTATAAAGTGATTATTTCTCTTCAGAACACTTGGATTATACCGCTCAATTATTTTACAATGTTTTAACAAACTTCAGTGTTTTGTTGAATTGGACTTCAATGGAGCAACAGGAATCTCTAGATTTCATTCCAGTATCTTCATTTGTGTTTTGAAGATGATTGGAAGTCTTATGTGTTTGGAAAATTATGATAAATTATTCAATTATTTTCATTTTGGGTGAATTATGACTTTAAGACCTTGTAATAACATCTCGTAGTTTCAGCAGTTCTGTTTCATTTTTGTAAATGCATCAGTAGATTGTATTCTGAGTATATAATGATAGTTTGTTCCACATGTTATTTCCTAGAATCCACTCAGGCTGTTCAGTCCCTCCATGGCTCTGGGCGTGGGGCCGGCACATTAGGTCGTGATAAAGAGATTAAAAAACTTAATGAGGAAATCGACCGGCTCAAAAAGAAACTGGCAGGTAATGGCTCTCTCAATCATTGTCAGATGATATATGATATGATAAAGTCTAGTAAGTTAGCTTATGAGTCATGTCAAAGCACTAAACGCACGCCTACGTTATAGATTAACTATGCTCACTCATAGAAAAGTGCTTCGATAAGAATATTATTCTTCTGAGTCATTGCTGTTTCCACTTATCATAATTTAATTATTTGGCTGTTCATTTTGTCGGCTGATTAATCACATCCAGCTAACTCTGAGTGACTTGTCCCGCCCCAGACTCTGATAGGCTGGAGCACCAACTTGAGGAGGCAGTGACTCTTCGACAGGACTTTGAAAGTTCCTCCTCCAAATTAAAGGCCCTGGACAAGCAAGTCAAAGCCCTCAAGCTGGAGAAAGAGGATATACACAAGGTATGATTGACTAAAGAGTTTAATTGCCCTCCAAAATGTATGAGTGTAGGTATTACTGTGTGCAAGAACTACTTTATAGTAAGAGAAATTATTGCCATAAATTCAGCCCCCTAAACATTGGATCAAGTTCCTTTCTGGATGGGAATCAAAAGAAATGGAACATTTCTGCTTTCTCTTTACGATTCCAGTTCCCTAAAGCTTATCCATTTAACAATTATTTTTGTACTTTGAGGAAGACATTTTTGGGAAAATAATGAAATTCAATGCAATTTCATTGGCAAGTGATGAGATGCAGTTGATATGTGTGTTTTTTTCAACAAGTGTTTTTTTTTTAGTGATTTTTATTATTGTTAACTATATTTGGTCAAATAAACAACCAGGCAGTAAATACACTGATAAAGTCCGCATGGTATTAAAATTCACTGCATCTATTTTTAAAATCCATATTATTGTGACACTTAAAAAAAAAAAAAAAATTATAATCTATTACACTCGGATGTACATCACAATACGAAAGAAAAGATCTGCCACTACTTCAGTTCCCAGCATTTACTTTGTGTGTTTGATTCATGCTCGAGAATCGTTTTGACTACACTGGTCATTCTGTATAGTTTTGTTCACAATTTTTTTTTTCTTTTTTAAATGCAGCTGTTCAGAAGAACAGTCTCGGTTCTCAGCCCTGCTTTACAGAGAGACTGAGTTGTTAAAATCCTATGAACACCTTCAGAATGAGTGTTTTCATATACTCAAAAATATAATGACAAAACGTCCAGAGAATGGTTCTTCCTCGTCTCTCCTGTCCTCGTGCTGAAGATAACATGTCCTCTTCAGCCTTATTCAATCAGGAAGTTCATAAACACTGGGCTCGTTCATCAAGATTAATGTCATCAACCCCTCACATAAGGCAGTTCAAACTGTGCATCACATTTTTAGCTAATCGCATTTGTCGGGCCGTTCCACTTGACTGTTGACCCTGAGCCCCGATTGGCTCTTACCAGCCGAAGCTCTGCAAGGCTGTTGTATGAGATCCATTATCTGTTTTCAGTCAAAATACTTCCTGTAAAGTTTGTTCATTTCACTTGTGCCAGTTGATATCGTCCTTACGAATGTGTGTCCCGTTCTCTTAGCTAGCGCAGAACTCCCAATTCTCTTGATGATTTCTATTTCTCACTCAGCCTCTTTTTCAGTCCTTTCTCTCGAGGCGCGGCTGCTCTTTCTTTTTCTCTCCTTCCACTGCTCCTCTCTCACAGTTGCACCCGCGCATCTGTTTCCCTGCTATCGTTTTTATGTTTTAATATCTTCAACCTCAATCCCATTTGATCCATTTCTCTTGCTCTCCCTTTCCAGCAACTGGTGGAGTCTCTGGATCGCCTGAAGTCTCAGACCAAGGAGCTGAAGGACGCCCACCAGCAGAGGAAGCTGGCCATGCAGGAGTTCTCCGAGCTGAATGAGCGCATGGCCGAGCTGCGCTCGCAGAAGCAGCGTCTGTCGCGGCAGCTGCGGGACAAGGAGGAGGAGATGGAGGTGGTGATGCAGAAGATCGACGCCATGCGCCAGGACATCCGCAAAACCGAGAAGGCCCGCAAGGAGGTGAGAAGCGTGATTGAAAGGGGGTCATGCACCCTCTCTTGTAATGTTATGACTGTTTTGGGTGTGTTTTCAAACTAAATAGAGATGGATTGTCAGGGGCTTTCAATCAGGAAATCGTATCCACTCTGCATGTGTCATCCTGGGATTCCGAACCGGTGCCGTCCGGCTCCCGCCGTGTGTTTATTACTCATCGTCATCATGTTAACAACCCGGGGCTGACTGAGGGCACAGATGAAAACAAGGCCTTGGAATGCGCCACATTTTTGAAGTTCATCAGTCACGCTCCAGAGAGAGCCAGGCTCGGCAGCTCCAGATCTCCCTAGACTACAGCAGGAATGTCTTCACACCCCTTCCCGACCCCTCCTGTCCCTGCAGGCCAGCCTCACGGACCCCATGACCTCCTCTGGTCAGCAGTGTCTAACTTGAGCCAGATGGATGACACTGACCGCAGTGCAGGCCCACTGTTGACTGCAGCTGGATTCAGACCCTCCCCCTATTATACACTTTTTTTTCCCCTTCTTTTTTTCTTCTTTCTTTTGTTTCTTTTCTGTCTCTCCCATGCACTAGACTAGGGCTGCAACAACTAATCGATAAAATCGATTATAATCGATTATGAAAATCGTTGTCAACGAATGTCATTATCGATTAGTTGGTCTGCTTACGTCACGGGGAGCGTTTACTGGTACGCACACACACGCAAGGTCTCTCTCCCTCAGGCGCTCTGCCGAGCGCGCGCGCTACACGGTTTAGAGCAGTCTCTTCTGTCTCGCTTGCGCGATTTCGGGAGTTTGAACTAATTCGCGGGCATCAGGGAGCCGCAATCAATATGCGGGAGACTCCCGGGACTTCCGGGATCTTGGGATGTCTGTATTTTGTCTCGAGCATCAGGTTGCGCAATCAGTTCGCTCGCAACCTAAGTGATGGATTAAAATAGCGCTACCGCAGAAATAGGTTAAATTAAAACGGTCTTTACAAAGCGAAGCACTAAATATAAAGGCAGTTAATAACAGCAGCAGTAAAATATTGTTTTTTAGTCACTGTACTCAGTGGTTTTCAGCGAATGCTTGTGCACTAATGCATAATTTCTCCTGTCCTTTACTCAAGCCTGGTAACGTTACCTCCATTCCGTTCTCTTTTTATAGCATTTGTCTACTAAGTTTTAATTGTTTTTCAAACGCGATCTACTGCGGCTCTACGTTCACACAATTGTTTTCAGTCTTTCTATATTTATTTAATCAATTTATCCTTATATTATTCTTTTATATATTATATATAATATATATTATATTCTTTATCCTTATATTCCTTATATATAATTAATTTTAAATAAAAATTAAATGAATTATATATTTTAGATGTTTTTAGTTTGTTTTTAGTTCAGATATTCACATCTGAACAAAATGTCTGTGTAAATTTGTTTTAACAAAAATTGTGTTAAAACATAATATGTTGGATATCATTTTTTTAACAATAATCATGTTTGTCAACTTGCCATCAGCAATTATCATTAAAAACAATGCAAATATTGATATTAGTAAAACTCAATGTGTGGCTTTTGCACTTTTTAAAGTACACTTTTACACATAAATACCCTGATTTACGGTTTTATTTAGTTATAATAAAAAAAAATCTAATTTAATTTCTATCCGATTAATCGATTAATCGAAAAAATAATCGTCCGATTAATCGATTATCAAAATAATCGTTAGTTGCAGCCCTACACTAGACTTTAGGCGGAATCATCCTGGGAGAAAACGTTTTTTTTTTGTGTGTTTTTTTTTTTTTTGTGAAATCTTTGTCAAGGAAGACTCAAGACATTTGGCTCAAAGACATTTCAGTGCTTGAATTTCACACGGGGCGTGTGCGGTTGAAATTAGGTCAAGATTGAAGGGTTTATGAGAATGTCTATACGTGTGCTTTTTTTTTTCTATATTGATTGTTTTTCTTTGTGTGTGTGTTAGCTGGAGTCTCAGCTGGATGATGCGCGTGCCGAAGCCTCTAAGGAGCGTAAGCTCAGAGAGCACAGTGAAGTCTACTCTAAACAACTGGAGAGTGAACTGGAGACACTCAAGGTCAGAGTGCACTCATTCATACACTGCCTCTCTACTGACTTCAGCCAACTTGTGAATCTTTCAATGGTGAATTTCATGGTAACAAAATACTGTTAATAAAGAGTTTAAATGGTATAAATAAAAATAAATTGTGATTTTAAAAAATACCTTATTTATTCTAATAATGTTATTTATTATGTACTTCATTTAAAAGTAAAATGTGTAGTCTCTGCATTATTATACTCATTGAATAGTCGTTGAATTTGAATATACTCGTTTGTTGATACAGGTTTCCTGAACACTCCCCCTGTCTGCCATTGGTCAGTTTACAGATTTAAATTGTAAATGTAAATTATACTACTTTATCTAAATAAATAAAAATAAAAATTAAAAAATAAAATCTTTTTAAATACTACAAGTGAATCTAGGCATCACAACATTATGTACTGTATGACAAATATATATTCATTTTCAGATTTGCTGAAGATTAAATTTAACAGTTATTAAATTAGTGTTTTTAAAGATTAACTTTAAGTGAGCATAAAATGATAGCAGAGATCATCTAAATGTGAAAATAAAGGAATTATATTGACCAATACTGATCTCTAATATCGCTTAACACACAGGCCTATTGTACCAATATATTGTGCATGCTTAATTTTCAGCAAAATATGATATCTTATTCATTTCTTCTAATTTTCAGCTGAAATATGGCATGTTTGACAGCTTCTTTGAGATTCATTATTTTCCTCTTCCATTCATCTGTTCTTTATCTACCTCTCTAGTGCCTTTCACCCTGTTAACCTCAAACATCGCCTATCTTTTTTCCTCCTGCCTTGTGTAGGATATCCTGTGGGGTTATTTTTAGTAGGATGTTCCTGCTATGTTTTATGTTTTTTCCATCTGCTTGAAAGTCAAGCTCTCCTTTGCCTCCTTGCTCACTCTTCCTCTTCCTTTGCTTTCTATTGATATGCTTCCATTTGTATATGGTATTAGGGTTTGAATTAGATAAAATCCTGAGACTTTAATCAATTGAGGATAATAATTGATTGAGATTGTTTGATTCTTTTTCAGGTGAAGCAGGGAACAGGTCGTGCCTCAAGCTTCAGTTCTGAGACTCAGCAGGAGCTCACCAAGGTGAAGTCAGAGCTGGATAAGAAGGTGTTGTTCTATGAGGAGGAGCTGGTGAGACGTGATGCCAGCCACTGTACAGAGCTGAAGAAATTGAGGAAGGAGCTTCATGACTCTGAGGGTCAACATCTGTCCCTGCACAAAGAGCTGCTGGTGCTCAAAGACAAACTGGAAAAGGCCAAGAGAGAACGGTAAGCTGTTCTGTCAACGGTCCGGTTTGTGATTCCAGCGACTGATATTGGCCAGGCTGATTATCTGACTGATGTTTAACCTTTATGAGGTTATCAGCATAGGCCTAAACCTGAGAGAAACCCATGCACATTTTACTTGTACTTTGTAGTGGACTCCACATTTGATGTACTTACCCTGTAAATTTACGCTACAGTTTAAACTTTTGGGGTCGGTATTTTAAACAATAATATAATGGCTCGTTTCAGTACCCTTCCGTTGGGGTAACTAGTACAGTGGTACGGTACCTAAAGGTTGGAGCTAGACTCACTGAAGAATGTTGATTGGTTGACAGAGAATCGTCATTTGCGCGTGCTACAAGGGGAATGACAACGTAAGAAGCGCCACATTTCAATAATAACAGTAGTATTACATTTCAACTGTTTGTGTCACGAAATGTAGTTTTAAGAGTTTTAAAAGCTAAAATCTGTGGTTTATCTATAAAAATGTATGAAAATGTGATCCAGGTTGTGAGATCTGTTCCAGGCAATCACCGGGCACTCATGTAAGTTACCCCACCTGGAACAGCCTTTCCTCGGCTAGGCCTTCTAACATTTGCCACTGACTCTGACGTCTCTGTAGTGGTTAAACATGACATATTTTGTCTTGTGTAGACCTAACGGCGATCTTTGGTCTTGTGAATCTATAATTTGTTCCCTGGCCAATCGTTTTGGCTGAGGGCCAAATATTGTGGCCAAATATAATGGCTATTATTGATAAAACTGAAATTTAACAAAAAACGACTGGGTTGAGTTTTGTCATTTTTAATTTTATTACAGTGAGGATGATCACTGTAATGTTGTTTACTGTAACATGTGTTTAGTACAAATGCACATATTGCCTGGACCATATTAATATTTTTAAAATTTAACCGAAAAGAGGCAGGGTTGAGTTTTATATTTCGTTAGGCTAACGTTATGCATGCAGTGAATATAATCAATACGCGTTGCCTGAACCACATTTGAGTGGCTATAATGTTTAAGATTTCTTTAAATGAAAACGAAAAGAGGCAGAGTGGTGTTTTATAACAAAGTTCGTTTTAGTGTTGCCTAAAATGTACATACAGAAATAACCGGAGTAGCAGAGTGAGTTGAGTGACGCTTTCAAGAACACTGCTGTTCCATTTGCAGAATTACCGGTCTTCGGGAGTCATTCTCCTGAGTCGGACTTGCCAAGTCCGAACTTTGCGTACTTGTTATTGAGAAATGCCTAATGTCGGTGCTTGTCTTGTGACAAACCGCCACATGCTGAGAAGCAAGAACAAGATCTGCTGTATGTCACACATTGTTGTTTACTATGTTGCTGCCTTCGCGAGCCAGAAAAGAACGGTTTTCTGTTTTAATATATTTTAAAATGTAATTTATTCCTAGGATGTCAACTTAATTTTCAGCATCTTTACTCCAGTCTTCAGTGCCACATGATCCTTCAGAAATCATTCTAATATGATGATAATTATGGTGCTCAGGAAAAACGTATTATCAATGTTGAAAACGGTTGTGCTGCTTAATATTTTTGTTAAATCTGTGAAACTTGTCATCAGGATTCATTGATGATTGAAAAGTATTTACTGTCACGTTTGATCAATTTAATGAATCCTTGCTGAATAAAAATCAATAATCTTTTTTTACTTTACCCACAAACTTTTGAATTATATTATATATTTTTGCTATACAATCATAATGAATGATAATGTCTTTATTTTGGGATAAAACCAAGCAAATATTTTAAGTTTGCATGTATAGTAGACATTAGCTTTTTAATAATATTCTCCTCATTTAACACATGGTCAAATGCTATTAACCTGGAGCTCTTCATTTTCTCAATGCATGCTGAAAGCAAATACAACATTGACTTAAAGCGAACCAATTCTGAGATGTGATTTGTGTGGAGCATTTACATGCTGCCCAGTGAAATGAACAATGTTCAAAAACACTGCACTCCCATTTTATGAATCATAGTTCTGTCAGTAAAATATTTCAAACACACAAAGCACCGCCCCATTCTTTTTTAATTTAATGAATATTTTTAATTGTGTCAACTTTAATATAACAATTTAGTTTTAATGCAGCACTGTCATCAGCCAAAAAAACAACTCATATTGACCACTAAATCCAGCCCTATTTCTATGTCCACAGGCAAACCGAGATGGACGAGTCCATGGGTGCTCTGAAGGAGAAGTATGAACGTGAACGCAACCTCCTGAGTGATGAAAACCGTAAACTCACTGCAGAAACAGACAGGGTAGGACATCGTATTGCATGTATATCAGGAGTAATATTCAGGACTTGACACTGATCCTGAAATCTTCTCCCCTGTAGCTCTGCACTTTTGTGGACAAGCTGACAGCTCAGAACAGGCAGCTAGAGGATGAGCTCCAGGATCTAGCATCAAAAAAAGAGAGTGTAGCACACTGGGAAGCACAGATCGCTGAGATTATCCAATGGTGAGATAATCTATATACAGTGTTACCATGTTATCTATATAACCAATTGTAGTCTGCAAAAAAAAAATCTTAAAATGGTATCTTTGGGGTGAACTTTGCAATAAAATGGAAATCTTGGTTTGGTGACGTTGCATCAAATGGCCGAGTGTGAGACTGTGTGTATTTTGTAGGGTGAGCGACGAGAAAGATGCCCGTGGCTACCTTCAGGCTCTGGCCTCCAAGATGACGGAAGAGTTGGAGTCTCTGCGCAGCTCCAGTCTGGGATCCAGAACTCTGGTAAACAGTTAAAATAGTTCAAATTAATAGAGGGGAGGTTACATTGTGATCTGAGAATAAAACCGATGATTGATTTGAGGAATCAGTGGCGATATCCAGCCCTACCTTCCACAACTGCATAATCAGGCTTTCACCTCTGAACTTCGTTAAACAGCTGATCTTCTATTATGCTCCATTTTTTAGTTTATCATCACAGATGCCCTATATATCCCTATAGAGTGAGACTTCTAATTTTGTCAGTGAGTGGAAAGCTCTCTCTAACTCCTTTGAGCCGTAGCAGAGTAACATTAGATTTGCTTTAAATAGCAAATCTAATGGAAATTGATTGAAGGGAAGTGACATGTTGTAGGTGATGGAGGTCACATTTGATTTAATATCCCTTTCTAAGAAGGTTAAGAACAGAATGTAGGAGATTGGCATGAGTACCTCCCCCTCTTGAAAGTGTTGTTTGTTATTGCCATAGTGGGATCTGCTGAAGCCCTGAAGGTTTGGGTTGAAGCCATCGTCCAAAGATGTGGTCAACGTTGCTTATTCTCAAATTGAACTAATTGGCTTAATTGCAGGTTTTCTACAGGATATGGTACAAATAGAGTTTGGCAATTGGTGTATGCAAAGTATGCCATAAAATTCCTGGGTCATAGTTAAAAAAAATCACAGATTGAATTCATTAAAATGCCATGGTGTGGTTTTTCTGATTTTAAATATCATTTCTGTAAACAAAATTGACATTTCTTGTTCAAATAACAACGTTACTTCATACCCGCTCAAATGTCTCTTAAGGAATGTAATTAATAGGCTGTTCAATTTGATATATATATATATATATATATATATATATATATATATATATATATATATATATATATATATATATATATATATAAAAATACACTACCATTGAAACTTTTGTGGTCAGTAATATTTTTTTAAAGAAATTAAATCTTTAATTCAGCATGGATGCATTAAATTGATCAAAAGTGACAGTAAAGACATTTACTAAAGACACTGTTCTTTTGAACTTTCTATTCATCAAAGAATCCTGAAAAACAATTACGTTGATAATAATAAGAAATGTTTCCTGAGCACCAAATCGTCATATTATAATGGTTTCTGAAGGATTATTTGAAACTGAAGACTGTAGTGATGCTGAAAATTCAGCTTTGCATCACAGGAATAAATAAATTTTTAAAATATATTAAAAAATAACTTTTTTCTTTTAACAATATTACTGTTTTTTTTTTATCAAATAAATTCAGCTTTGGTGAGTTTAAGATACTTACAATTTACTGACCCCAAACTTTTGAATGTTTGTATAAATGTATACAGTTAAATATTTGTCAATATTATATTAAAAATACATATTTATTATAAAATTTTATATATAGATTTGTTGAGAATGTATTACATTTTTTGTGTAAACTTTAATTGCTATATCAGCAAGGCCCTGGAGTAAGCATCCCAACCCAGAGGTCAATGGTGGCACCTCGGGTCACCAAGCGGGTGAGTTTATCCATCAAACTCAGTGTGGAGCAGCTCCAAAAAGAAGGCGGAGCACAAGATTGTTATCTTGGCTATTGGCCAATCAATCTGTCATTCATCTGTCTGCGTACTTAGTTTGCAAAACTATCAGGGTTGTGAATAGCACATTTTTTTAAAGCTGAAGTTAAAGAGGGCAGATGAATGGAAATGCTGCATCAGCTCTCCTCATTACCGATCATAATTCACAAAACATGGGAAACATTTCGGATAAGCTTGCCTCCATTGTTCTCATGAGGTCAAGTGTGTATACCCTTAACCTTTCCGCTTGCACGATATTGTATGACATCAAATCAGTTTCGGTGAGAAGTCACTAATTTGATAAGCTTGAACAAAACTGTGAGTGCCGCAGCATTATGGCTAATCGTGAGCGTTTTTGAGAGCCGCGCTGAAAAATACGAGCAGCTCTAATGTAAAGCTGATGAGTTTGGCCAGGAACACTCCCATGAATTGCCTTCACTACCTCTCACTTCCCATCAGCTGTGGGAGCTCGCATATGAGCCGCAGTCACTTCATCTGTTTAATCAATGAAATGGATGTAATCCTCTTCTTTCATTCATTCCAAATATTCAGCTGTCGTGCAGCCGTTCACTGTCTCTTTTCTGTAAATGACTGTCTAGTCACTACATAGGTCATGTAGTAGACAAATGTTGTCTTGTAGCAACACGTGTAAATTATGGAGCCTATGTGACAGCTGAGATCAATAGCTATTAAACTGTTGTAGATCTAAAATAAGCCCTCGTGAGCCATCAGGTTTATGGAAAATGCATCTTAAGGGATTTCATTCGTGCGCTAGAGAGGATTTACGGTATCTATGTTATGTGATGTAGTCTGTAGGGCATGCATATTTTTCCATGCACGCTGCTTTCATTGTACTATTGTAGGAAAAGCATCTTGTTTTTTGATTTTGTTTTGTGATATTGAATAACTACTTCATTGCACTGCTTCTTGACACTGTAGAAACAATATTGGATGGTTCCTAGCTTTTATAGAGAACCCCACGAAAGTTCCTAAACTAACACAATATGATACGTCATTAAGTAATAATTGCTTCAAATTAAAAACCCAGCAACCAATGAACCAAATGATGTTTTAAAGGTGACAATGTCATGATTCAGTGTAAACATGGTCCTTTTTATGGTTTCTTTTCAAAACTTGCATCTCCATTCCTTGGCAGGATCCTTTGTGGAAGGTGCGCCGCAGTCAAAAGTTGGACATGTCTGCCCGTCTGGAGCTGCAGTCGGCCTTGGAAGCTGAAATCCGTGCCAAGCAACTGGTTCAGGATGAGCTGCGGAAGGTTAAAGCTGCCAACATCTCTTTCGAGAGGTCAGTCTTTGATTCTGCTGTAATAAGCAGCCTTTTCCTTTATTTAGATATGCAAACATAATAAACACGCTCGCTGTGTGTGTTGCATGGAACTGGTTCAGTCTTATGTGGATAATACAAATGGGTGTATGTTATTAGTTCAAATTATCTAGTTGAGGGATTGATAAATACACACAAACATGTTTCAAATATTAATAATGGCTTTTGTCAACATCCTTTAGTTTGTTGGCTTTCAGGTTTAAATTAGACTTTGAAGAACATATTTCAGATGGGCCAATTTACAGCTGGTCATTCATGCGTTTTTGCTGATCGAATAGATATCCGTTTTGTTAAAACTGTTCCATTTACATTTGGCCACATAACAAACATGCCATAGTTTGCTGACCCCTTATGTAGCTTTTGTGATAGCCTTACTTTTTTGACTCCCTCACCTACACACCTACAGCAAACTGAAAGACACAGATGCCAAGAACAGAGAGTTAGAGGAACAGCTTGAGAACATGAAGAAAGAGATGGAGGAGAGCCGCTCACGATCAGACAAAGGTGAAAATGCTGATACACATGTTATTACTTCACCCTTAATAGACTTGAGTGTACTTGAACCATGAGCATATTATGTCACCTTTTGAAGGAACATCTGAAGGGAACCTTTCATAAATGCTGCTGCTGATTGTTAAATGAATGGGTTCTTCTATTATTTGAAACTAACAATTAACAATGGATTCTTCTATTATTCGAAACTAGAAATTACTCTTAACAAAAGTTTTTTTTTAACTGTAGGCCTGAAACTTCCGGACTTCCAGGACTCCATCTTTGAGTACTTCAATACCTCTCCCCTCGCCCATGACCTGACGTTCAGAGTGAGTGTTTCTGAAAGTATCTGGCCATCTGCTACTGCGTTACATGCCGTAACAAGCTTCCCATTGTTCATTTCATCAACCTTATGACCTCTGACCTCAGAACATCATAGACCTAATAGATTATCAAACGATGACGTCCATAATAGCTAGACCGAAACACTGGAGTATACATGTTTATGAATGTCTAACACATGGATACTGATTTTGACATCCCGATTCACTCAATTGCCTCATGAAATGCGTTAGACTGTAGATTCCCATACCTTGTCGCCTTTTGGCAAAATTTGCCATTCTGCAAATGAAATTTAATTTGTCATTTGTCATTCGCAGTAATGCATTACAATATTGTGTTACTCCCCAAAAAGTAACTAATTCCATTAATTAGTTGCTTTTTTGGAAATGTAATG
Organism: Siphateles boraxobius; assembly: GCF_051911475.1. Lineage (NCBI taxonomy): Eukaryota > Metazoa > Chordata > Actinopteri > Cypriniformes > Leuciscidae > Siphateles > Siphateles boraxobius. The sequence continues at coordinate 14,322,323 of NW_027509208.1, forward strand.
CATTTGGTTTATGCATTACTACTTCTCACCTGGCTGGACTTGCTTGTTTGTTTTTTTTGTGTGTAAAATGATTGTAATCCGAGCCGATAGCCTCATGGGTAACACTTCAACATAAGCACAACTGTGCCGATTCCTGGCTCAAGGTCCTTTGCCGATCTCGTTCCCCTCTCCTGATCATCTTCAGAAAAGTTTTGATGGCATTTCCTTTTCATCCTACCTCTGTATAGTGCCCAGAAAGTGGTGTTTATTAGCACAGGACTGCTTGGTGTACAGAGGGAAAACAGTGTAACCGCTGTATTTCTACTTCGGGCCAGATGTCCCATCATGCTTTGATTGCCTAAGTAGAGACAAAGGCAGCTGAGAGTTTTGCAAGACTGATGCCTATCTTTCAGTTTAACAAAACCGCTTCCATATTGAGGATGTGAGAGGAGCCCTATTGTGTCACTTTAAGTAGGGACCAGGTCTACCGGTGTAGCCAAGCTATACTTTTAACACTCATTGGATTGTAGGGAAAAGGCCTAAAGTGACTGTAAAGTGACAAAGACAAAAGCTGTTACTTGTCATCTTATTTTTGTCCCCCTCAAAAAAAGGACTCTGTCTCCTCCTCATCCGCATCTTCTCTGCTTGCATTTTGGGATGAAGTAAGTTTGTTAAACAAAGCTCCTCCCTCTGTGACCTTTAACCTCGGCAGGAGTGATCTGTCAGCAGACAAAGTATCTCAAAAGTTTGCTTTATGGTCAAGAAGTTCATACTGTAGTTCCTCTTTTGCTTTGTCAAAATAAAACGGCACTCACTTTACTTGCATTAACAATGCCTGAATCACCATTAAAGGCCAGACATTATGGACTATGCGACTTACATTTAGCCTAACCAGCATGCCCTTCATCTATTTTGTCTGCTGACTGCGTTCCTCTGCCGAATTGCAATCAGAACCTAGATCCAATTCAGCCTAATTGTAGGTGCTAAAGGTTAGAGACTTACGATTAGTATTAACCACCTCCCCATTGCCTTCTAACCTCTTAAACGGCTAATGTGAATAACGTCACTCTTCATTTGTCAAGTCTGCAAGTAAGCCGTTAGTTAACTCTTGGAGCCTGCTAGGACAATAAACATCCATCATTTAGATTGAATGACTAAGGCAACCAGCCGTAAAATGAATCGGATGAAATAAAATGATGAAGGATGATTAAGTTGTGGGGAATGTTTCTCAATTGTTTATAACTTACCAATATAGGAGGTGATGGTGAGTATGTGCTTGTAAGCTAATTGAATATGACAGTAATTCTCAGAGGAAATTTTTTTTTAATCACCCGCCAGTCCTAAAATTCTGCATCACCCTTGACACTGTTGTGTATTTAAATGTTGCATAGATTAGACCATATCAGTATCTTTTGTTTTACAGTGCTTGGTAAGTATTGTTTTTGTGTCATTTTGGAGTTTAATTATAGATAATGTCAGTCAAGTATTGTGCTTTAGTGTTTACTAATAGCTATTAAGTTGAATTATAGGTGGCATTCATTAGTGGTGTTTGCTTAGCCTTATTGCTGATTGCTTACACATGAGATCAAAGACTTAGAAAAACCCATAAGCTTTTTATATATATATATTTATATAATGTATACATTTGAAAGTTTGGGTTCAGTGAGATTTTTCAGTAAAATAGTAATACATTTATTCAGCCAGTCAGACTTTTTCATTAAAAGATTTCTATTAAAAAATGCCTTTCTTTTGAACTTTTCTATTCATCAAAGAATCCTGAAAAAAAAAATCTTTGTGTCAACAAAAATATTAACAGAACAACTGTTTTCAAACTGTAAATTTTAATAATTGTAATTTTTGATTAAATAAATGGAGCCATGGTGAGCATAAAATACTTTTTCAAAAACATCAAAGATACAATATGCAGGATTTTTGCAGTAAAATATCCAAAAACCACTAGGCCAATGTTATATATTTTGTTTTGTTGATTTCTTACAATATCACACATGTTTCCAACTATTTGTAAATCGTGAGAAAATTGCGATTTTAACCAAGGAAATGGGACGTGTGAGCAGGGTGGAGTCGCCAGTCAATGGCGTCATATCCACGTTACCCTCGGTTTCCGCCCGGTTTGCGCTCGCACTGCGTCAGTAACCATGGCGACAGACGTGGACAACCGGGTTATGCCTAGCAAGACGCTCACGCTGTTGTTGTTTTGTTTAAACATTATGGACCATAGCAAGCAGACTTTGAGACAAAAAGAGGACTAAAATGAAGATCAACATCTTTCGAGATGCCGAGAGCTCCACGTCCGCGACTAACTTCGACTTGACAGAGACGCGAGTGTTGCATGTACTTTATTAGACAGGTGAGCAAATGTACATAAACTAATCAATGTTATTTAGTTCAACATGATGAAATGTTAGAATATGATCTGTATGTTATTCTAATGTTGATCTAGCCCACTGCTAGTCTCATAAAGCCAACAAACAACCTAACTAACAACATTTAACACACTCAAATGCTGTTTAGTGTGATAGTGTAACTGTTAGAGCAAGTGAAACAGTGCTGCGTTACCTCAAGTTTAATTAGTCTAATAAACTGACCTGCGTGAGTATTAATTCAGCACTTGCGTGTAGTTCGGTAGAATGAAATGTCCTTATTCCTTTATCCGCGGGACTCGCATTGCGTGTGGCGCTGGAATACGTCTAGCAATCGCGCCCTGCTTCATACCACAGGCATGCTAAAAACATCAATGTATTCACTCATCCATAAAGATCCATCAGCTTGACGACAAGATCCATACTTGCGCTTAATGTGGAATATACGTCATCATTATACGCCTTTGTTATTGTAAGAGGTTAGCGACCTCCTGCATATTGTACCTTTAACTTGTATATCTAAAATTAATTTAATATTCTATTAATAGGTAAACCTTTTGCTCATGGTTTTTATGTGTAAGCACATGACTGCAGTGTGATTATTAGTTATGACATAATACATTCGCAAATGTCATCAGTCACATTGTGGTGATGTTTGCGTGACTTATCTGTTAATGTAACTTATTGAGGAAATTAAAGGATGTTTTTAAAGCTTTTGACCTCATCTAATGACCATAAAGAAGCCATGTAGATGGAATAAAAATAACCCCCACCAAATGATTCATACACATTTTGAGCGGTTTCACAAACGTGGTCTTTTCCCTCAGACAAGCTCCATCGGTGATGTGGATGCCACACCCCAGAAGACTGATATTCCCTCTTCCTCCCCATCAGTGGCTTCAGAACAGGATGTGAGTGTCCACCTAACACTTCCTATTACATTCTGCCGCTGTCAGACTTCCTATCTGATACATTGGTCATTGATTGAGTCATTTCCTGAATAGTAATGGATAGGACAAAGCTTGAAAAAAAAAAAAATGCTGTATGGTCTCCTTGAAACAACAACAAAAAAAGTGTTTTGCTATTATGCATTTTTTTTATGTGACAAAACAATTTAGAATTATTATTTATGGAATTTTTGTAATCCTTTAGGAACCAGTCAAGCCTCAAGCGACCACCCCTGCTGCACCTTCTCCAATGTATCAGCCCACTCTTTGTGCGCCAAAGGTAAAACTGCCATAGGATGTGTCTGACTCATCATTAGCCTGTTCCTTTAGGTCTTTATGTTTGTCAGTATATTCCTATTTGCTTCTCAGAGCAATCAACGTATACTGAGGCTGACTGTTAATATTTGTTTGTGTCAACAGCCTAAAGCTCATCAGCTGAGCATCAAGACCTTCTCCAGCCCGACCCAGTGTACTCACTGTACCTCACTGATGGTGGGCCAGATCCGACAAGGCTACGCCTGCGAGGGTGAGCTGAGTGTTAGTGATAAAAAAAAAGATCAGAGACAGTGTCTTTAAAACGGTGGCTTAAGGAGTTGATAAGGAGCTTTTGATCTGAGATGAAATATTTATATGCAAGTTTCACTTGTCAGTGATGTGAATGTTTAGTAATTCTCTCTGCCTCACTGCATCTCTTTTAGTATGCTCTTTCATCTGCCACGTGTCTTGTAAAGACAACGCGCCCCAGGTTTGCCCTATTCCTCCAGAGCAAGCCAAGAGGCCTCTGGGTATTGATGTGCAAAGGGGCATTGGCACAGCCTACAAAGGCTTTGTCAGGGTGAGAATGACAATGTAGTAACATTTCTGGTCACTTATTATTTACTTTACCTGAATAATTGCATTCAACTCCTATTTCATACTAAATGCCATCCGGTACCTTAAATTGCCTTGTGCGTTTACTGCTCTTTCAGATCCCGAAGCCCACAGGAGTGAAGAAGGGCTGGCAGAGGGCTTATGCTGTAGTGTGTGACTGTAAACTCTTCCTCTATGAGGTGCCAGAAGGGAAGTCCACTCAGCCTGTTGTGATGGCCAGTCAGGTCCTCGACTTGAGGTTAGGATTAGTCACGTTCTCAAGTCGCATGTACTTAACACACAGTCAATGAATAATGTAGTGGTCTGCTACACTACCATTCAAAAGACTACCATTCAAGTCTTATGATCATCAAGGCTGCATTTATTTGATCAATATTATTGAGTAAAATCAATAATATTGCATAATATTATTGCCATTTTTAAAATAACTGTTTTCCATTTTAATGTTTTAAAATGTAATTTATTTCTGTGATAGCTGAATTTTCAGGAGCTATTGGTCCAGTCTTCCAGAGTCACATTATCTTGAAGAAATAATATTTGCGCTAATTTTTTTTCTCTTCTGGATTCTTTGATAAATAGAAAGTTCAAAAGAACAGCATTTATTTAAAATGGAAATCTTTTGTAACATTTAATTGATCAAAAGTGACATTAAAGCATTTATAAAGACATGAATAAAGTATTAAAAAAGAGTGTAAGTAAAGAATACTTTCTGTTATTATCAAAAAATAAACCCAGACATGATGACTTGGAAATAGCAAGTAGTATTTTTCATTTGTGTGACATTTTCGTTCTTTTCCTCACAGAGACGAGGAGTTCTCTGTAAGCTCTGTTTTGGCATCTGATGTGATCCATGCTAGTCGTAAAGACATTCCCTGTATATTCCGGGTACGCTCTGAAATGTTTCCTGTTCTTTAAATACTCCATTGCTATGTTTGCCTAATCATGCATCACGATAATTGTCAATATTTGCCCTGAACTGCGCAGGTATCATCTTCCACTCTAAGCTCCCCGATCCGACCGGTGCCTCTGCTGGTGCTAGCTGAGAGTGAGGCAGAGAAGAGGAAGTGGGTGGGCATCCTAGAGGGCCTGCAGAACATCCTGGCCAAGAACCGCCTGAAGAACCGCGTAGTACATGTCCTGCATGAGGCCTACGACAGCAGCCTGCCTGCCATCAAAACTACACTCTCTGCCGCAATCTTAGGCGAGTATAGTGTTTGGGAAGCGGGGATGTTAACCTCTGGTACCTCTTTTCCACCAAAAAAGAACTGGTTCGGAACTGGTGCTGGTTCAAAGTTGGTTCAGAATTGGTTCAACTTGTGAACCTTCTCAGAACCTGTTTGTTTTTCCACTGACTAGAGAGCCCAGCGAACGACGTTGTTACGTCACTGTGTACGTCACATATTTAAATTTGTATGTGTGAGACTTTATAATCAGTGTATTACACTGAAATGCAGCCTTTTTGTCCATTAGTATCCCTATTTAGCTCAAAGTGATTTTAATCAGCACTTTTTTTGTGAAGTTAACATGAAAGACCTTTCCGAAGTTGTTCCTGTGACATGCTAAAATCTGACAGCGTTTCTAATTGTTGCATAATTATGGCACGTTACTAATTAATTGAGGGACTACATGGAATATTTGTACTTTAAATTTCATTTGTCATACTAAAGGACCATTTAAAATAAACTAGAAAAGGCAAAAAGATGAAAAAGTGAAAAGCTTCTCTTTTAAATGTAAACTTTTACATTCAAATTCATCTCCAGTTGTGCTGTAAATAAGCATAAATGAGTTTCATTTTTGAATTTCGTTTTTATTTTCCTCTGAAAATATAGATATGCCTGCCATTTACATGTGTCCATTTGGGCATATTTTCTTGTAATAGTATTCATGTTTTAATAGTAATATCTAGCTTTAATATTTTCAGTATTTAAAAATGGCAATTCATAGCCAGAGACCGTTTTACCTGGGAGTAGCTTTATAAACTTGAGGAATGGACTTTTAATAGAGCGACAGATATCTCACAGGTTTCTTTAAAAAAAATCTTCATTTGTGTTTTGAATAAGAACAAAAGTCTCATGGGTTTAGTACAGAATGAGGATGAGTAAATGACAACAGAATTTTCATTTTTGGTGAAGAAACCCTTCATAAATCTTATCTGTCCTGCTATTGTCTCTACAGATCGAGAACGAATTATTTTGGGGACAGAAGATGGCCTGTTTGTAGTCGAGCTCACCAGAGATAGTATGAGTATTCTGTATTACACAGATTTACTTCTAATCTTAATTCTTTGCCATTGTTTTCACTTTAACTAATTTCTCATTATCCTTTTTCAGTCATTGTTCGTGCTGCCGACTGTAAAAGAGTCTGCCAGATTGAGCTCATCCCCAAAGAGAAGATGGTGGCCCTGCTTTCTGGCCGTAATCGGCACGTCCATTTATATGCCTGGGCGGCACTAGAGGGTGCAGAGGGTGGTTTCGATACCAAGCTGACCGAAACGAAAGGCTGCCAGGCGATGACCATAGGTACCCTACGCCCCGGTGGCCCAGCATGTCTCCTAGCAGGTGTGAAGCGCCAGGTCATCTGCTATGAAATCACACGTGCAAAGCCCCATCACCGCAAGCTGTGGGAGGTGCAGGCGCCCGGTATTGCCCAGTGGCTGGGGATTATTCGTGATCGGCTGTGCATGGGTTACCCATCAGGCTTTGCTCTGCTGGCCATGCAGGGGGAGTCGTCACCGGTGAGTCTGGTCAGCCCGGCTGACCCCTCACTTGCCTTTTTGGCCCAGCAGTCCCTCGATGCGCTGCATGCTATGGAGGTGGGGGCAAATGAACTGCTGCTGTGCTTTAGTCAGCTGGGAGTGTACGTGGATGCGACAGGACGACGCTCTCGAACACAGGAGCTGATGTGGCCTTCCACACCACTTGCCTGCAGTAAGTGTTTTTAAAGAGCTTGTGTGGGAAGTAAGAAATAATTGGTGAAAGTATCTAGGCAACGGTGTTTGTTTTCATGTTTTCAGCCCTCCTGAAATTCCAGTGTTTTTCATGTGTAGACTTGGAGGAAGGGAGGAGTAGGATAGAACAGAGGAGAGACAGCAAAGCAGGGAGGAGGTAGAAAAGACAAAGAAGAGAATGTGAGGCTTAAAATAGAAATAAATGAACAACCAGGAGCTGGTTTCATTATAAAAAATAAAAAACTCATAAGCTTATTAAAATAAACTATTTTTAACTAATTGAGAACTATGAGTTAAATGACCGGTAGCAATCAAATGATTTTTGTCGATACAGTTTTCATGTTATGACCAATAATTGACAGATATTAAAATTCTATACTATTTTTGTATAAATAAATAAAAAAGCACTGCAACTGAAATCAATCAGTTTTAATGAACAAGTACATTTAGATTACAGTATGAAAATTCAAAAGTAGGACTGAAATCAAAACTCTGACAATTCTCATTGAGGGAATTAGTGCAAAGAAGAAAGTTCTCCTCAGGAACCTAGATATCATGTCGTAAAGTAAGAGGCGGCCATTGGAAAGTTGTTGCCAACTCCGTTCAGGGATGTGAGTGGGGGGGGAAATGAGCATCAGTACACGGAAAGAAGCATGGTCAAGGGGGCAGATAAGGGCAATATTGTTGTATGTACCTAGTATGATACAATGTTGCAACGTTTAATATATATAAAAATCCAATCAATCCATTAAAGCAGGGATCTCCAACCCTGCTCCTGGAGAGCTGCTGTGCTGGAGATTTTAGCTCCAACCCAAATCAAACACACCTGGACCTGCTGATCAAGATGTTCAGGGTTACTTGATAATTACATGCATGTGTGTTGGAACAGGGTTGGAACTGAAGTCTGCAGGACAGTAGCTCTCCAGGAGCAGGGTTGGAGATCCCTGCATTAATGTATGAGGTTATCCGGTAATAATTTACAATAAGGTTCATTAGTTAACATTATTTAACTATCTTATTTAACATAAACTAAGAAGGATCAATGCTTCAGCATTTATTAATCTGAGTTAATATTAATTTCAACCTCAAAGATTGTATCTGTTAACATTTAGTTAATGCACCATAAACTAACATAAACAAACAATGAACAGCTCTTTTTTTATTAACTAACATTAACAAAGATGAATAAATACTGTAACAAATGTATTGCTCATTTGTTAGTTCATGTTAGTTAATACATGAACTAATGTGTTAACTAATGAACCTTATTGTAAAGTGTTACCGGTTATCCTAACTTAAGTTATTTACAATAATTTTTTTCTCAGGAATGATGTTAAGTAAAAAAGATAAAATCATTCATAAATCTTTTAGACATTACTTGCCCTTCCACTTTTTTAAGTCAGGCAGTAAGAAGAAAATGGTACTTAAGAATACTTGAGAGTATTTTGAGAATCGGGCCCCATATGTTTCAGTCAGTATAGTGAGCCACAGAACTCTCCGGCCTATGGCCCAGTTTCACTGCATGTAAGGCAATCCTTTGAGAATGGCATCATGAATGATTTGCCTAGGCATTCTTCTGACCATGAGCATGGGATCTCAAACCCCATATTCATTATTTTCAGGCTCAAACACGAACTACCTGACGGTGTACAGCGATTATGGTGTTGATGTGTTTGACGTCCACACCACAGAATGGGTCCAGACCATCTCATTAAGAAGGGTGAGTGGAGTATCCTAATTTTACGGTTTGTGAAAGCAGAATTTAATATAATTAATACTTATGAGATAAGCTGATCTGACTTTAAAATATGTCTGTAGATTCGGCCCCTGAATGTGGAGGGCAGTCTGAACCTGTTGGGCTCTGAGCAGCCCCACCTCATCTACTTCAGCAACAACTCCTCAGGTCTGATCCCACCCCACACACACTTCACCATGTCAACACACATCTCCCACACACTGAACCTTGCGTCTGCTTCACTGCTGAGGCCGAATTTCTTTCACTGCTTAATGTAGCAAGAGTCTCTGATCACAATAGTCCACCTGTGTAGATATGAGTGATGTGATGTCAATCACTCCCACCTACACAGACACTGACGCACACGTATATAAATACTAGCAAGCCCACTCATGCTTAGAGCTCAGTAGTGGTGGAGATTTGGATTCATCTCAGTAACTTGAGTCTTTTGAATCGGTTCACTAGAATGATTTGTTCACCGTTTCGTTCAGTGGCCCTTTCTGCCTATTGAGTTGAACGTTATGAATCATGTTTTGAGTCACTGAATGAGTGTTATGAGTCACTGAATTATTCAGTAAACTGATTTGTTAAAAACATTAATCTATTTAAAAGGGGTTTTATGCATCATAATATTTCTTTAATTAGATGTCTTGTTCAGTGCTGTTCTGAGTCTAATTCAGACTTGAAGCTTAATAAGGGGACTTGTTTGTTCAGTACAGTTAACCATTGAAATATTTCTTCACACCCCACTCTTGAATGCTCTTGGCTCTTTCAATAGTCATACTTGAAATCTCTTCTTTGCAAAGCACACGTTTTCCTGCCTTCAATGAAAAAGATTTGATTTTGTTCACTTACAAGTTTGTTTAAAAACACTAAGTCACTACTTTTAAAGTGAAAGAAAACTGTTTGCTCACTAGATTTGTTCAAAAACACTGATTATGAGTCACTACATAGAAGTGAATGGGAACCATTTGTTCATTTACAAGATTTGTTCAAAAACAGTGATTCGTATGAACACACTGATGATAAGAGCAGCCCAGGTAATAAAATGTACGGCTCCACCCTCTGTGGTGCCTTTACAATTCACTTCCTACCTACTCTGGCAGATTGCCCTCTTGATAAAGACGCTTTTGTTTGGTAAACTTAAATGACCTCATTTGTCACACCTCCTCTAGGCTCACTGCCAGCAAGTTCCACAGTGCGTTCAGAAACAGTGGCTTGGATGTCAGAAACCAAGGTCTGCTATATTTTAGCAACCATAACCATTTTTTTTAACCTCATTCACACTGTTTCCACAGATGGCTGTGACCTAGCCATCCCCGAGACCTCAGACCACAGCAAGAAGCTGATGGTGAGGACACGCAGCAAGAGGAAGTTCCTTTTTAAAGTTCCTGAGGAGGAGCGGCTGCAACAGAGAAGGTACGGGTGGCTTCAGGTGTACATTTCTCACACTGCCACATTTCTCCTAATCCATGTGATGTTGTTTCCTTTTCGTTATATAGGGAGATGCTGAGGGATCCTGAAATGAGATCCAAGCTGATTTCCAACCCCACCAACTTCAACCATGTTGCTCACATGGGCCCAGGCGACGGCATGCAAGTCCTCATGGATCTGCCTCTGGTAATGCCTTAAATAAAATAGCTGGAGCTGATCTCCCGGTGTCCAGATTTGAGTATTTAAATGTAAAAACATACCTGATGCTTAAAGCTCAGGGACTTGCTCGGAAATACACAGATGCCATTGTCAAATCTGCATGGGGCGACCCATCAGCTGAAGAGGTTTTGAAATCTTCATCCTGCAAATACCAGTTTCAACAATGTGCCCTTGAGCCCAGTTTTCTATAAGGCAGTGTCTGGGTCCTGAGTTTCTTCTCCACTCTTCAGGTGTTTCACTAATCTGACACATCTAATTCAGGTCACGGAGTAGCGGCTAATGAGTAATGAGCCAGTTACTTGAATCAGGTGTGTTAGCTAGAGGATTCAAAATGAGCAGCGCTATGGGGTCCCCAGGAGCAAAATTAAGAAACACTATTCTAATTAGGGCAGGAGGAATCCGAGAACCACCTTTTATTTAGACCATTTTCATTTTTATTCATACCATGGAACAGAACATAATTTCACTTTTTGTTTTTTACTATTCAGTCGCTACAACACCGCTTATGAATCTACAGCACAAAACTTACAGCACAGCCATTGCAGTCTGATTACTGATTCTGAACAAATTATTCAGCGTCGTTGTTGTTAGTGAATCAAAAACATACAGTGTGTCCAGATTAGTCCAAACGATTCCTGAGCAAATGACTCTATTCAGCCAGTTTTTTTTTTTGTGAAGCAAACTTATTACATTGCGACATGGATCAGTCCACTTACTAACTGGTTGTGAGTTACAGTGTGTGGGTAAAGATATACATGATATTGTAGTTAAAATTGTATGCATCATTAACTATATTTTGTGTGTGTATGTGTGCATATATATATATATATATATATATATATATATATATATATATATATTATATATATATATATATATATAAGTGTGTAATAAAACATTTTATTTAACATTATTTAGTAATTGTATTATTAATTAAGGCCAATTAGTAGACTGCAATCATGCCACCTCTGATATACTTATATTCAAAATGATCTCAGCTAACGGTTTCCAGGAAAACTGATAATGCAGCCGGTTCACTAAGTTTTTTTTATTTTGTATTTTTTTTATGAGAGAACCAGGTAAAGTTTATTTAATAAATTAGTCTCTGCCAGTCAAATTGAGTCTTGAATGCTCTTCAGTGGTGGAGGGTTGTACAGTTGGGTTTGTGATAATTTACAGAAGTGCTATTTGGACACAACCATTGACTTCTAGGGTTTTATTACTCATCCTAACATTCTTTTCTTTCATTTTACTGCACAGCGCCAAAACCTTTCCCTTCTCTCTGCATGTTTCTTCCTCAAAGCCAGCCAGCCCCACTCTTCCACCCTCACAACCTTTTCTCTGTCTCTCTTTCCTGTTCATGTCTCTCTCCTTCTGTTTTCGCTCTGGTCGTGGATTCGCTCTGTCCTCTGGTTGCCGTGGCAGCAGCAGAGCGAGACTCCCTCCCCCTCATCCTCTCGCCACCATGCCCTGATCTCCCCTCCGATCAACTTTGAGCACGTCTATCACATGAGTCCCGTATCTGCCGGGCTCTATCTGCAGAAAGAGCCTTCTTCCCAGCAGAGCCTACTTCAGTTCTCCTCTTCCTCCTCCTCTCCTTCCACATCCTCCCTAGGAAGGGTAGGCTAGCAACACCCCTCCCGACCCCACTTCCTCTTCCTCTCAATTCCCCATCCCTCCCCCACCACACCCTCCAGGCCCTGGACTTCCTTTCCTCCCTCTTCTCCTGTTATACCATCCCTGTCCTGCTGAACTGATTGTTTTTTTGGGTAGTGAAAATGTTTCAAATGAGCCATTTCAGGAGGTTAATAAAACTTAATACGTCACGTTTATAATTTGACTACATATTTTTTTTACGTTTATAATTTGACTACATATTTTCACACTGATTTTAAGTAAAAAATATCTAAAATCGATCATTCTATTTATGTTTGTGTGTGCTGTTAGCTTATGTCAAACTTTATTGATGTAAACTAGCTTATGCACTCTCAAGATGCACACCAGTAATGTTTGGCACGATTATAAAAGCTACTTAAATGAAGTCCTAATCCTGGCTTAATCTAAGCCCTGTCTGTGAAACTAGGCCTAAATCCTAGTGAAATTGTTTCCAAATTAAGGCTGTTAAAATTTTATATTTTCAGTACACAATTGGCCAAAATATTTTGCGATAATATTATTGCGGTTATTGACAACTGATATATTGCGACAGCCAATTCTGAATAATACTCAAAAATGCCTTTGATTGAGGTTAACATGTAATTAACAAATATTCATTTGAAGAAAGTACAAAAAAGCAAAAGTTAAAGCGCTAAAATTAGTCTTCTAGTTTAAAAGAAAGAAAAAAGAGTGATTACATACGGTAGCTCTTACTGTGGCCTACTCTGTCTGACTTCTTGTACCTCTGCTGCAGAGTGTGATGCCCTCTTCTCAGGACGACCTGTCTAAAGACAAGCCACGGCCTCTGTCCAGCATCTCACGGCAACAGAGGAGTAAGACCCACATCACCCGCACTGCCTCAGGTGGGTGCCATTCCTTAAAAACACACCGACTAGCACAGGCAAGACGAAACACCGGCTTACCCTTCTAAATGCCTGACATGTGTACTTTGTTTAAAGGAGGAGGAGATTTTGGAGGAGCTGGGTCATCTCGCAGTATTTCTGATCAAGATCAAGACTATGACAGAGAGGTACGAACTTAATGACCTCCCCAGTGATGTCAAATATGGATTCATTTCACTCGCTGCTTGAGTTGACATGATGGATGGTTAGAGGAGCTGTGAGGTGCTTTCGGCTACTGAGCGAGTTTTCTTGAGTCCTAATTTTGTGGTCTGTAATAACTGCCCCAGTTCTCACAGTAATACAAACTACAGCTGTAAACTAGTGTTATTGTAGTAGTATTTATGTACTATTATCAATATTTTTAATTGGCTTTCATTTTTTTGGGGGGATTTTTCAGTCTTCGTTTCAATATAAGATTTAGTAAATTGGTTGTGCTTTTAGGGGTGTGACAATATACAGTATTGTAACAATATAACACAACACAATGCAACAATATGTATCGTGGATAATGACCATATATATTATTGATAGTATCATTGAAAAAATTCAGGTTTTCAGAGTTTTAGTGCACGTACTACATTAAACTACTATAAATAATGTTTAATATAATGTATAATAATGCAATAGGGGAATAATTGTGGCCTACTTTATTTTAAATATATCTAGTCAGTGACAGAATTCAAGCATGTTCGTCTAAAATAATTCTGTATTTTCAGCTTCAGAATCATGAGTATTTTTATTCCAGCGTCACTATTGTCCTGTGCATAGGGTTACCAATACCAAGTCCAAGCCTATTTATTTACACCCGCAATGTAATATCAAATTTAGCATTTTAATCAACAGTAATTTTTTTGTTAACCTTTTATCATATGTCTGAGTATCGCAATATTATCGTATCGTGAGTTCAGTATCGTGATATGTTTCAAATCGTGACATGAAGGTATCGTTAACCCCTAACTTAGTTTTTTTGCTTTAATTTTGTTTGAGCTATTAAATGAAAACCTTCAACTTTAACTTGGAAAAAAAAGTAAACTTGAAGAAAAAAACTAATAAAAATTACAAAATGACTAAATCTTAAACTAGAATTATGTATTAGGATTACTAAAATAATACAATTCTAGTTTGAGATTTATTAATTTTGTAATTTTTATTCTGTTTTTTTTTTCACGTTTACTTTTTTTCAAGTTAAAGTTGAAGGTTTTCATTTAATATCTTTATTTTATTTGAGCTGTATTCAATATTTTAATAGTTTTAGGTAACAATAGCAACACTTCTGTAAAAACCATTTTATACTTTGCAAGAATTTGAAAACTAACTAGTTAACAAGAAACTGATCTGCTAATCTTGTTTTTTTTTCTTCTTTATCCTTGTTGCAGCCCGACTCTGACTCGACCAAACATTCCACCCCCTCCAACAGCTCCAACCCCAGCAGCCCCCCGAGCCCCAACTCTCCCCACCGCAGTCAGCTCACTCTGGACAGCCTGGATCAATCACTGGATGGCTGAAAAAGGACAACTCCCTCTTTTTCACCCTGCACACACCCTAGGCACCCCCCCTCACCCCCTCCACTATCAATTCGCTCTGCTAGGACTCACTAAAAAGTGCCAAGACTCTTCCAAGTCACCTGCTCGCTCAACACGAGGGCAAAAGATTTACCCTAAATCCCGCTGCTGGGTAGACGCATCAATCGCCACAAGTGGAACGTGTTGGGTTTGTGCTGGCAGGATTAGACGAAACACCTGAGCGTCCCAGAGCCACTGAAAAAAAAAGATACAATATAAAAGCCTGCCTCCTGGTGGAAATGTCATGGTATTACATTAACTGGGTCAGATTAGTATAATGGACTTTTATTTTATTTTAAATCTTAATTGCAATTTTTTACTTTAGTAAATGAACATGCATTGCATCTGCTGTGTCAGAATTGCTCCTGGATTCGTAGCTTCCCTTCAGAAAGAGACTTCTTATGCTGTTTTTAAATGTATATTATCAGGAACACTCATCAAGGCCAGGGGGCCGAAGAGAGGAACGTATCAGGAAGAATGGAACCGAGGATGATATAGGACTGTGACTTTCTTGTATAAACCAATTGGACCCATAACATGATTCGTTAAAGACCCGTGAAACGTCTCGCCTCATCTCATATGAGCTATAGATCGGTGACTGAGACTTTAGGGGTTTAAAGCCAAACCAGAGGGCACTTTTATTGTCATATAATTCCTCTCTCTCTCGCTCTCTCTCTCTCTCTCTCTCTCCAGTTCCTCATTTAAACCAGCCTTTATAATATTCATGTTTTAACTTAGATTTTTCCCACAAAGATATTTAATTCAGCTCATCACCCGGAGAAAAAAGAAAGCAACAAAAATGAAGACTTTACATATAGATAAGTGTTTTAATAAGAATACAAAAGAGAACAGCACACAGCTACAACTATTCATAGGATTTCAGTAGTTCATCTTAAGCTGCTACTGCTGCTTTGTGTGCTCTATTTAAAAATAAAAGTAAAAAAATATATATGTGATAAGGTTATCTCACCATAGCCATGCTCTGATTCTGGTTTATGATGTTTGACACATGCTAGCAGCCATGTGGGACCGTCACTGTTAAAGACTCCTATCGGAACGCTGATATGAGTTTGTGTGTTGACATGCTTGAGATCCGCATGCATGGCCGGCAGATCCATTATCACTCAAGTGTGCCTTCAGTGCCAACTTCCATTTCAGTAATAAACTGTCCGCTAAAGCATTTCAGTGGTTTTGACGAGGCTGACGGTAATGTATTATGTTGTCCCCCACCCTTCTGAAATACTGTAAAACACTTGCACATTTTTTTTAGTCCAAGGAAATAATTTTGTGTGAATGGTTTTACCTGTACCTCCTTCCCCTCCCATACTTCACTTGTCCGCTTCATCAGATGGAAGTTTATCCTCAGAACACTACTGCTTTTACTTTAAAAGAAAAAAAAAAAAGAATCACAGGTTGAAATCTTTGTAATTATTGACTTGGTAGCCACATAAATTTGAACGAACAATAAAAAGAGTACCTGTTGTGCTTGTTTTTTTTTTTTTGTTGTTGAATTTTAATCTTTCATATCTAGGCTAAAATTATTCTTTAGTGATTTTAAGTCAAAGTTTTGACACGTCTTGTTTGATAAATTGGTGAAAACATTACACTTAAGGGCAATTGCCAGTTTTTTTGAGATTTGACAGTGTTTTTTTATTTGCATCAAATATGCAGTTTGGACTGTGTTGACAACACATTTACCAGACAGTTTTTTCCATAACCAAGAATGTCATAACATTTTTTGAACCGTTTCTGTTCTAAATTTAAGCAGTTTGTGTTAGATAATTAAGAGAATGATTAAGAGTAACTGATGAATCCACATAGGGAAATTAAGTTTTCTTTTTTTCTTTTCTTTTTTGTCTTGATGGGTTCAAAACTGCTTACTGCTGGCTGTTTATTCTGTAACCGACATCACAGTCAATACTATCATACTACAGTTCTTGACGAATACGAATATTTTATACATTATGTAGTGTACATGAATTGCAATTACAAAATCCTTAGGATTGCACTGGACTTCACTAGTAAATTAATGACATATAATACAATGCACTACTTTTGAATATACAAAAGAAAATAGAGAGTACAGGTACAGACAGTAGGAATCGGTGCCAAGCATAATAAATTGTAAACTCTCTTTTTATTGGACAGCAATACATTGTCATGTTTGGCCACTTGACAAATATGTTTTCAGCTTGGTCTAGAATAGATGTGTGCAAAGTTTAGTGAAGATCTGACTCAAGGCCTAGGAAGATTTTGCCAAAATATGTATTTCAGAAAATTAAAATGGATAATACATTTTACACATAATCATCAATATGAGATGCACACTTGTTAGAGCTCAAGATTCAGAAAAAAACACTTGCTGCTTACAATATCGCCTCCTTGTGGCAGATTTCCACAATATTTTGGTACACATTAATTTCACAAAATGTATGGATTCAGATTTAATTTGGTTAGTCGTTGAAATTTGATTGGCTCCTGGCAGACCAGATTTTTTTGAAGTAATACATTAGTAATTAGAGAATATGTTAGGACCAGTGGCGGAGCCAGAGGGGGGTCCGGGGTGGCACTGGACACCCCTGACATGCGATTGGCCACCCCGGGTGCCACCCCAAAATTTTATTTGCTACTGGCAGTTGCTGATGCTGATTTTTTTTTAAATTACGTTCGCCGTCAGCGCTGCGCGCGCAGTTTTCAAACGGACGAGCAGAGGACGAGAGACGGTTGCAAGATACCGAACTTCACCGAATAAGAAAACATCATATTTGAAGTAAGCTTTTAAGGTTTAGCATCAGGGTGGTTTGCTCCCAATAGCCTGCATTAGGCCTAATAAACGCATATACAGTACCTTGCCGTGTGTACGTTACAGTATACAAATGTTCTAGCTAATGTGAGGATAGGAGATCAAAACGCTGGCAAAGAAGAGCAGAAACAAGCGATATCATAATGCGATCACTATAGGACTATGAAGCTTTATGGGTGTAGGTTGTTGATGGACTCGATGTACTGTGTTTTGATCATCATTATGAATCTTATCTAGATGTAGTCTTTGATAAAAATGCGATTTTCTCAGCTTTTTGCTCATGTTGCTTTTTATGAAACTTGCCAACATTCAAGTGTTGATTAAAAAAAAAGATGCACGAGGCTAGAATAACATTATTTTTTTGTTTTTGTTTTAAAAGCACAGGGTTTGTTCTTTCTTTTGGTATGTACAGATATTCATACAACAAAATATTCTGGGGTGCCATGAAATTGTGAAAATTACCAAAACCACTTTTTTTTTTATACTGGCAAGTAAGAGTTAAATGTTGGTAATTGGATGATGATTAGAATGTGATTATGATTGGAATCATATTTTAAATTTGTCATATTTTTGAACAGGGTCAATTAAACATGAAAAGAAAGGGAGAGATATCAGTTATTTTAAAATGAGCACAAACATAGTCCAGTCATTTTATGAAAAAAAGTTTGAACAAATTGCAACAGAAGCAAACTCAAATAATTTTGTTTCCTCATTATGTCCTGAGTAAGGAAACAAAGTCCCTAAGAATCCCATTAGGGGAAAGTTTCGAAATCTGTTTCTGGGGATTCCCTTTTTATTTTACTTACCTTTTGTCTTCTGCATTCTCCTTACCCTTGTCTCCTGTTCTTCCCTTAGACTCGTCCCCCAGAAACAGTCGCACAGACCCAGCCCCAAACCCCATCTCTTAATAATTAAAAAAGGCTGGTTTCTAAAGTACTTCTTCCTGCCTCTATGTATTAATGCTCATGGGTAGCCTAAATGGGTTCCGTTCAGACCTTAACATTAAGTATTTTACTGTTATGTGTCAACAAGATTCAACAAGACATTTTCACCTGGCTAGACCCAATGTTTAGATCTGTTGTGGTATTTATGCAAATTACCACATACGTAATTAGATTATGCACCGTTTGTCCATCTTAACAAACAATTTTTAAAAACTTGGAATACATTTTTTGTTTGTCTTGATGTAAGTAATCAATCAAAGTAATCAATTTTCATGGTGATATCTAAAGGTTAAACTTTTTACCCTATTCTCGTAAGTAAAAGGCTATATTTGTGTTTTTTTCTAAACTTTCCCTAATGGGATACTTTGGGACTTTTTTTCCTTACTCAGGACATATTGAGGATTCAAAATCAGTTGAGTTTGCTTGTTGCAATTTGTTCAAGGTTGACCCCCATTTTGGCTTAAAATGACTGGACTAACAGGCAGATCAGGTGCAAACAGACCCCCCAGCCCTTGCATCACCAC
This sequence comes from Siphateles boraxobius, assembly GCF_051911475.1. Taxonomy (NCBI): domain Eukaryota; kingdom Metazoa; phylum Chordata; class Actinopteri; order Cypriniformes; family Leuciscidae; genus Siphateles; species Siphateles boraxobius. Next base: position 14,341,226 of record NW_027509208.1, read on the forward strand.
TGGCTAGTCAGAGTCAGTGTGGTCAGACTTCAGAACCAGCAACAGGTCAGAGCATCTACCAGACACAGGCAGTCAATCACATACCCAATTCAGGAATTTAAGTTGAGATGATTTTGCCAGATTAAAAGGATTGTTCACCCAAAAATGAACACAAAAAAAATAATTATAAATTAAATAATTAGAACTAGAATTATTATAAATTATTATAAAGAAAGAATTATGTTGTATTTAATCTTCCCAGGATAAGATTTTATATTGATGGGCAATAAAATTGTTTAACTTTTTCAAGGAAATGTCTGCTTGATGCCTGCTATATCTAATAAAAGATTAAATTAAATTAAATTTTTTTTTTTGTAAATGTGAGTTTTTTTGTAAATAAATGCAGCAGTTCATAACAGACACATGCGGTATCTTATCTACTTGGTGCTTCAGCTTTGTTTTCTGCAATATTTTGGATGTTCAACACTTCGACACAAACAGATTGACCCAATTCCTTCCACAAGCTTTTCCACTGTGTGTGTGTACTGTGCACCCCCGAAAGTAGCAGTGGCCACCCCCTGGCCACCCCATGTATAAAACTCTAGTTCCGCCACTGGTTAGGACGTCCCTCAAAGAATACGCACACCAATTTTTAACCACCGATTATACAAATATTTTCTGTTACAACGCAACTTTGTGTGCATCCTCAAAATTACTGCCAATAGGGTTTACAACAAGGGAGAGTTGAGGCAGGATTTAGTTGCAGCAGTATCTTTTATTAACACAAAATTGAAAAACAAAACACGCAGGAGAAACAGGCAAACAATGTGAAGAAAACAAACCACTGAGAAACCAACAAGAATGGACAAAGAACAACTAAACATGAGGCCTATAAATGCAAAGTGTAACAGGAGGAAAATAAGGCACAGGTGGGGAACAAATAATCAAATAATGAGTAACATGGGCAACAAATGAAATACAGGAACATTTTAATTCATTTGATACATTTTTGCCAGCACCTAGCTTTCCCTAGCTGCTGTGTCGGAGGGGGGTGACTCTGGGACGCAAGAATCACTGTCTTCATGTTTTTTATCATTTACGCCCGTGTTATGGAAATCATTATGAACAGCAGCTACGCTAATTATTTTCCCTTTTTGCTTTTCTGCTGTTATCTCGGGACGCGAGTCCCGAGAAAAACGGCGTTCGTCAGCTCCAGTTTGTATCCAGCCTTTCACAGAGACTTCAGATACCCCAATCACAAAGCCTGTGAAGAGACGACTCAACACCGGCGATATGGACCCTCTATGGTGGACGGCACTGATCCTCAACAACTCGTCTCAACACCGGCGTGATTACTTGGACTTCCAAAAGATGGAAATGGATAAATATTCTAAATGTTCCGATCCAATCTGACTTGTAATGCTGCCCGAATCATAAATCATGCACTGTTCCTTCGTTGGCCAGAGGAGAACTGGCCCTCCGACTGAGTCTGGTTTCTCCCAAGGTTTTTTTCTCCATTCTGTCACCTGATGGAGTTTTGGTTCCTTGCCACTGTTGCCTTGGCTTTTGGCTTGCTTAGTTGGGGACATTTAATATTCAATAATATTATTGATCTGCCTTACTTAAGGTGGACGTTGACTCAATTTTCTTTTAGAAACAAACTCTGTTATATTATTTTCATGTTATCACTGTGAAGCTGCTTTGATACAATCTGTATTGTAAAAAGCGCTATATAAATAAAGGTGACTTGACTTGACTTGACTTGTGTACCTAATTTTGTGAAGGTTTTTCAGAAAATTCCAAATAGCGGAGAATTTTTATGAAATGAAAATTAAATCGACTTAAAAAAAAATAATTTTTAGCCCAAAATCACCTTATTATTGCGCCACCTAGTGGCAAATGTGCGAGTGCCTGAGTAGCGGCGCATGATTGGGACCATCCTGCTAAATTTGGGGTCTCTTCAATTTACGGCCTCTGACCTATTTCTTTACAGTCTATACTAGGGATGCACCGATACCGATACCAGTATCGGTATCGGGCCCGATACCAAGCTCATGTACTTGTACTCGTACTCGTAAAAATACCCCGATACCAAAGACCGATACCTCACGTATATCCTTAGCTTATATTTCTTAATTCTTATGAGCACTCTTCCTGCAGTTATAGTGTTGATAGATTTAATAGTACACTCTAATATTTCACTTTACACTTTCGGCTGTGATTACATTGTTACTCAGTGTTATGTTAAACATTTGTTCTGTGATTTCTTTGGCACTTTATGACAAATTTGATTGTCTTGTTGTCTGTGATTTCTTTAGAACTTTGACAACTTTGTGACAGGCAGGTAAAAATTACATTCATTATGTCCTTGGTTTTGCCCTTTGGAGGTTATTGGACACTGTGAAATTTGGGCTTTGAAAATTTGTGATAAGCACAATAAGAATGATTTATTTTTTTAAGTTTATTTAAGTTGTTGAAAATAAAGATGCTGATTTGTTCATTAGTCTCATTGTGTTGTTCTTAGAAAATTGCCACATAAAACGAGAAAACCCCCCAGTACAACAGGCATCGGTATCGGTATCGGCGAGTACCAGGAAAAAAATATCGGTACTCGTACTCGACCCTTAAAAAGTGGTATCGGTGCATCCCTAGTCTATACCTCTGACACATATACTTTTAGGGCAAAAAAACTATTAAGAAGAAGAAAATCAGTATAAACACTAAAGGTTTCCATGACCTTCGGCGCTTGGACCCCTAATAATACGCTGTATGTGTAGCAATGTATATATGAATGAATGAATAAAGTAATTACATAATGCATTTCCTCTGTACTGTACACCCAAAGCGCTTTACAATCATGTAAAGCGTTGTCTTAAACCTGGTGATGGTTGTCCTCAACCACCACCAGTGCAGAATCCACTTGGACAATGCAAGGGCAGCCAAAGTAGTAAGTTGAATAATGGAATATAAAAACACAGCCTTTACAGTATGAATTAAAAATACTAAAGTTATTCAGTCAAGAGCAGTGAGTATTTTTTTATTTGCTTTTGATGTTTGATTAACACCAAAGACAGACAGCAACAGTTAAAGCTGCTGTCTCTTTAAGACCCAATGCAGCAAGGGCATAGGCCCACCAATATTTTTTTATAATTTTCTTATTTTATTTATTTTATGTTTATTAAGCAGACTCACATTGACCTGATGTAAGAAATTCTTTATACGCAGCTTTGTTCAAATTGGTTCTTTTATCGCTTTACCGTGTCGAAAACTATATTTTACCGCTGACACAAATTATATAAATAATATCAAATATAATTTGATTTGAATTAAATCATTTAAAACAATAGGTTACTATCGTAACCCCTGTTCTCTGAAACATCGAGTGGAGAGATCCACCTATGGGAAGGGCATCCGTACCTGACCTCTGCAGAAGCATCCAATTGCACCAAGTCTGGCTAGACAGACAGAAGCGCGCAGCCAATGCCAGGTGAGGCCACACCCCCTTACGGGCATATAACAGCTGGGCGCGCTGCTATTCCTCAGTAAGTATATTCGCTTCTCGTGCGGCAAGCGGGGCAAAGCTGGTGGATCTCTCCAGTCGATGTTTCAGAGAACCAGGGTTACGATAGTAACCTATTATTCTCTTTCATCATCTCCTGTTCGAGATCCACCTATGGGAGAGACATGGACAGCTCCCCGATTGCCCAATACACTCACAGTGAGGTTCTGAAAGCCAGAGAGAGACGGTCACCTCAGAGAGGCGGTGCCTGACACGTCCATTAATCATGAACCTGCAAAGGTGACACCACACCTAACTGCTGTGGACAAGCAGGACATGAAACATGCATGAGGCACATACATGATAGTAACCCCAACCCACCAAGGCACATAAACTATACCCATAAAGGGAAGTAAATGTTTGGTGACAGGAAAGAACATGGCCAGCCGGCCCATTCACTCTTTTTTGTTTTTTTCCCAACAGGGTTACAGGGAAGAGCTAAGAAGACCCTACCCCTAAAACCAAACCTGCTACCGAGGTTCTGGTGACATCCAGCCGGTAGCAACGCACAAATGTATGAGGAGAAGCCCAACTGACAGCAGAGCAGATTTCCTGCAGTGACACTCCCCTAAACAAAGCCCAAGAGGCGGCTAAGCCCTTTGTGAAATGAGCTCTGATGCCCCTTGGGGGCTGAACTCCCTTTGCTTCATAAGCCATAGTTATAGCGTCCAAAACCCAATGTGAGAGGCGTTGCTTTGATATGGGACTCCCTCTGTGCGGTGGGGCCCATGAAACAAAGAGCTGGTCGCTCTTCCTGGAAAGCGTTGGTCCTGGTCATATATGCCTGTAAAGCACGGACTGGACACAGAGCATTCAGCCTCTGATCCTCTAGAGAGGTAAAAGGTGGAGCGTGAAAAGCGGACAGCTCCAACACCTCCGAAGTGAACGCAGGGAAGCACTTCGGCATGAAGGCCGGGTTAGGCTTAAGGGAAACCTAATCTCCACTGAGGGAGAACTTAGTGCACGAGGGGTGAACCGAGAGTGCATGTAGCTCACTGACACGTTTAGCAGATGCCAAGGCCAAGAGCAAAGCTGTCTTGAAGGACAGCAGCTTAAGGGAAATACTCCCCAGAGGCTCAAAAGGATGTTAAGACAGCGCTTCCAGCACCATGAAAAGGAACACTCCCACTCCGGAACAGTTCTCCTGATGACGTGCAAGGAGCGGCGTGCAACCTTCATAAATCTGCGGATTAGAAGGTGCTGCCCGACAGTAGAGCCCTCAAAACCCACATGACAGGCTGAAATTGCAGCCAATTAGACCTTAATGGTGGAAAATGATCTTCCTTTTTCCATGAGGTCTTGAAGGAAACACAAAATATCAGGAACTGAGCACCGATAAGATGTGAGACTGCGCCCATCGTAGCAACCTTCGAACACTTGCCACTTACAGCCATATAAGGACCGTGTGGAGACAGCCCTGGCATTAGTGGCGATGAATAGTGGCGACGACACGCAGCGAAAGCCCAAGTGCGTTCAGGTTCGTCCTCTCACGGGCCAGGCCCAGAGAGCCACCCTGTCTGGGTGGGGGTGGTAAATCTCCCCGTTGGCTTGGGACAATAGATCCGTGCGAACGGGAATGCGCCACGGCTCGGCGTATAACAGAGGAATTATCTCCGCCAGCCATGGTGCCTTGGGCCACCTGGGTGCTATCAGAATGAGAGACAGCCCCTGCTCTCTCACCCTGGCCAATGTGGGAATTATCAGGCACAGGGGAGGAAAAGCATACAGGAGCACTCTGGGCCATGGGTGGGCCAGAGCGTCTACCCCGAGGGGCGCGTCCATGTCCCTTAGAGAGAAGAACATAGGACAATGGTAGTTTTCGCGCACGGCGAATAGATCTACTCTCGCCCGTCCGAATCTCATCCATAGCATTTCCACTATCTGCGGGTGAAGACGCCAATCTCCGTAGATTGGGTTACCCCTTGATAGCAGATCCGCGCCTCTGTTCAGAATGCCCGGAACGTGAGTTGCGCGTAACGACAGGAAAACCCGTCTGCTCCACACCAAAAGCTTGTAAGCTAGAGTGTGGAGTTTCGACGAGCACATGCCGCCCTGACGGTTGATATAAGCCACAGCCGTGGTATTGTCGCACCGTACTAGAACGTGATGTCCCTGCAGGCGAGGCAGAAAATGATTCAGAGCATTCCAAATGGTTAAAAGCTCTAAATAGTTTATGTGCGCTGAACGTAGTCTGTTTGGCCACAGACCGTTCACCGTTCTGCCCTCCTGGGTGGCACCGAGCCTGTTAAGGACGCATTTTTCGTCACAACTTTACGAATTGTAACCGCCCCCAGAGGGGTTCCCCGTGCGTAAAAGTCTTCACTCTCCCAGTGGCGCAAGGCTGCGGAGCAGGCGCGTGTCACTGTTACCAAGCGGCAAAGGTCGCGAATCGGGCTGAAATGTAGTGACAAAACCCATTTCTAGAACGCCCTCATCCTCAGGAGTCCCAACGGAACAACTTGGGTGGATGAAGCCATGAAACCCTGCAGCCTGAGACATGTGCGATATTGCACTTTCGCCCCTTCTCTGAACTGCGACAGACAGTTCATCAGAGAGCGAACGCGCTCTTGAGAGAAACGCGCTCGAATGGAGACCGAGTTCAACTCCAAGCCCAGGAAAATGACATTCTGACTGGGCGTGAAATTGCTCTTGCTCACATTTACTTGGAACCTGAGCGATGTGATGTGCGCGAGCACACGGCCGGTGTCCTGCAACACCTTCTCCTTTGATTCGGCTATGATGAGCCAATCGTCTAATTAAGTCAGGATTCTCAGGCCTGATATTCTCAGAGGTGCTAAGCCCGCCTCCGCGCACAGACAGAAAGACCGGGGACTCAAACTGAGTCCAAACGGAAGAACTGTGAATTCGTAACATATGCCCTGGTAGGCGAAACGAAGAAACTTCCTGTGCGGAGGATAGATGCTTATGTGAAAGAAAGCATCTTTCAGATCGACTGATGTGAACCAGTCATTCTGTTTTATGGCACGGGCGAGTGCAACCTGTGTCAGCATTCTGAAATTGTATTTCCTCAAATGTTTGTTCAACACTCGAAGGTCCAAGATAGGGCGGAGAGAGCCGCCTTTTTTCGGGACCAGAAAATAACGGGAATAAAAGTCCTGGTTCATCAGATTGGGGGGCACCACCTGAATCGCTCCCTTGTTTATGAGAGATGAAATTTCCTCTTTCAGAATGTGAGAGGCGTTCATTTTCCGTGTGAGAAAAGAGAATCCCGTTGAAATGCGGGGGTTTTACTGCGAATTGCAATCTGTAACCCTGCATTACTGTACGCATCACCCACTCGGGAGCTGAAACGGTTCGCCAAGCCGCTTCGTGACTCGCGATGGTCCCGCTAGGGCCAGAGCGTAGCTGTGTGAGACCAACAGGTTTATTTGTGATGCAATGGCGCCATCTAGTGGACACACTAGAGGCGACATGCAGGGGTTCGGAGGGATTTTCTCTCTCTGCAGTTAGATGAGTTCTCTCTACGGAGAGAGGTTTTCTCTCCGAAACGAATTCATTCGATTCGTATTTTTTTGTGTTTTGTGTTGGGCAAACACTGGGGCCGAAGCCTTTATTGAGAGAGTGAGGGGAACAGAGTGTGGGCAGTGTGGTGTCACTGAGCTTAAACTTTCCCTCACAGAGGGCCCCCTGAACGTGGGGGGAAAACACACATTTCTCGAACACACGAGCTAAGCAGTCTTGACAGGCGGTGAGCTGATCCATCCGCGGGACCCCCTGGGTCTCTTGGACGGGGGTCCTAGAAGAGGAGGGGAGTCCGAAGGGCTCGCGGGCCATGAACATGGACTCGATGCCCCCATCGGCTGAACATCAGGCAGGCCGCTTGCGTTTCGAGTCGGTGGGGTTGGAATTCGCAGGTCCCCCGGCCACGGCGGGAGTGGGCTTACCCCAGTGCCTGTTTGTAGGTGCTGGGTTATGTTGCCGTAGGGGTGGTTTGTTGCGGGGCTTTTCCTTGCCCTGATAAAACTGTCGTCCCGTGGCCGGTGGGTTAGGCAAACGCACAGGGGGCGCCTGGTGTGGGACTGCCTTCCTGGGAAGGCAAAGCTTGAAGGCCTCATCCTCCTTCCTCTTATCGTCACACCGTTGTTGCATCAGTGCGACGGCGGGGCCGAAGAGAGCCAGGCCGGGCTCCACCTGCGCGCCCGCGATGCGCCGTTTCTCACTGTCAGGGAGTCCTGACAGGTTCAGCCAGAGCGCGCACTCTCCCACCACGGAAAGCGCCATGGAGCGCCCGCAAGCTTGGACAGCCTGCCGAGCGTTACGGAGGACGAGGTCGTTCACCGTGAGGATCTCCTTCCACAGGGTTTCAGAAGGGTTTCCCTTTTCCAATTGTTGCCCCAATTCTTCGAGGATCTCCGCCTGGTAGGCGGAGAGGAGCGAAAGAACGTTAAGGGCCCTGACAGCCACGGCCGAGGACTTATAAGCTTCCTGGTGAACGGAGGCAGCAAAACGGTCCATTTTATTGGGCAAGACCGGCTTAGGGGGAGCGAGCAGCCCGCCCTGAGCGGGGTTAAGGTGCCTGGCGATGGAAGGCTCAACGGCGGGAGGTTCGCCCATACCGTACGCTGCCATGTCCTTAACCTCGAGTCCCGTGAGACCGTGTTTGAAGTGGAGCGGGTCGCTCCAATAATTCCTCATGTGCTTCGCACACGCCGGGAGGATAGGGAAGAGTTGTTTCCTCGGGCCGGGAGGGGGTCCCAGCACTTTCCCATCATAAATATCCCTCTCCTGGTCAGTGGTGCTCTGAGGTAACGGCCATTCAATGTTGAGACGACCGGCCGCTCGCTCACACACTTCCAGGAGGATGGCTTGAGGCAGAGCCGCGTGGGCGGTAGCCTGGGGAACACCAGAAGGCGGGATGGCCTCCTCGTCCTCTGAAACCCCAAGAATGGCTGCATCCCCCTCTTCGCCAGAACCGGGCGGTTCGTGGACGAGAGCGAGGTTTTCCTCGAAGATGTCCTCCTCGGGGGAGGCGGGATTGGGCTGGTCAGCCCAGATGAGAGACATTGCGCCCCGGGAGGCCCCCGGTAGCACGTCGTCATCACAGTGTCCCCCGTCTGAGTCTAAAGGGCTGAGCCCAGTGCACTGTGTCACTGCCATCTTAAAACGGCGTTTAAGCAGCTTCCTAGGCAGCATGAGGCAGAAACTGCCTCTCGAAAAGAGAAACTGCAATTCGACCACGCAAAGCTGATGAAGATCCTTAGCCGCGATAAGGGCACCACACGCGGCCGGGCAGGCCTGTGATAGGCTATCCCCTGGAGAGGCTGCAGGCTTAGACAGTGACATACCAGCGAAGAAATCGGAGAAATCCGTGGCGGGCAGCCGTGAGGAGAAACGGAGAAAATAGCGAGAGCGTGGGCGGCTCAGAATGCAAAGCAGCATTAGTTGAAAAATAAACAACTGTCACGTCCGGCGGAGGCTGATCTGGCCGATATGTCCTCCTGAAGACACGAGGTGAGCAGTGTAAAAATCAACCGAGCTGTGAGATGCAGAGATCGCGAGAAGCGAATGTCAACTGAGGAATAGCAGCGCGCCCAGCTGTTATATGCCCGTAGGTAAGGGGGTGTGGCCTCACCTGGCATTGGCTGCGCGCTTCTGTCTGTCTAGCCAGACTTGGTGCAATTGGATGCTTCTGCAGAGGTCAGGTACGGATGCCCTTCCCATAGGTGGATCTCGAACACGAGATGATGAAAGAGAACCACGTGAGTCGTGATGCATTATCAATCTTTTTTTGACTCAGTTTTTAGTCAGCGCCTCTAGCGCGAGCTTTTGTGACGTCACGTTTAGAACGTGTTACTGTTACCTCCCAGTATATTAAGCCATGAAAGTCACTTGCTTATTTTGTAGGTAGAAGCTTTGGATTATCTTATATCAGAGTGACAAAGTTTTTTTCTATCATGGGACAGCTAAGTTCACGACCGAACAAAGCGCTGGACATGGAGTGTGTACACGAACCCTGTGCACTTCTCAAATACACCACTAACACCACGGCAGATAACCATCCTCATCGGCTTGATGAGATGCGTGTTGGGGCTGGTGACATTGATGGAGGGAGAGAGGAGAGAAAGAGCAAGAAGAGTTTCTGGAAGTGGCCCGGTCTCCACTTTCCTAGCCGCAGAGCTGCAAAATACGACTTGGTTCAGGCTGAGAAAGAGTTCCAGAATACATTGGGATTATATCGGAGACTTAGCCAAGGTAAAATCACATGAACATGTCATGATGATACAACTATTGTTTAATGGCAGATTGTTCATAAAGTAGAACTTATGTTTCAACTATTGCTGTCAATATCACATTAATTTTAAAGCTGCAGTCCATAACTTTTGGCGCTCTAGCGGTTAATAAACAGAATTAAATGCGCCTTGCGGAAGAACATTGTTGCCGGAGCGACTTCTCTGTTAATGTCTATGACGAGTCACACTGGTACTGGGCTACGCAGTACGACCAAAACAATAGGTTACTTGCGTAACCCCGGTTCTCTGATAGCATTAAGTGAGGTGTCTCACTATGGGATACGCCCCTTCCGCGTATTCCTCAGAAGCCCTATTACATTACGCCAGCCCCAATTGGCTGGCAGACCTGACGTAGTGTCTGGGAGTGGCTCCCTCACCCCTCAGTATAAGAGGAGCAACACAACGTCATCACGACATTCAAAACAAGCACACCTCTTCCTCGCTTCACACAGCAAGGAGGGTGATCTGGTGAGACACCTCACTTAATGCTATCAGAGAACCGGGGTTACACAAGTAACCTATTGTTCTCTTTCAAGCATACGTTTCGGTGTCTCACTATGGGATATCCTAACTCCCGTATTGCCAGATAGCCTGCCTCAAAGTCTCCTGCCAACCACAGCACCGCCTCCAGGGCTGGACGAGTCATGATGACTCAACTCCAACACTCAATACTGCATGTGCTAAAGTTTGAGCTGTAACTTCCAGTTTATAAAACCTAGCAAATGTATGCGGCGAGGACCAACTCGCCGCTTCACAAATATCCTGTATCGTTACTCCTTTAAAGAGAGCCCACGAAGTTGACATTCCCCTTGTTGAGTGTGCACGTAAACCAGCTGGGGGGGTATGACCCTTACTGGAATAGGCCAATGAAATCGCCTCCACCTCCAGTGCGACAAACGCTGTTTTGTAATGGGCTTCCCCGTACGTGACCATCATCCCGGAATATTTAGTTTCCCTGCAGCGCGTTTGCACACATCTTGCAGATCAACACTGAGAAGCGGGGAGGATGGTGCCCCGCCCGCCTCTTCCGTTGGTCCCGCCGCAGCGAGGAGCTGTGCTGGGTGCCCAGTCCGGGGGAGGAATGGATAGTCGTCGAAGTCTTCCTCTTAGTCAGAGAGAAGAAAATCCGATTGCCCCTCTTCCTTGAAATCAAGCGCGTCCTCTTCCTTGTCCATGCTGAGCAGACTGGGAAGAGGCATGCACACGTCAAGCTGCTCACTCCAGGATAGGGCTGCCATGGTGGGCAGTTCTACAGGAGTGGATACCTGCGGAGTGGCAGCTGGCGCGGGGCTAGGTGTCATAAGGGGATCCTGGCCCGACAGGCTAGCTTGGCGTGCTAGTCTGCGACGAAGGCTCTTCATGGTGAAGCGTGAGCAGTGTTAACAAGTGCCAGGATTCTCGATCGCCAATTGAGCATGTTTCAGCCCGAGACATGCAGAGCAGACCTGGCGTGTGTCCTTGCATGAAATTTTATTCCCGCAGGAACAGAGACGCACGGAATCTCCCTCACTAGCCGGAATAGTCTGCATTGCTGCAGCCATCGTAGCGTCGAACAATCCTTGCAATCGGCTGGAATGCTAATCGAAGGAGTCAGGCGAAAAACGGCGTGGTGGCCAGTAATTCGTCCGAAAGTTCGTATAAAGTTTGTTGGCTTCTAGGCTTCTGGTGTGAAGCGAGAAGAGGTTTTTGTATCTCGTGATGACGTTGTGTTGCTCCTCTCATACTGAGGGGTGAAGGAGTCACTACTACGTCAGTTCTGCCAGCAAATTGGGGCTGGCGTAATGTAATAGGGCTTCTGAGGAATACGCGGAAGGGGCGTATCCCATAGTGAGACACCGAAGCGTATGCTTGAAAGAGAACCAGTCTAAAATAGCCCTAAAATAAATTTTATTATAGGTGTACCATAGTGATTCGGGATAAGACAAAAATGGTTTGGAAAATGGATTCACGATGTACTCGTTTATTTTATAGTTTTTGTAAAATATGAACACAAAAAAGTTACGTACAGCAGCTTTAAAGTTGCAATTTAAAAATGAAATGAAAGATTTTGATCACGGCATGATTTGAGAGTAGTTTTATTAGATGCCATTAAAAAAACAGTCAGTATGTGAGAAGTTAAATTCAGAAACAAATAGATTTGCATTGTTTAGAGAAGTTTAATTCAAGAAATCAAGTCAAAAGGGCCCCTAAATGAAGAACCACTCTAATTTTGTTCATAATTTTTGTTTGATTTAACATATAACTCCAACTTCTGAAATCCTCCCTGCTGCTGAGGAACAGCCAGAGCAGGACGTCCTGGTCAAGGGTAAGAATAAATCATATGAGATTTGAAAAATATATTTATAACTTATAAAATAAAATAAAATGTATATATATATAAAATTGAATTTCATACTAACTATGATTGTTTCTTTTAATAGGCCCAATTTGCAAGCATTACAAAGTTGGCCAGAAGCTGGGTGAAGGAGGATTTGGCTTGGTCTATGAAGGAACTCGACGCAAGGATGGACTTAAGGTTTCTTTTTTTTTTACTCACAAAACTTTGCATATCTGTTCAGGATTTATGATTGTTATGATATAACTAATTTCTGTGCATATTCTAATTGGTAATTCTTGGTTTTGTTGGTCAGGTGGCTGTGAAGTTTTCAGTGAAGACGCCAGAAATGCCATATATCAAAGTGGTGAGTAGGCTTTGCTCTCTATGTTATTTTTTCTAAGTCAGTTGTGAATTTATACAATTTTCTATATTAATTTTAGGCAACCTGTTTTGATTTGTGGATTAAGTCCTTAATTGGGAAATCACCTCTATCTAACTGTCATATTTTCTTTCTTTTAGTCTGGTCATCCCAAACCCTTCCCCACGTAAATCGGCCTGACATTGATGGCCAATAAGGGCCACCGGGTTCCTGAGATAATTAAAGTGCTGGACTGGGAGGACAACACAGACCACTACATCATGGTCATGGAACAGCCCTTACCTTGCATGGACTTGTTTAGTTTCATGGAGCTCCGTGGTGGGATCCTCGATGAGCGGACTGCACAACATGCCGCAGTCATGCTGCTAAAATTTCTTGCAAGCGCGGCGTCTTCCATCGCGACATCAAACTGGAGAACTGGCTGGTGAACCAGGACACCATGGAGGTCAAGTTGATTGACTTCGGGTGCGGTGCGCTCATGAAGAACACTGCCTTCAAAGTCTTCAGTGGTATGTGTTATGAACCGCTTTGTTCATTAGCTCACATAAACACATCCCATAGTCAACATGCTGTGGAAATGTATTAAATATCAGACAAATTCTTTTTCCTCTAGGCACAAAGAAGTTCTGTCCTCCAGAGGTCAAATTCAATGGCAGGTACCACGCAAAGCCGACAACAGTGTGGTCTCTAGGCATCCTCCTGTTTGTAATGGTGTGCGGAGCTTATCCATCAGCCAGCGACCTGTTCATGATCAGTGCAAACATCTGGACCAGTCCTGGCCTATCACAAGGTGGGATCTTCATCAAAGAACAAAGAAGGACAATTTGAATTGTCCAAGAGCTTCAAAGAGTTCATGTGTAAATTACAAGCTAATAGTCGGAGGTATCTCTTGTCTTTTTGCACAGAATGCTGCCAGATGATTTGTGATATTCTTCAGCCTAAGCCACAGCAAAGATTCGTTCTGGAGCAGATGCATCTCCATGACTGGTTTAAGGTAAGATTAGCTAAAAGTTTTTTTTTTTCATTGTAATCATCATAAACGTGTTGCAAAATCAAATTAGCTTTAAATGTAATGCATTTAGACAAATAAGACTGATTTATGTTTTTATTTCCGGTCATGAAGTAAGACACAGAGAAGTCAGCAGACAACTCCTGTCACGACCACCCTGTTGAGTCCTGTCTTCAGTCAGTGTGGCGAAGCAGGACGGGGCCGAGAGCTGTCGGAGCGGAGCGAGGCAGGAAGACTAATAAGTGACACCTGTGAGACACATCAGTTTCAAGCCCATGGAGGAGCTCCGGAAGGATATAAGGAGGAGGGACGACAGTGGAAGACGAGAGAAGACCACACCTGGGAGATTTACATTGTGTTCATATATTTATATGTGACAGTCGGCCGTGAGGTGGCTGCCACTTACTTTATTTTTGTTGTTTATTTGGGTGATTAAAAGTTACATTAAACGTGTGCCTGTTACAGTCTGACATGACTGGCCTTCTTATGGAGTGTTCACACCAAACACGAAGCGAAACTTTGCATCGCATTACTCGCTCTAGATTACTCGCAGAATGTTTCTTGTTTTTCGCGTCACACAGACAAATGAGTGTCTTCACACACTTCGTCAACAAAATTTCTTTCTGCCATTTTTTCTCTGTATGTGTATGATGTTAAATCATTTATTTCAGGATACCCACAGACGGCAACAATAATACTCTCCTCCATTTTTGACAACAGTGATAGCAACCGGATGTATCCATGAGCCCTTCACTGATTGGCTTGCGCGACTACGCGTCATGCAAAATTTTCGCTCGAGTTGAAATTTTTAAAGATATTTTTGGAGAGTCCTCAAGATGTTTAGAAGTTTATACAAAAAAATTACATTTTATGACAATGGATTGTTGAGATTTAACTGTTTACTGACTTAATGCACTTTAATGCACAACTTACTTAACAGTACACTTTTTATAGTTATTTATTTATTTATTTATTTGAATGTTTGATATATCATAATTTTATATTAATTTTTATGTATAGCTATTTATTATTTTATATAGGTTATTTTTTAAGGATTTTTTTTATCTTTTACTTGTGTAATATGTGTGGCTTTGTGTAGGTAAAGAACATTTTAATAATCTGAAGAGCATTTGTGCAGGTTCTTCATGGAACCATCAATGCCAATAAAGAACCTTTCTATTTCTTCTTATGAGAAAAAAATGTTGGGTGGGACTTGATTTTGTCCATCTGAAATTTGATCGTTGGATGGTTGTGGTTTGCTATTTCTGTGATGTCATGTGAGTGACAGGTTGTTCCGCCCTCACGCCAGTAATTACATCATTAGAGAAGAGATGTCATTGCAAGACGAAGGAGATCTTGTTTTGATTAAAGATTACGAGGACACATGAATTAAAATAATGGTGTGTAAATAAATATATATTAAATATTCCATAAAATAACAAGACTTGTCTATTTTGATTTCATATGACTTTAGCACATAAGTGTTTGTTTTATTATTTATACCACAAGATTAAAACGTTTGTAGAAATAAATAAGTAGGCTATTTATAGAAATGTTATACTATATATTATTGAAAAAGACAAATTAAATTGTGTCTTCATTTTAAATGTTGGTGTTTGGACCCCTAAAAATAGCCAGCAATAAAATCTGAAAATAATAATGTAATGTGCCATGCATTAATGATCACTGTAAATGTATTCAAAAATCTATATTCTAAATAATCAACTACAAAGTGGACTTTTATTTTGGCGACATATTGGAACCAGGAAGTAGTAGGAAAGAAATCTGACGTTTCACGAGTCGATTTTCACTGTAATATTTCGAAGGTAAATATGTTATATGGCGATTAATAAAACCATATTACTATTTTTACGAAATAATATTAATGCACATGAAAAGAATACTTGCATGTTACAATCTTAGCGAATCTCGAAATGACATTTTGGCAGATTAAGATGAGAGCATCGTATTGATAAATAAAGAATCACCTAAATTAAGTGACATGTTTAACGTTACTAGCTTGTGTCATGCAGCTGTGAGCTTCTGCGTTTGGACAGATCATACGAATCACTGTAAATAAACATAGGGATAAGTTGTGTATGTTTTTCAGATGACACGGGCCAAACCAGAGGATGATGAGTACTGGAACAGCTCTAAATTTAAAGCGTTCACATTTGATGATGATGACGATGAGTTTTCAAGAGTAAGTTCATTGTGTTTCTGTTCTCAGCTCTATGGAGTCCAAAGCCAGTTTACCACAGCAGTATGACAGTGGAGAATGACTAGACTTTATGCCCCATTCAGCCTTAAAACCATATTGTACAGTGAGATATTATAAAGACAACATATTATTTCCCAAATGAAATAGTTAGCTATTTTAGCCAAAGCAAAAGACTGAAATGTTACATATAAAATATTTACTTTTTCTATTTAATTACCATGCAAATTACAGTAAATTAAGGTGAATAATTTAATTACTTTGAAATGTGTAAAATAAATGGTGACGTCGGTGAGGAAAAACTCCCTAGAAAGATACAGCATTTTTATCAGCATACTTTATGTATGTTGCAAGAGAGGAAGGTTATTTAGAAGTCATTTAAAAATATTTGACCTATTTTTACAGTTAAAATTTATTTTGTAAAACATTTATATTGACATTTTCCTCTCACATTTTCTGCAACTTTCCCCTAGAACCTCTTTTTGGCCCACAGTTGATTTAGACATTGTTGTGTTGATATTTTCCAGTTGAAAGAGTCCAAACGGGCTGTGAACAGCATCCTAGTGGGTGATTATGATGATGATGATGAAGATGACGTTGAGAGAGTCAGCTGGACTGGGGAACCTGTGGGAAGTATGCAGTCTTTTCTCTCTTACTGTCTTCAATGTTTGTACTAGTGATGGGAAGTTTGGATCATTTTACTGACTATGATCTTTAAAGGGTTAGTTCACTCAAAAAAACCCTCATGTTGTTCCAACCTCGTAAGACCTTCGTTCATCTTCGGAACACGAATTAAGATATTTTCGATGAAATCTGAGAGCTGGATCACTCCTCCATAGGCTTCTTAAGGGATTGAAACTTGCCAGCCCCTAAAAGTTATTAAAGATATTTTTTTAATAGTCCAAGTGACTACAGTGGCTGAATCTTAAGTTTATCAAGCGACGAGAATACTTTTTGTGCGCAAAAAACAAACAAAAATAACGACTTTATTTCAACTATTCATTTTCTTCTCTATGCGCCTCTAGTCAGTTAACTTAGTGTGATAGCATAGAGCTACGTCTCACGTAGGATCACTATTGGCCGATGCTGGTCATGTGGTGATGCGTGTGACGTACAACAACAGAAGAACTGCACTATACACGGGTTTCTTGTATACAAACAATACCAGATGCGCGCGCATCCAGGGGGCAAAAAAACGCTATCTGTTATGCCGAGTTCTGTAAAAGAACATTGAAATTAATGTAGATTTCGCATTGTTTGTAATTTCTTGTTGACTCAATAATAAACTGCAATTTCAGAGTTGGATCTGTTTGTTTGTGTTTCATATTAATATAACATTATGTAAAACGTCCAACTGTTTATGAATCAAAATCCGGACATATTGTCATGCATGTGTGAATTAACATGTTAGACTAAGTTAATAATGTAATAGCCTCTATAGAGCCCGAATTTGCTTTTATATAAGTTAACCTTGTTTACGTTACTTTACGACCTGCAACATATCATGACTGCACACATATAACGTTACTTTACTGTAAATCAAAGATTTGATGATGGATTATGTGGGAAGTAGTACCTCCGACCGTGGCGATTAAATTAAAAAACGTACTCTCAGCAATGGTGAGATCTTGCCGGATCCCTACGCAATACCTGACGATCTTTGAATTGTGGATGACAAGAAGTGGCCAGCAATTGTATGGCCTGATATATATATAATTGTCTAATACAGGCACCAAGTGTGTATACAAGAGAAATTATTAGAGCGTACAAATCCCTTGATGCATACAACGTGCTATGTGGTCATGTGCAGCTCGTCAAATACTTTGATGCTGCACCGGATTTTTGCGTGTTGAGGTCAGATGTGCTCCCTAGTCAAAGGCAAGGCATTAAAAGCCAAGCCTTATGATGCCTGGGTGTATGTCCATAAGGGCCTTGGTTACATCCTTACGGCTAACTGCAAATGCATGGTATGGTACGTCTATCAAAATGTATCTGCCATCAGAAACCCTTTACTCCGGTACAAAAACCGCGGGTCTTTTTCCCCCTGGCTCAAGCAGTGATGACGTCGCAGAGAAATCCATGTATATCACTAGTGAACTGACTCAAGGCCTACAGAGAAGGAAACGAATAGAAATAAAGTCGTTATTTATTTATTTTTTGCGCACAAAAAGTATTCTCGTCGCTTGATAAACTTTAGATTGAGTCACTGTAGTCACCTGGACTATTTTAACGATATCTTTAATAACTTTTAGGGGCTGGCAAGCTTCAATCCCTTAAGAAGCCTATGAAGGAGTGATCCAGCTCTCAGATTTCATCAAAAATATCTTAATTCGTGTTCCGAAGATGAACGAAGGTCTTATGAGGTTGGAACAACATGAGGGTGAGTAAATACTGGCAGAATTTTCCTTTTTGGGTGAACTATCCATTTAAGTCTCGTTCAGCAAAATGAACAGATCTTTTTTCAAGTCACTTGGTTCATTTCAGCAGAATATAATTGAAATGTTACAAGTTAGTACCAAAATTCCCAAACACATCAACTTGCACAAACATTGATCACATTTAGATAAAAAAAACAACTATAATGCAACTATAAATGGTTCATTTATTGCTTAGCTGGGTCTTATGCAGGCTATGCAGCCGTTCGTTCTTTTGTCAACTCAAATCCCTATGCCGGAAACAGAAATTATTAGTTCACCTCCCAAGTCTTCTGGTGTTTCATCACTAGTTATGGAAAAAAACTTCATGACAGAAATTCAGAAATGTATCAATTGTATGAAATGTGAGACCAGAAACACATCACGTAACTTAAAAAAAAAAAAAACCTACATGCTTGTATGTAAGGAAGGTTGGGAATTATTAACTATTTTCTGTATCCAATGTGGCCGTCACGTCATGTGACAAAAGAACGAACGTCTCAGACCCAAAGTCTCGGGAGGTGAACTAATAATGTCTGTTTCCTGTACAGAACCTATGGAATGTTGCGCATGCGCGATCAACACAAAATAAACCACACACATTCTAAAACAACTCTTTGTCATATTAAAGATTTGTTCAAAATGAGTTAGTCTTTCATGATCGACCCATCATTAGTTTGTACCTCATCTGGATGCTCATGAGTTATTGTTTGTGTAAAGGCATCTCTTGGTCGGTCAAGGAAACTGCCTCCAATATCCGCTCAGGGAGTGAGCAGAGCTTTCCCAAAATAGACACCACTCCTTCACTGTCCAAACAAGGGTCTGGATATTCCCTGAGCTCCCTGTTTAAAGGTAATATATAGTGCTTTGTTCATGTTTTAATGTTCATATAATGTTTAAGTTCAATCATTATAGACCCACCAATCTGATTCTGTTTAATTACCTCAGCAAGGAGCAAACCTGGTGCTTTTCAGTCCTTCTCTGAGTGTAAGTTCAAGTCATTGAAGCATTTCGGATTATTTAGGCCTAAATTCTCTTGAGTTATAATTAAGTGTGTGTTGTTCCCTGTTTTCTAGCTTTTAGCGACACATCTACTAGAACATATGCACCAGAGCTGAGGAAGCCCAGGTCAGATGGAAAGGTAATGCATATGGACATTTTTACATTACCGTTTAAAGGTTTGGCCTTGGTAAGATTATTTTTAATGTTTCTGAAAGACGTCTCTTATACTCACCAAGACTGCTTTCGTTTGGATCAAAAATACAGTGGTAACAGTAGTATTGTGAAATATATATATATTAATATATTTTAAAATGTAGTCCATTCCTGTGATGACAAAGCTGAATTTTCAGCATCATTACTCCAGTCTTCAGTGTCACATGATCCTTCAGAAATAATTCTAATGATGATTTCCTGCTCAAGAAAAGCATTCTTATTATTATCAAGGTTGAAAACATTTTTATAGAAACCGTGCTACATTTTTTTCAGCATTCTTTGATGATAAGAAGGAAGAAACAGCATTTATTTGAAATAGAAATTAACACTTTATTTTAAAGTGTCCTACATGTACTTACTATAGGTAACATGATTAACTGTAACAGTAAAATATGTATAATTACTGTACATGCATCTAACCCTAAACCAAATCCTAATTCTAACCCTAACCCTACAGTAACTGCATGTAGTCAGTTAATATTTCTCAATACTTAAATGTATAATTACAATGTAACAAGGACACCTTAAAATAAAGTGTAATCTAGAAATCTTTTATAATGTTAATGTCCTTTTTGATCAATTCAATGCATCCTTCCTGGATAAAAGTATTAATTTCTTCCAAAAAACTTTTGACCAGTAGTATATGTTTGGAGGGTAAAAATTTTCCACTGTGCAATTTAATTAAAAATTTCTTTACCAGTTTCTAACATTGACTTGTTATCTAAATGCCCATAGGATTTTGTCAGCGACCTGAGTCCAGAGGAAACCGTGAGGAGAATGCAGAAAGGACGGGTAGGGGGCAGCAAAGACCTTTGAATTATATATTTGCTCTAGAAAATCCATTTAAAGGGACAGTTCACAAATTCTATCTTCATTTACTCACCCTCATTTGTTCTAAACCTGTATACATTTGATGAGTAAATGATGACAGAATTTTCCTTTTTGGTTGAACTGTCCAATAAATAGAATACCTAGATTTGTTTATTTCCATTCTCAATAGCAGTTGATAAGTAGGTGGAGGACCTACATTTCCATTTTACACGAGCCATCCAAAAAAGAATCACAGACTGGTCAAATATACTGTAATACAGTGAAATATTAGTCATGAATTTATGCTAATGGAAAAAAACATGTATTGCGTCAGAATACATGGCTGCTTCTGAATGCCTGTCAATGGAAAAATATGCTTTTTGCATCTCATTAAAATTATTGTTACAGGCGTTTTCCCTGGAAAAGTTCCGCTCTCTGCAGGACAAACTTCTGCTGCTGGATGAAGCAGTTTCTGTTTATGATGGCAACGTCATCACTGCTGTGAGCCGCACTTCACACACTAACCCTATATGGAAGCACTGCCATGAAACAGCTTTGTTTATATTGTGCTTATTCACTGATCCTTTACATTCTCATACTTCAGGTCTTGATATATTTAAAAAGGTCATTAAGTAAAGGTGAGATGTTTCCTCATCCTGTCTTTGCTCACCAGCTCCTTTTTATTTTCAAAATAAATCAAATATTTTCTAGAACATCACGTTTTTTGTCATTGTTGCAGAAATCCTCTTTCGAGAGTTAATGGCGAGAGACGTGGCTTTGCGTCATTACGTTCACTATTTAAAAGAGATAGGAGAACAAAAGCTTTTGGTGGAGTTACTGAAGTAAGTTCACTGTTTTGATTTAAGTTCCCCACTTAATGAGTATTATGTTAAAAATAAGTTGCGTCTATGATCTTTTAGTGCAGGGATGCTTGGCATCTCTCCATATATTTGCAATGGTAATTTGATTTGAAGGGTTGTTTTGTTGTGTGCATTTTATTTGAATTACTGCCCTCCTGACATTGCTCATCTGACTGTATTTTAGGGCTCTTGGCAGGACAGAAGATATGGCGGTAGGAACAGCACTTAAATTCTCATTGAACACATGTCATTATAACTCATAGTTTGTACACGTCAGTTTACACATGACCAATGCTTTATTTAACCCTATATGGTACATCTCGCCTAAAAAATGTTTTTAGTTGCTCCAAAATATGCACCTCCCAATTTCTGAGTCCTTTCTTCATCAGAAGGGGAAAGCCCATTATAAACTAATGGAAATGGAAATACTTCCTCTTTCATGTGGAAGTACCATATTTTCCCTTTATATATATATATATATATATTCACATTATTGTGTTATCTTGAGGCAATAATAAAATATTAAATTAAATGTTGTGTTTAAATTTCACTTAGAAAAGAAACTCTAAAAACTTTTACCCTAGGTTATGAGGGGTTAATGACAGCTGAAATTAGTTTATGACTTTATAGAAGTGGAAAGAGGAAGAATTCTGCTTTGTCTAATCGCTATCATTTGATATTAAGTGAAAGGAGAGGAAGTTGGACATTCTAATTAAATTTTTTGCAGTGACATTTATGTTTGGTCACACATTCATTAAAAAGTCCTCTTTGTATTTTAAACAGTTGATCCAATACAAGGAACACTTGGATATTAAGGATGAAGGGCGAAGAAGAGACTTCCTCAAAGGTTGCCTCAGGTAGCGATCTTTCAGAGTGATTCAGTCGAGAGTTCAAAATCATCATTCACTCATCTTCGATGATAAACTGATCCATGTGATCTTGCTGGGTTTTTTTTCTCAGCCTTCCTTTTTCTCATGACGATGCCACTCTCGTTCAAGACCACTATACGCTCCTCGAGAGGCAAATAATCATAGAGGTGAGAGAACGAGTCCAACCACTCTTACACAACTAGTCTAAAGTTAGGACACACCTACCTATTTATTATTACATTGGTTATACACGTTTCAAAATAATATTAAAGTCATTAAAACTATGAACTAACACCAATGGAACTATGGAAATTAATGTAGCGACCAATAAATGATTTAAACTCATCCATTTAAAACAAATTATAAAATTTAGTTTGTTTTTTAAAGACTTTCAGATCAGAATCAGTCAAATGTGTCCAAACTTTTAACTGCAAATGTAAGTATTTAAATGACTGAACCAATGTACTGGTTATTTTAATTATGTAATATAATATAATTAGTGCTGTCAAATCGCATTACATAATATGTGTGTGTATATATATTATTATATTTATACATATTATATATATGTATGTGTGAGTGAGTGTGTGCAAGTCTGTATTATATAGATACACACGTGTCAATACAATGACACAGCTTTTCTGCTTTTCTATTTCTGCCTCACCTTACAACGCTGTTAAAGAAATATTTCCTATTCACCTCCTCACTCTTCCTCTTTCCTGAGGGTGGTGTGATAGGTGACGGGTCGCTCTGTACAGAGGAAAGTGTAAGGGATGGGCTTCTCTCAAGTTGGGTTACACGGCAGATGTTTCCTTAGATTGCGTAATGGCACCTATGAACAAGTGCGTTTCACACATCCTGTGTCTGCTAATCACTGTGGCTATGCATGAGGGCCATGATATTTTCAGCATAACTGCCTTGATTCAGTCAGATTTATGGAACAGAAATTGCATTTGTGACATGCATCAAGCCCTAGACATTTTCTAACAATGGGGGAGAAGTTATTGTTATAGGTTTCTTCATATAGCCTAAATTGCACAATATTGTGTTGATAAACAGTGCAATTTCACCGTGTTTTATGCTACATTCATAATGTAACATTTGACTAAGATAATAATTTCAGCTTAGAAACTTCTGGGTCACAGTGCAGCACTGATCACACTTGATGTGTGAGTTTCACAATCTCTCAATATGACCACTTAAGTGAATTTATGCTACCGCCACATGATTTGTGAAGCAGGCCTTGTCAGTTAAGGGACTATCTCAGCATGTTTCATAGAAATTCATTTAATTCTTGTGTTCAATGTGTTTGTCTTTTCAGGCTAGTGACAAGAAGGCAGATGCAGATATCTTTAAAAAGTTCCCTAGAAAAGCATCTATCCTTAATATGCCAATCATCACTACACTGTACTACTCCTGCTTTTACCATTACGGAGAGTCAGAGGTACACGCTCATGCTTTATAGTGTATTATATTATGTAGACAAACTGAATATACAGTATTACAATATATATAAAATAATGAAATATATAATATAGTCTTAGAATATACACTACCGATAGTTAGTTTTGAAATGGTTATGAAAGAAGTCTCTTATGATACAGTAAAACAAAGTAATATTGTGAAACATTATTGAAATTTAAAATAACTGTTTAATATTGTAATATATTTAAAAATGTAATGAAACCTGTGATGGTAAAGCTGAATTTTCAGCATCATTACTCCAGTCTTCAGTGTCACATGATCCTTCAGAAATCATTCTAATATGATGATTTACTGCTCAATTAATATTTCTTATTATTTAAAATGATTTAAATTATTTAAAACAGTAGTTTAGGATTCTTGGTTGAATAGAAATTTCAAATGAACATCATTCATTATCATTTATTTATTTTAAGTAGAAATCTTTTGTAACATTATCTTTACTGTTAATTTTGATCAATTTATGTCCATGGTGCATAAAAGTATTAATTTCCTTTGAACAGTAGTGTATACATTGTATTCCATTCAGTTTGTCTTATTCATTGACTAATTCAAACAAGCAAGTTAACTTTTAAATATGAATTTTCCACGACTTCTTGTTTTTAGAAACTGAAGTCAAACAATTAAAAAAAAATCCTCCGGTTTCACAGACAAGGCTTAAGCTATAGTATCGTTAACTTAATATATCTTAAAATATGTCAGTGCCATTGTTTTGTCTCAAGATGCACATCAGTTATGTTTTTTTTTTCTAAGGCACCTTACTTTTTTTTTTTTTTCAAGCTACTTAAATGTCCTAATTGAACTAAGGCCTAATCTTGGCTTAATCTAAACCATGTCTGTGGAAACTAGGGGTGGAACGGTACACAGAAGTCACGGTTCGGTTCATTCCTCGGTTCAGACATCACAGTTCGGTACGATTACGGTACAATGGAGTGAAAAGCAAAACAAAAATGCAGAAGGCATTTTTATAAATGTCTTAAGCCTTGTATTTTTTAAATAAGTTTTATTAATAAAGGCATAGAACCAGTTTATTTGTAGTGCACTGACAATAGTTTTTTATAATTAAATTTAGTTTATTAATTAAATTAATAAAAAGACAAAGACCTTGCGATATGTTTGGTATGTTTGAATGAATTTAAAATTAATTTGCCATATTTCAGATCAATATATTTGTTTTTCTTAATTTTAATTAACCCTAACTTTATTCTCATCTGAATTATAAATAATTGATTTCCGTATAAAAAAATACTAGGCTACCATTAAAAAACACATTTGATTTTCTTTTTTTAATCAATGTAGAATGTGTAACTTAAAGTAAAACTGTGTGTGTGTGTGTGTGTGTGTGTGTGTGTGTGTGTGTGTGTGTGTGTGTGTGTGTGTGTGTGTGTGTGTGTGTGTGTGTGTGTGTGTGTGTGTGTGTGTGTGTGTGTGTGTGTGCGCGCGCGTGTGTGCGCGTGTGTGTGCGAGCGATTTTGGTTGGGTGACAGTTGTAGGTTACAGTTTGACAAAAGCACAATGTTGTGTTTTATTGCGAGTGTACACAAATATATGTAAACACTTTGCAGTTTGAATTATATGTTTACGGAGTATGTTTCTGTTTCCACTGTTCGATCGCGCCCCCTCTCTCTCTCTCTCTCCTCACACACACACACACACAGTTTGATCGCGACCGCGCCTCTCCCTCTTTCGCGCGCGTACACACACACTTCAGCATTGCAATATTGACATTTTGATTTGCAATATTGACGCAGTTTGTTCATTCTGCTGCGTTCAGACCAAACGCGAATTTTATAGCTATTTTGAGTTTTATTTATTTTTATACCGTGTATTCTACGTGTAAATTCATGCACCGAACCGTGACGCCCGTACCGATTCGGTTCAATACGAATATGTACCGTTCCACCCCTAGTGGAAACCAAGCCTAAGTCTATTATTTTAAAATCTGAAACCTAACAAGCCTAAATTTGTGATTTGATTTTTCCTTGAAAAGTGCTTTATTTTTGAAATACTGTGCATGATACCTTGTTTGATATTTGAACATTTTAGTGTTGTTTAAATCCAGATACTTTTGGAGCCCACTGTATTTAAAAAAAACATTTCTTCTACAGGGAACTTTTAGCAGCCCTTCAAACATAAGAAAAACCTTTCGGGTAAGATAAACAGTCATGTGTTTATATGTTTTAGATTCTTCAAAGTCACGCTGAGTATAGTTTTTTTTTTAGTGTAGTTTTTTATATTTGTTTACAAACACCTTAACCTTAAGATAAATGTTTCCACAGTCAAATTCAGTCAACTGTGTCTAAGCTTTTGACTAGTAATGTATAATTAAGCATATGTGTAAGTTTTGAGTTTCTTTCCCTTCTTTTATTAACCTGTTCTGTCATGTTTGCTCTGGCAGATTTCAGAAAAGCAGTACATTCTCACAGCTCTTGGCGCAAGAGCGAAGTTGAAATCATGGTTTGATGTGGATAGTCTGTTCAACACCAAGAACTGGCTGGGGTACACCAAGAAAAGGTCTCCCATTGGCTTTCACAGGGTGGTGGACATCCTTCAGAAGAACAGCGCCCCAGTACAGGTACATCAGTTTCCATGTTGTAATAAAACTGCTCAGTTGCCTCTCTTCCAGCATGCACTTCAACGCTGCTTCCCATGATCTGCAGGTGCTGCAGGAGTATGTGAATCTCATCGACGACCCAGAGCTCAAGCTCAGTGTGGCTCTGAAATATAAATGCCATGACATCATCATCAACGTGAGTTGATTCTCGAGTCGGTATGTATAGCTGTTTGTGGCTTTCTCAGTGTAACTCACTGCGTTTGCTGTGTCCATTCAGACATACAGAGACCTGAAGGACCGACAGCAGCTTATTGTTTATGGAGAGAAGCTGGAACGAGACTCAGTTGAGTACAGGAAGATTCAGGAACTCCTCAATAGCGGGGTAAGAGGAAGTGAGCAGCCACTTCTGAATCATTTTCTGATTCACGGTTTCAAAACAGTAATACACTAACATTTTACAGTTATTTGTCAGTGTCCAACACAGGTTAATTCACATGTTTCAATGCAGTGTTGTGCTCCTATTAACTAAAATGTCTGATTTTTGTTCCTTTTTGTTACTCAAGCAAATCCGATGGAAAAACTGACACATGGCTCCTGACACAAGGCAGAGACAATATTGCACATACGAAACACTATGATGATGCATTAATATGGAGCCTTTTTGAGGGTTAAACCTGGACGAACAGCACTGAAATCCTCACATACATCGAACATTTCAAAGAACCAGTGAAGTGAGTCATTCTGGAGTGATTCTTTTGCAAATGCATCTGTTCAGTACGATTAAACTGCCAAGTGTCCTTCTGCCAACTCTACAGGTGAACATTTATAAAGAAATAAGGGAGGTTGCTGACGTGAACAGCATATTCTTAAAGCCCTCACACCTTTTTGTTTACCTGTGTATGGATTTATGGACATTCCTCATTATTCACTGCTTTTTATATTAAAGATATCATGATACTGACACAAATGTTTGAGGTTTATTTAGGGTTTCTGGTAAATACCGTGACTGAAGATGTGAATCTTGGTAAGATAAAAGCTGTTAAAGGTCAATAAGGTCATAAATTAGCCTCTATTACAGAAACTTTGACAAAGGAAAGATTTGTCACAGTTTCTGTAAGAGTGAGGAAGTTCCCTTGCTGTTATATTTTGGGTAAAAAAAACCATATTGCAGTTTCATTTTAGGTACTTGTAATCATACAGTAGATTGTGTCATATAACCTTTTTCATACTATTTCCATAAGTCTCAGTTCTTTCAACTCTGGAAGATCTAAAAATTTGTTAACAGATAAACTTTATACAGCTTACATTTACAGCTGGGGTATTAATAGAAGACCATAATAGCTGTCATAGTTATAAAGCTGTATATATATATATATATACAGTTGTGGTCAGAATTAATGGCATCCCTGGTAAATGTGATCAAAAATGGCTGTAAAAAATAAATCTCACCAGGGTGACTAGGAACATGAAATTGTCTGGCTATGACTTCTTGTTTCACAGGAGTTTAAATGAGGAAACACAAAGGCCAAATTCCCTTAATCATCCATAACAATGAGTAAAACCAAAGAATATAGTTCTGATGTGTATCAAAAGATGTTGAGCATCACAAAATAGAAAGTGGCTGTAAGAAAATAGCTAAAGAGTTGAAAATCCCCATTTTGACCATCAGGGCTATATTGTCTAGTGTGTCTATATTGTCTTAATGCACGGTGAGGAGGAGAGTTTGAGTGGCCAAAGACTTTCCAAGGATCACAGCTGGAGAATTGCAGAGATTACTTGAGTCTTGGGATCAGAGGCCTACCAAAAAAAAAAAAAAAATCCAACAACCCCTACATCCCCACATGTTGTTTGGGAGGGTTTCAAGAAAAATCCTCCTCGCTTATCCAAAAACAAACTCCAGCATATTCAGTTCAGACACGACTGGAACTTCAAACGGCACAGGGTTCTGTGGTCACATGAAACTAAAAAAAGAGCTTTTTGGCAGCAAACACGTTAGATGGGTTTGGTGCACACAAGGATAAAAAGTACCTCATGTGTACAATTTAATATACCGTTGGAACTTTAATATTGTGGGCATATTTTTCAGCTGGAGGTCCTGGACTTCTTGTTCATATACATGGCATCGTAGATTCTATCAAATATCAACAGATAAAAAAACAAAACCCGACTGCCTCTTCTAGAAATCTTATAATGGGCTGTGGTTGGATCTTCCATCAGGACAACGATCCAAAACAAACATCAAAATCAACAAAAATGTGTTACGGAG
Organism: Siphateles boraxobius; assembly: GCF_051911475.1. Lineage (NCBI taxonomy): Eukaryota > Metazoa > Chordata > Actinopteri > Cypriniformes > Leuciscidae > Siphateles > Siphateles boraxobius. The sequence continues at coordinate 14,369,408 of NW_027509208.1, forward strand.
CACAAAATGAAGCTTCTGCCATGACCGACCCAGTTCCCTGACCTGATGAGAGGAGTGAACTGAAGAGAAGAATCACCAACATGGATCTGGGAATCTGGAGAGATTCTGTATGGAGGAATGGTCTCTGATCTCTTGTCATGTGTTCTCCTAACTCATCAGGCGTTATAGGAGAAAACTCAGAGCTGTTATCTTGGCAAAAGGATGTTGCAAAAAGTATTCAATAAAAGGGTGCCAATAATTGTGGCCAATGTGTTTTGGAGAAAAACATTTATTTCATGATGTGACTGCCCCCCCACCACCCACTTTCAATTCTTTTACTTCAATGAAAGGTTCGAATTTTTTTCTCACATTTTTTGAATGAAAGATCAAAAGGATAAACAATCCAGGTTTATTTTTTTTACAGCCGTCTTTGATCATATTTACCAGGGGTGCCATTAATTCTGACCACAGCTGTATATATATATTTTTTTTTTTTTGGGAAACGAATACTTTCATTAAAACAAGGATAATAATTAAAAGGATGCATTAAATTGATAAAAAGGTGTCAGTACAGAGATTTATAATATTACAAAAGCTTTCACCATATCTTCAATGTTTCCAATTTTTCAGATACAAATTATATTCTGTATAATTGTAAAAATAAACAATTAATTAATTAAAGTAGTTAAAGTAATTATTACAATTAGTTCACTGGAAATTGTTACACAACTAGACATTGCAATGCAATATTTTGGTTTTGAGATCACTCATCTATAGACACAATTTTCATAGAAGAACTTTCTTCCATATTTCCATTTTAGAAAATTAGATTAGGCATTAGCCTACTTGTTTTGTCAATTAGTAATATCACACCATGCATTGACTGTTACGTATATAGTCTTTGTTACTTCACCTTTTCTTTCAGTATTTGTTAGTTGATTCGTCAGATTGGTATTGGGCATTCCCGTTACCTTTCGACCTGGACGTAACATTTAAAAAAAAAAAAAAAGAAGAAAAAGAAGAGGAAGGGTTTAGTTTCAGAAATATGCTGTGGTCAAGCCCTGGAACTTATAACATAATTATTTAGTTTTCACTCTAGTCTATTTTAACAATAAGATCAAGTTTATTTAGAATTTTTTAACCATCTTTTGAATTTGAGATTAATTTTAATTCCTGGCCGACACAGTTTTTTGGGGGAGCTTTTTTGTTGGCCTGTTTAAAATAATAAGTGCTTTAGGTTCCATTTATTGTGGTAATGAAAAATCCCCGGCGACATAGGCTGTTTCAAAACTTTTTTTAAATCTTTTTTTAGCTGTTTATCTGATCTAACATCACTTAGAGCATCATGCGCGTGCCGACCGATTTCCCTACATTTGCTCAAGTTCACAGACATAAAACGCGCCACTGATACCAAAAAAAGTGTTCTAGAAATGCAGTTCTCGACGTGTTTAAGGGCATATTTTTTGTATATTCTCTCATTCATTCAAAGTGCCTTATTTGAGCGCGCTGTCGAAGAGCAGAAGTGCGACGATCACGTGGTCGTAGTAGGCTATGTGGTGTAGAGATGTGCTCGCGCTGCCCTTCATCATTACACGCGGTGCTCTGTGCTCTCGAGGGGCCTGTCAAGAGATCTGCTGCGCTGGTCCTTTTTATTGATAGATGCTTACAGATGAAGAGAGGACACATTCTTAACTGCATTTGGAGGTAAGGGCCACGCAATTTTATACGTTACATTTATAGAAAATGTCATATTTGCTTTTTCATAGGCTAGAGAAGCAAAGGATTTTTATTTTTTGTGCGGCACGCCACAATCTGAAAACAGGATGTGTGTAGTGTTTTCACGTGTAATTTGCGACCTGGTTGGCTGCTTTTAACCTTTCAGTCAACACAGGGACCCTCAGTATAAAAAAGCTAAGTTTTCCCTGAAACACTTTATCTTTCATTAATGACTTAATTAATGCACATTTACTATACACTGGGAAAAAGTAAGATTTACTATTTTCACTTAGAAATTGCTTGTAAATTTACCACATAATTTCAAAGAAACCGAATATAACATTGAATTAAATGACTGAAATTTTATTTTCTTATAAAACTATACTCAATTCGGCTACTCTTTGTTTTATTTACATAAGCATTACTACATTAGAGAATAATTAACAGATAATTAGTTAGAAAGATATTTAATAGTGGAAATGACATGAAATGTTCATTTGGTTTCTTATCTGTGGCCCCCCTGGAAAATCTTCAGGGACCCTTAGGTTTAAAAACCGGATCTAAAGTGTTAAATGTCATATAATTCAAGCAGACAAATAAAATAAAATAAATCATAAATTTAACTTGAGAGATATGGGTTGATTTTGTAGTCAGCATTAAACAAAGGAATCATGAATATTTAATGAAGAGGCCAGCTTAATTTAGACTTGCATTAATGATACATATAATACATTTCAGATAATACATATTGCCTGGTATCATTATACTATATAGAGAGCATCATCTCTAATAAGGTTGAGCATGTTTCCAAGAATCTGCCTGCAGCGTCTAAAAATGGTCACATACACTGGACTGAGCATCGCCTGTGTCTTGACAGTAATGATATGAGACATGGGAATAAAAGGTTTCATCTGATCCAAAAGTCACAGTGTCTGTCTTAACACCCATACATTGATTTAATGACTATAAGTAGGTCACAGAACACAATGAATACTAATGCAGAACTTAATGTACGCCTATGCGTTCTTCACTCTCCACTGACTTTGTATCCGTGTTTTTCTTGACACTGACCATCAATGGCTTTTTTGCCTTGTCCCGGTTAGTGTCAATAGGTCAAGTGAAATACTTGCATTGTTTACTTTCCCAATCCTCAGAGTTCTTGTGCAAGGTCTGGTTTTCCCCCAATGTGAAAAGCGAGAAATGAGTACAAAGAATAGGAGGGACTCTTAGTCAGCTAGCATGTATTTCGCATGAACCTATACGTGGGTGGTTTAACTGCAGACATTTCTGTCTGAACTTTAAAAAACCTCTTGCTCAATAAATGTTCATATTGCTTTTTGGTCTCATTTACCATTCATTATAACCTTCTAAGGCAAGAACGATACATGATGATTCAAATACTATTCATATACCATTCACGTACCAATATACAATTCATGTAGCCTACCAACACATGTGGTTACCAACATACTAGTGTGTTTCCGTTCTGATGCACTTCTACTCCTCATGGATGAGGGGGTCGTGATTAATATTTCAGTGGCTGTCTTGTCTAGATGGGGCAAAACTAGGGAGTGGTGCATTGTGCTTCCTGGAGATGAAGGGGAAAGGGGGTGTTTTACTCTGGATGAGACATGGCAGAAACACTGAAACATTGGAATGGTCAATGGTCGCGTCGAAGCAAAACCGCTTTGATATGTGCCAAAGTGCCACCTTAGTTGTGCAACTCAATGTATGTTGTGTGGCTCAAAATTTACTTTTGAATCAAAGAATGAGAAAAAATTTGATGGAAGGTTCAAAACTCTGACAATTATTGCAGACTTATTGCTTCAATATTGTAGAAACAAGTCTAAAAATGATTTGTGCCAACAATTTTTTTTGTAGTAGATAGGCTATTTTCATGTTCACCACAATGGAAGCCACGACTGAAACATACAAATCGTGATCTAGCGGTGAAGATTTTTGAAAAGAACACACACTGGACTGTAACAATGAACAATGATACAAGAATATAGAAAAAAAAGGTAAGATGATAAGATAAAGTCCCAAGAAGTAAAAAAAAAAAACTTGAAATGGGTGAATCTGAATCAAGCTTTGAAAGGTACCAGATTTTTGCCAAATACCATATGTGAAATACTATTCTATTAGGCTCAATGTAGTATTAAAAAACACATCTGTTCTGTTTAACATATTTAGTTAAAACAGACATTTAACTTTTTGCCTCTGTTATTTTTAAACTTCTTTGTCATTTTAATTTTGTAAAACTTTTCATTATTTTTTCAGTTTTAAATGGATTTTATTTTAAAATTAGTTAAATGTATCCATTATTTTATTTTACAGTTTTTAATTTTAATTTGTTAATAATAATTATTTGTTTTTCTTTCTTCAATTCTGCGTAAAATAAAAAAATACTGTGTACGCATATTTAGAATTGGTTAACTTTATTCCATCGAAAACAACAAGGGAATGAATTTGTACAACAAAGTAGTACAATAATTTAATTAAACGTGGCCATCAATTAATAAATTGTGTGATTGGATTCTTTACCCTTAAAAAAAGAAGTAACTTCAAGTTAATTTTATTAATTATACATAAGTAAAATTCAAGTATAATTTTGAGTATACTCTATGTAGTAAGTATACTAATATCAATGTACTAGTATACTTATAAGTGTACTATTTCACTACCACTTGGGACTAAATTAGCCCTCTTTTGAGTGTATACTTTTGTAAGGCGTGCTCGATCAGGCCAATGGGGGTCGTCTGATCAGCACGGAAGGGCTCTGCGTGTTAAAGGTCTTTTCTCGCGGCAAAGTATTTTTGGTTAAATTCAATACATTTTGCATATGTATTAACTCGTTATTTCATCTGACTCATAAATGAAAAGGGTTTTAATGATATCTGTGCATCAATAAATGCGAGCAAATGTTTTAATATTATATTAAACTCTTGAATGAAAATAATGTCAAAGTCAATCAGAATAATCAAATTTCACAATTTAATGTCAGGTAAATGTATCATTACAATTTCATAATCAATTCAAAGGTAATCAATGCAAAACATCAAATGCTCTAGAACAAAGAGGAAAAACGTCTACCCGACAAGAAATATGTGAGGCCGAGAGACTCGGCTCTCGACCTCACGGGCTGATCTGGATACAGAAAAGAGCCCCGAGCTCTCGCTGCATTTCATTATATACCCCAAATCTAAACATCGTCGACAGTGGAAATTTACCTTTAAGTCACCATTTGCTAGCAGTGGAAAATTTGCATTCAGTCAAATGGTCAGAAGGTGTTAATTCAACGACACACCCTCCAGTGTGGAAGATATTTCTAATCTTCTCAAGAACTTTATTACCTTTTGGTTTACTTCTTTGGGAATGAGACATTTGTACCAGTTGCACTGAGACATTTCAAATAATTGTTCACATTAAAACCATATTGATTCTTGTGAGAGTTTTTGCAGGATTTCACCACGAGGGAGGGAGAGTGGGGGAGAGGGAAAGAGATGTAAATTAGCACAAGAGTGAGTTCCGATGGTAATTTCCTTTGTTTTCTCAGAGAGTAGCCCTCTCTTAAAGTCCTTCCAGATTTTTAAGTCTTACACTTTTAAGCATTCAAGTATAACGGTAGAAAATTTTGAGTACACAACTAGTTTTGCAACTACATTGTACTGCAACTATACTACAAGTGAACTTATAGGTATACTGATAGTTTAGTAGTTAAAGGAGCCGTATGTAAGACTGTGGCCAAAACTGGTACTGCAATCACTTTCAAATTACTGTAGAGCGGTGTATCCCCTCCCTGACTCGAGGTTGCCAGATAGGCTGCAGGATCCAGCAGGAACGTAGGCTGCTACAAGAAGCTTTTTCTGTTAATTATGTTTATGCTTTAAATGAGAGATGTTTTGCAAAGTAATTATATATCGCAAAAATTTACTAATGGCGATTAGCCAAATATAATCGTAAAGATGTATGCGCGTATGTGACAGTACATTGTTAGAACAGTAGCTGTTAGTCTAACTTGTAACGGTAGGTATCTGTCATTAACGTAAGTACAAGCACAAGCCTCTGTCACTGTGTGTAACCGATATCAAAGATACAGCTATTCATTTAGCTGATGCTATAAGTGAAAGCGACCAGCTGTATTTTTTAACTTACCCTGCAGTACACGTCCATAACCTTAAAATATGTGATGTGAAAGATTACATGTCATTCTATTATTTTTGGCTGTAGAACTTGCATGATAAACAATTATGGGCGTGCTAATGTTGTTTTCCTCAGCGTCTCAGCTAGGGTTGTGCCGATAGACGATATCATCATCCATCGTGATGGCTGACAGACATCACGATGTTAAGCCAGCATCGCGACCCCCCGTACCCATGTTTCCATGGTGACGCGTCATGCTTGGCACGTGATTCACCACAGCCAAAATAACGCTGTATGACAGATGTAACGTTAGCGCTTTTATTTCTAAATATTAACAAACCTGGTTACCATGTCATCGACTATCTTCTATTCCGATTCTCAAATACGTGTAAGTGAGTTTGTTTTGTCGTTTAAAAAACCTTTATAAATGATTTTGATCTGCAACGTGAGATGGGCACCGTCATGTTTGTTTGGGCCGCAGTTCAGAGATTCCTGTCTGTTGGGTTTATTAAAGCACGTGAATTCATCAGTTTCCCCCTGAAATACATGGCCGGTGACCTGGGAGAAGAATGGAGTTAACTTTATAGTTAACGTTACTTACACTGTGTGTCTGATATGAATAAAATCCGTCGGGAAATATATTTGAATGGGTTGTTATTGCTGCTTCCATATACACCATTGTGTATTTTACAAACTATAAATGTATTGTTTATAAATGCTATAAATTATATGTATTTAAATGTCTGAAACCTAAAATAAACATTATGTGGTTAAAAACACTGAATAGTTGTGACATATGACAAGCGCTGATCGTGTCCGTCTCTGGCGCAGCGCCAGCCATAGCGCGAAAGCACAGTTTGAATCTGGCAGTTCTGTCACGTCACTGTACATTCGCTCGTGGTCAGCTGCTGCAGAGCGTGCCGAAATCAAAATTGCGGATGAGATGTAGAGAAAAATATCTCCGCGTTGTGCCTACGCCCCTTAGCTGTTCTAAATCCACTGTAAAACAGGGCTTTGCTGGGCTTATTGCTTAATTGAAAAATTAGAATGTTAGCCCCGCCCCTCCTCCCGATATCATCGTCCATCGCGATGTTTCACTGTACACATCGTCTGATGCCAAATTGGTAGACATCGCACAACCCTAGTCTCAGCATAATGACAGAGAAACAGGCTCTGATAATGCATTGCTAATGTTAGCAATGACGACTCGCCGTTTTTATTATACAAACAATTCCTTACCTTTTCAATTCGATGACCCACCTCCTCCATATGAGCTAACGTAACGTTACTTTGCACGAACATGAAACCAGAAATTCTTCTCCGTTTTCAGCCGTCTCCATCTTTCAAAGGCATCTCTTATTCAGATCCTTGCTTTATTTTGGACTTTGTCACAAAGTATTTCGGATTCATAACAAGGTTTTTTTGGTTTCGCAACGTTAGACATTTTTTTTATCCGATTCCGACACGTTTGAAGCTGCAGCTGTGGTAACTAGAGCAGAGCTGGCAATCCGGATGCCGCAACACTACTGACTTCGTGATTGGTAGATAGGTGGAGGGTGGCGCATCAGACCAAAACACAACATGACAACATCAACATCAGTTGAGGGCTGCAACTTCACTTTTTAAATGACAATATCCTGGCCGGACTATTGTTGTCAGTGATATAAGTATTTGAAATGAAATTCTTAATGTCTAGTGACATATCAGGGCCATTTTATGATTAATTGAAATACATTTCTTACATACAGCTCCTTTAAAAGGATAGTTCACCCAAAAAAGAAACATCTGTCATCACTTACTCACCCTCAAGCTGTTCCAAACCTGTTTCTGTTTCTTTTTTCTGTTGAACGCAAAATAAGATATTTTGAAGAATGTCAGTAATCAAACAGTTGACGGCACTCATTAGCTTCCATATTATTTTTTTCCTACTATGGAAGTCAATGGCTACCGTCAACTGTCTGGTTACCAAAATTCTTCAAAATTTCGTATTTTGTGTTCAACATAAGAAACTCATAGGGGTTTGGAACAATTGAGGGTGAGTAAATGATGACAGAATTTTCATTTTTGGATGATCTATCCTTTTAAATACCTGTAGTTTTAGACAGTATAAATACAGTGAATTTTCTTCTTCCAGGTCATGTTCAGTACTCCTACATTTCTGTTTAACCGCTTATTCTCATTTCTCTCTTTATTTTTACCCCTCAGATATGATGCATGAATCCACTGTGGCACAGAGCATCATGACGACCATGAACCAAACTGGAAAGGTGTCCTGTCAGATATCATATGAGGAGGACCGTATTCCCCTGATGGTGTTCTACATTGTGGTTTTTATCATCGGCCTGCCAGCCAACTTGATCACGGTCTACCTTACCCTCCACCAGGTGTGTCATAAGAACGTCCTCGGCATCTACCTGCTCAGCCTGTCCTTGTGCGATCTCACTTATCTCTTCACGCTGCCTTTGTGGACAGTGTACGTCAGTAGAAACCATGAGTGGCCCTGGAGCTCGATGGCCTGCAAAGTGACTGGCTTTGTGTTCTTCAACAACATGTACATCAGCATCTTCCTGCTCTGCTGCGTGTCCATCGACCGCTATGTGGCGGTGGTCTATGCAATTGAATCTCGCGGCCTTCGCCAGAAACGGATTGCAGCTCTCATAGCGTTTTCGATCTACATGGTAGTGGGCTTGGTTCACGCGCCCGTCTTCATCATGCGCGAAGGGGATGCTGACCGAGGGAGTCACCGCTGTTTCGAGCCAGGACAGAGCACGAAGACGGTTACAGCCTTCAACTACGCTCGGTTTTGCATAGGCTTTTGTATCCCCCTGGCCATCCTGATCTTCACCAACAGGGCCATTCTTGCAAACGTGCAGGCCAGTACAGGCCTCCAGCCCCGTCAGAAAGAAAAGGTGCGCTACCTGGCTGTGGCGGTGGTGGCATTGTTTTTGATCTGTTTCACTCCGTACCACATTATCTTGCTCATGCGCGCCATCACCTTCCACTTCCCCAAGCTGAAGGAGGAGTGTCACTTTGAAAAGCACATCTACACGCCCTACAAAATCTCTTTGGGACTGTCGACTTTCAACAGCGCCATCAACCCCATTCTTTACGTGCTCTCCAGCAACAATATCCGTCAGGAGATCAGAAGAGGCATGGCGTCGCTGTGTAACAAAGTCATCTCGGGTCAGCGCTCGACACACAGTAGCCAGCACAACATGCACAGCTCCAAAAGCAATTCAGACCCCGTCTCAGAAAAGGGCAATGAAATGAGAACGACTTGTCCCGCATCATGCTGAATTTGTAGAAGCATTGGACATGCGTATTTTTTTACTCGACGTGCTATAACTTGGAACTGAAAGGGATGGAAAAATCAAGGACACCTGCAGGTGTGTCAAAGATCTTGCAAAAAATCAAAAGTGAATTTCCCTTTTGTTTTGTTGGGCTATAGACTGAAAGGATCTCAAGATAAGATCATCTCTGTGTGTTTCACACCTTCTAATCTGCTTCCGTCTCAAAACGTTTGAAGCTTCTGAATAGCTTGCATTGGACTCATCTTAAGCATATTCTCCAGATTGTTGAGAAGCTCAAAATAGTTTTGCAGATACACAGGAAAGGGCCTAGCTCACATTTAAAGAGACTCACTATACTTGAATTTGTTTTCAGATGGCCTTTTTATGTAATCATTGTTACCACAATAATAACTGTTACTGTATATAAACCATTGTTCACAAAACGAAATAGCAGAAAATGTGTATAAAATTGGGAGAATTTAAGCACATCCAAAAGGTATAAAAAACAATGAATTTACAGACATAATCTTGGATAAATATTGAATTAACTTGCAACTAAAGGCCTCAAATCTCTGAATATCTATCAAAGATTTGATGGCACAAACTGGCAAATCCAGTTCAATGTGGCAGCTCAGTACCTTGACTAAACATGAATTCTGATTCTAAGTGGGTTGTATCAAGAAGTGCAGAAGTTGTATCAAGCCAGCCAATCAGATTAGAGCTTGTTGTTGGCAAGTGTTTTGACTTTTTTGTGTGCAATAAAGCATCAAATGGGCGGCGGATGGTCTATAGGCTACTGTCCGAGACAGATTGTTTCAAACGACATACAGTATCAGTGTTTTCATTCTGAAATAATTGACTGTAACACTGTAAATGTTAATGTGTCATCGTTAAAGTGCATGACTTTTAGGGATAACAGTGTTGTTTGTCGAGTTAAACTTTAACATTAAATTGTTGTTTTTTATATAAGATTTTATAATAGATGTGTTTTGCGTTATGATGAATTTTGTCATTTTGTTTTCATGTTATTTTATTTAATATCAATTTCAGGACTCGGTACACAATCTATTGTAAAGTTTTTCAAGCTTTGAAGCACTTATTTTGCTTGATTTTCCCAAGTCTTGTTTATAATTTAAACTAACAATTTGCAGTCAAGTTTTTCTCAAACAGTCACCAGTAAATTATGATGGACAATTTGCACATAATGCTATTCTTTTAAGAAACTGTAAATAAACTCAAGATTACAAAAGAGTAACATAATTCCTCTTATTTCAACTCGGCATAAACTAGCTATACAGAAAAAGCTGTTATTTAAACATATATGTTTAATATGTGTTTCACAAGCACCTAAGATTCTCAGGACACAATGAAAAGTAATTTAAACGAGTTAACATGATCATTTGTCAATTCAGCATTACATATTGAGAACGGGCTGGTTTCTGTGGTTTGATGATTAAAAGTTGGGTCACTGAAAATATTTGTGTGCTTTTTTAAAAAATATGATGTGTACATAAATCAGCAAACAAGAAAAAATGCTGACCACTTTAAATCCGACCGATTAAATGTTGAGCAAGTGTAGCAGTGCAGCATTCTTCTTCAGTCACACTTTTGAGTGTTAAAAATGCATGTGATATTCTTGGTGTGAAAAAGCTAGAAGCAAACCACACAAACATCATCTGGAATGTCTGCCCTTTCCTTCCTCCGTAAACTTCCTGAATAATTAACTCCGTGACCAAGATAAGTTCCTAATTTGACCTTCCCTCAATGAATAATTAAGTAGCCAGCAGCTGTCCTCAGCCAATAGCAAACAATAAGGCCAGTGGTACCCGCCCCTGTTGTGAAGCCCCGGTAGCACGTAACTCATTACTCATTACTTTACAAGACTTTTCGCGTCAAATGTGTGAAACAAAAGTCGTTTCTGTGAAATATGGTTGACCACGGAATGACGGAAATTCAGGAAATAACTTTTAGTGTTTATCTGTAGACTATGTATAATAACCTAAATATAGCAGTGTATTATTTGCAATACCATTCTTTGGCCTAAAACAGAGGTGTTACATTGCTTTAGGCCTTCTGTAGTACTTTTCAAATCTGACAGATCCCCAGAGCTTGAGTGTTTTTCTTTAAAGCCATTTCCTTTTGTTCTGTTGGCTCTAATTTCTCTCTTTCTCTTTCTTTCTTTGATTATCCCTCTTGATATATTTCATGAAATGTGTGAATTATTAATGCATTAACAAAGGAGGGCTCTAATGAAAACATCCTGTATTCAGGCACTCAAGTCTTAGACCTACCCTTACGAAAAAAGTTTATTCAAGTGTTCTATTAGTATACTTCTTTTAAACTAAAAATAAGAAAGAATACTTTCAGTCTACATTTTATATACTTCTCAAAAATATACTTTATGTACTTCTCAGAAATATACTTAAAATTACACTTAAGTGTACTTGACTTATACCGAGAGAAAAGTCCAAGTATATTTGGCCTGTACTTGTACTCAATCTTTTGACCGAGATATACTTAAAAGTATAATTAAGTATTCAAAGTGCACTTGGTTTGTAGCTGTGTTAATTATTTTCATCTAGTAGCCTATTAAATATACTTTTTTTACATACTTTTTCATATACAGTCTTATGAAACTAACATTGTTTGATGTTTAATTAGGTAAAGTTCAGTTAAAGGTATTTTTCAAGTATAAAAAATATATAAAATATAAAATAATAAAAATAATATCTACATTTGAACATAGTAGTATACGACAAGTGCAAAAATAATATATAAATAGTAAACTATAAGTATAATGTTATGTTCACTTAAAGAAAACGTACAATACTTGCAGTAAACTACTAAACTAATAGATTACCGAGAGTACTGTACACTTCAATGTGTGCTTTCATAAACTAAAGACTGTACTTGTATTAAATATAAACTACTAGTATACTTATAAGTTCACTTGTAGTACAGATGCATTACAAATGAGAAACCTAGTTATGTACTTAAATTGTACTACTGTTACACTTATAGTACACCGAAACGTATAATTTTATATAGGCCTACTAAAAGTGGGCCAATTAGTCCCAAGTATTGAAATAGTACACTTAAAAGTTTACTACAAGTAGCCTACACATTGATATTAGTATACTTACTACATCTTACAACATCAAGTATTGAAAATATACTTTAACATTACGTAAGTATAGGCCTACTTCATAAAATGAACTGTCTTGAAGTATACTTCTTTTTCATAAGGGTACCTACCTTTCTGTGGGAATTCATCACTCTCATCCATGGGATCACATTTCAAATCCATATAATTTTACTGTTGTGAACTTGTCATTTAAATTAAATAAAATTCGTCACCTGTAAGCCTCCATGCCCTCCAAAACCGCCATTATGTAATATCTAACTAGTCTATGCGTGCAATTAATGTGTTTTATATTTATTAGCCTACTTTAGAATACAGGGTTTATCTTTTGAATGCAGTCAATTTTACTGAACAGTTATTGAAAATACTTATTTAGGCCTACTAACTTTTACTATTCAGAATTTCTGTCAGCGACGACGTAATCGTCTGCTGTTCCGTGTATGGCACGAACATCCTGAAACAATTAAGTCTATGTTATGGGAGTGATGGGTTATAACGGGAAACAGCTGACTGCAGGGACCTCTTAAATTTCAATCTCAGGTGCTAACAACAAGATCACATGAGACTCATGCGGGAGATAGATGGATGTAGGAAAACTGTTGAACTGTTGTAACTTCACCACTGACGTATTTAACCAAGGAGCTTCACAACGTCAAGACGCAGTATGTAAAATAATATGTAGGCTATACTAAAAACACACATTCGGAATTCACACATAATCTCGCACCTCCATCTGCTGGTCATGATGTGAACATGCGAAACTTTAGCCTTGCTTTTGCATTTGATTTGAAAGGGTTCCTTCTCTTTCCACTAAACCTGTAGATGTTCTTTGATAATGCTGCAACATTTCATATGACCTAATTGCAAATCAAATTAAAATATATTATAATGTATTGTAACATCATAGGCCTAATCAAATAGGCTACTACGGTGGCCGAGAGAGCTCAACGCGCTGTAACTGAAGAAAACACATGCAAATATTACAAAAAAAAAATGTTACAAATTAAGAAAACATCTTCATCAGTTTCGCAACACACGTGTGCTCCACATACTCGCAAGTCGCAACACAACCAAATACTACACAAGTTCACTACACAAAATAGGCCTACAGAAATGCGCTGCAAATAACACAGACCACAACGAAAATGTTTTCAGGGGACCCCAAAAAATAAGAGGAAATTACATTGTCTTTCGTTGCTCCCTTCATCAAGTGCGTTCCAAACGGCTACATAATGCCACACTAGTGCCCTGCTCACTCCAAAGGGCCCACTTCAAGGGCTCTGCGTCTGTAGGGCAATGTAATTACAAAAGGCTTGTTCGACTTGAACTGGCGCTGCACAGACCGATCGGTTGATGACATCAAAGTACCGCGAGAGCGATTCAAAAGCATAAGGAGCCGTCTGCTCTCTAATCGCTCTCGCGGTACTTTGATGTCATCAACCGATCGGTCTGTGCAACGCTGGTTCAAGTCGAACAAGCCTAAAGACTACAAACCCAAAAGTGGCGCATGTGACGTCATACCTTTTCTCTTAATGAATGAAGCTAACTTTACCGAAACTAACGTCTGTCATTTTTCTATAGTCTAACAATCGTATCGTTACGCCGTCATGTCTGTGTGCTTTGTACCAGACTGCACACATACGAGCTTGGTGACATAGAGCGAGACGAGAGATGTAGTTCATTGATCGATTTTCACATAAAACTAAATGTTACTCTTCTGTTTTATGACAAACTGTGACTTTCTTGACTTTCATAATTATCTTTTAAATTGACAAACATCATTATGTGTAATTCAGGGCACAGTTCAGACGGAATAAAAAGATAAGTTGTCTCTCGCCATTGACTATATTTTTTCCGAAATAAGGTCCCATGACATAGGCTCTCTATTTGCAGTGGGTTTCTGCATTTGGTGGTGTTGTGAGTATTTGGAGCACACGTGTGTTGTGAAACTAACTGATGAAGATGTTTTCTTAATTTGCCAGTGTTTTCTTCAGTTGCAGCGTGTTGAGCTCTCTCGGCCACCGTAGTACAACAGTGCCAATAGCCTACAGTTTGTGCATTAATATTATATATTTATAACGAATGGCCATCGCTACTGTTACAGTATTTGACAACAAAGTTTAAGATCTTAATAGTTTTAGAGAAAAAAATTAAACTCCAGTTAAAAACAAGCTATTTGTGAGACGGGTGCTGTACTGACACATATTCAGCCATTAGGGGGAGTGCTGTACTTTCACCTTGCAGTCATGCATGAAATATGAAAGGCATGTTCTGCTCATTTTAAATAAATCAATTAAATGATAAAAACTAAAACCATATCAAACATTTCATAATAGAAAACTAAAAAGCAAAATATGTGATTTTTGAAGAATGTTGGTAACCAGACATTTGACGGCATCATTGACTTCCATAATCAATGGGTTCCGTCAACTGTTTAGTGAGTGACAGACATTCTTCAAAAATATCTTCTTTTTTGTTCAGTGGAAGAAAGAAACTCATACAGGTTTGGAACAACTTGAGGGTAAGTAATAACAACATTTAAATTTTTGTTGTGAACTATCCCTTAATGTTTCTGAGTCTGTCAAGTAGAATTCTATTTACCAACAGACAATGAAAACTGACTACTGGATCAAACTGTCATTGGTGTCGCTTGCAGAAGAACACTCAGATGAGGCGGGATATGAGATTGTTGGATATGTGAGACGTGAAGAGAAGGGAGAGCACAGAGGAATGATTAGTGACGCGGTGTGGAAAAAAATGTGATGATGTTGGACATTGGTAGGAAGAGGAACCTTTCACCCCAGTTTCCATCCCGGGAGGATGTTGACATGACGCAGACCTAACATTTATTGGGAGTGCAGCTGGATGGCAAGGCCTGACTGAGCATAAAGGATCTTAGTCAGCTCTATTTTTTGAGATGGTAGTTCAGTTCTAGATTTACCATGCCTCGATTTAGGCCCATATTCACTTTTATCCCTGTACGAAAAAGACTACTGTGTAGGCTATTTGCACTACTGTCACTTCACTGTCACTGTGTTATAGTTAATAGGCTACACCTTTAAACTAAGAATCTAGGTTTTATTTAATTTTTTTCCAATTCTGTTTTATAGAATTAAAAATATTAAATGCAATCAAACTCAACATTTGCCGTCTCTGTGCCAGTAACACTCCATAACCCTGCAACCTAAAAAACTCTTTACAGCAGTGTATTTTTTTGTCATTTCTCCTCTCACTCGACCCACTCGAGAGATGCTTATTGACAGATGGTCCGGGCATTACCCGGCATCATGTTTTCACTGCCGACTTTATCTTGGCCTGGAGCCTGGACACACAAAAGGAAAACCAAGTTTATGGTTTAATTCCAACTCGTGTTTATGTTCTGGTATGATCATCTGTCTCTATAGCATGAAAAAAAAATATATATATATAATGTAAAATAATAACATAACAGCATTTGTATTATGATTATAAAAAATCAGACTGGAAAAGACAGTTCATTTGCCTGTCAAGTTTCTAAAAAAAAAAACTGAAAATTTATGGCTGGGTGTAATTATAATATTCTAATATTTATGACAAATGCATTTTTACAGCACAGCCGTGCCCAAAATTTTGAGGCTTTTCCTTCCCGTGTCTATGGTCAAAGCCCAGCTGCTGTCATGTGTGGTGATTGGGGGGTATTTCCAAATGAGGTAGCAGTTTGTCCTGGTGGCTTCAAGCTTCAGGGAACTAATACCCAATTTCCATTCTCAAAGACATGCACAAACATAACTCTGTGCTGCACTGCACATATTTAGTTGAATTTTTAAAGATAAAATCATTTGTTAATTAAATGGAAAGTTGTACTTCTTATAAATAGATAGGCACATGCACAAACACTTTAGTATGAATGTAAAATCCTTCCATTCAGTTTCACCCCCAGTAAAGCCCAGAAGTAAGTCATTATTCTACCCAGTTGTATTATTAAGTATGATATCAGGTTCAGAATCAAGTGAAACATTGCTAACCTTTCTAAAAAAAAATAAAGTAATTTAAGGAGCTAAAAAATGTTTCAACCAGAACAACTTATTTCAGTTTATTAATGTCATAGTCACTATATTATTCTTATTTCTAATTTATGATTTTTTTAGATGTTCTACCGAAGGCCAAAAAAATACACAATCATTGTTAAACTGCATTGGTCCAGAAAGATGATAGCTTTTTGTTTTGTTTTGTTAACTTTATCAACAATGGAGAACTGAAAATGTATACACCACTTACACACATACACATTTACCCATAAACACAATTTACTTTTTTTTTTTTGTTGCAATAGAACATCATGTACAGATATACAACTAACAAAACACATAATTGAATTTGTGAGTCAAAATTATAAAAACGGTAGATGATGGTATTTTACTAAAAAGACATAACACAAAATAAAAATACATAACATTAACTGTTTTGTGATTATCAGATGTCCAAAAGCCCTACATCTAATCCATAAAGTTTACCAAGAGGCCAGCTCAGATTTCAATTAGATTAAACACTTCTAATGACTCTCTCCCTCAGAACATCAAGTCCCACTGCCCACATCTCATCCTCTTTTGTGCCCCTCTGTGCATCTGCAGTTTCAGTCATCAGCAACTCATTACTGTCTAGATCCACAAAGATCCAGTTCCATTTCTTAACACAAGGATTTATCTTAAAATGCAACAAAGAGAGAGGAAATGATCCAAATATAGCAGTAAATCTGAGTTCAGAGCCTCAGAAGTGTCCAATGAAGATAAGCCTTGCACTTGGGAGAATTAGTCATTTGCTAAGCATCTCAAACAAGAAAACTGCTTTTAAGGGAGAAAACAGCCTCTCCAAAACATGTCTTCACACATTTAGGGCCTAAATACATAATACAATGTACAAGTGAAAACATACTCCAGTACACAAGCAATCAGAAGAGTACATAAATTGTCAGAGCCGGCACCAGGGCATAAAAAATCTTGCATTTGTAGAGGAAAGCAACCAACCCGGGTGCATTTGTAATCGCTTTCGAATGCGTGCTCGCTCTTTCACGCACATTCATTGGGAACTGGAGGGGGGGGGGGGGGCACAGTAACTCGTAACCCCCACCCTGGGCGCCGGCCCTGTATATTGTCCTTTACAAATTATGTTCTTTATTTAGGGTTAACTCAAACTGCTGTGGTCTGTGTGAGAGTGTTCTTATTGCTTCCCTCCTCTGGTATGATTGCCGTAGCCGAACAGCAATTGACAACGGAAATGCTAGTCTTATTGTCTCCGAGTCTATGCTCAAATGCACTGACATTCATAGTGACCGTTTCCTGCTGAGCAACACTTGAGGAGATTTTAAGGTCAGGATTAAGGATGGAGGGATCCACGCAGGTGTTGATCAGATCATCACCCTGGACCTTCTGCATGTGGAAAGTTCCATGAATTTTCAGCTCAAGAGTGGAGGTGACAGTCTGCATGCACACAACACAGCGGAAACCTGTCAGTGAGTTGTGCAGGTCGGGGTGCCTCTGACAGTGTTCCAGGAAGTCCTCCTCACTGTGAAGAGGAAGCTTGCAGATGCGGCAGTTGCCTGTGTCCAAGCTCCTGCTGTGGGTGACCTTGTGTTCAGTCAGAGTTAGCAGGGAAGGGAAGCGCTCTCCACAGATGGGGCATTGGCAGTGCTTGGTGGGGCCTAGATGAGTCTGGACGTGCTCCCACAGTGCCATCTCAGTGAAGAAGGTCTTGGAACAGTCTTTGCATTTGTGGCTCCCTTGGATTGCCTCCACTTTGCGCTTGAGAGTGCCACTCTCCCCGGGCTGGATGTGGTGATCTCGCAGCTGGTGGTTGGCGAGCAAGGACTGCATGGTGTAAGAAGCACCACAGATTTCACAGGCAAACATAGGATCGTTCAGTTTTGCCTTCCCTTTACTTTCAGTGGGAGGGCTAAACAGCGATTCCACCTTACCGACTCTTATTTCACTATTCACTGGCAGCATTCCAGCTCTGTCTTTGGCAACTGGTTCGGAGACAGGTGGAGGGGTCACGTTGTTACCTTCAGCACTCTTGGCACAGAGTTTCTCGTGTAAGGGCACCTCGAGGGGAGATCTGGTATTGGTACAGACGCAGGGACTGCATTTGTCGCTATGTGTTGTGATATGACACTGCAACTCAATGTCTGTGGTAAAGGACTCTGCACAGAAGATGCAACAGTACATCTTCCATTGTTTGTCAAGATGTTTCTGTTTGACATGCAGGTGTAAGTCATGTTCTTGCTTGAAGTCCCATTCGCACGACGTACAGTGGAATGTGGTTTTCTTGTTACTGTGCTCGGAGGCCAGGTGAACCTGAATAGACACCTTGGAGTCGAACACCTGCTGGCAGAGGGAACATCGGTAAAACACAACGGTGTGCATCTCAAGTAGGTGCCCATGTAAGTCTTTGACACTGTTAAAGGACTTACTGCAGCTTTCACAGATGTAGAGCGTAGATGAATTGCTAAAATGAGACATTGTGTGTTCCTTAAAAGATTCCTGGTTTGGGAAATCCGTGAAACACTCTGGACATGTAAGTTTTGGAAGCATACTCTTCAGGTGGGAACTCAAGTGAGTTTGAAACAGATCCAGATTGGTGTATTTAGCCCCACAGTGGTCACAGATGAAGTCGGTTGAAGGTAATGCACCATAGCTAGTTTTTTTGGCCACACTCTTGATTGATTGGGGTGACGGTGAACCCATTGTCCTCCTTTCCTCTTTAAGGTTCATCAAATTAATGTTATTGTGTGTCTTTTTGATATGCTGCATCAGTTTTATCTTACTGCTAAATGTAGGCAAATGGGTGCAGTATGGGCAGAATTGCAAAGACTTTCTTTCTGCAGTTTCTTCTGCATC
This sequence comes from Siphateles boraxobius, assembly GCF_051911475.1. Lineage (NCBI taxonomy): Eukaryota > Metazoa > Chordata > Actinopteri > Cypriniformes > Leuciscidae > Siphateles > Siphateles boraxobius. The sequence continues at coordinate 14,388,550 of NW_027509208.1, forward strand.
TGGATCAAGTTTCAGACTCTGTTTTTTACAGTGTGTCTGCCGCATGTGATTATCTAGCGTGTCCTTTGTCAGGAATCCTCGGAAGCACTGCGAGCAGAAAAAGACGTTGCTCTCTATTAAAGCTGAGTTGTGTGATTGGCGAACATGCTCTTGAAGGGCTTTCAGGTCTTTTAACGATGTGGGACAGAAGCTACACTGAAGAACTGTCTGAACGGCTGCTGTGATTGCAGCTTCAAGCAACACGGAGTGGTCTAGCATCACATTCGCCTCTTTCTGGTGCTCCTTTAGTTCAGATGGAAAAGTCAGGATCTCAGAACTTGAGTGGATTTCACTGTCCTTGAGTTGGGTCTGTGGACATGCTCTATGGTCCGTGTGGTTGTGACAATGAACAAAATCATTGAAAACCTTGAGCTTTTTGGAAAATCCTAAACAATTTTTGGAGACAAACTGAGACTTTCTCTTTTCTGCACAAGGAGACACTCCTGCAGCATTTGGAGTTGCTGGACTGGAGATGTGTGAGGTGGCACAAGTGCATTCTGCCATTGAGAAACACAACTGATCTTGTGCAGCAAAATCTGGAGGTTGTCTTTTTTCAGATTCCCCCATGTTATTCTGTGGATTATTTACAAGAGAGATATGTCGGGAGTACATACCACTGCCTTGTTCATACTGATTACTCAAGCCCTGTTTTCTTTTTGAGGGGCTCACACTGCTCATATCCCTTTGAAATAATTTGAGAGGTACTGAACTGTTGCCAGGCAAAGGGGTGTTTCCCCTTCTGCACTGATTAAGTCTCTGATGATCTCTATTTGTGTCTCCCTTGAATCTAAGGTCACATCCATCTTCATGGTCAGCGGAGGAGTGAGCAGAGGAAAGAGAAGCTAAACAACATATTTCATCTTCCTCAACATTATGATTTGCTATGGACAGAGAAGAGAGGAAAATGTATTTACAACTTTCATAAAAGAAAAACGTTTTAGCCAAAAACACACCACTAAATACACCATTAGTGTTTGGGAGTAACTAACTAAAAGTAATTAAGCAATGTTACTAAATTAAGTACATTTTCAGTATTGTGAAAGTAAATAAAATTTTTGTCAAAGTAGCAAAGCTTTTACAGTAACAAGATACTTTCTCCAACAAGGAAAACTGAAACGTGACACTGCTGTTTTTTTGGTATCACCCTAATTCATACCCTAACTGTTTTTGTGCAAGACAAATACTGTTTTTAGGGGAATTATATTGCTATGTTTTGTTAAATTGTGGTGTAGCTAACTACTTTTTAAAAATAATAGCTGCAGTTCAACTACTTTAAATTATGTGGGACTTGTATCTTCCTCAACACTACTCACTTTAACCACAACTATAAGAATTCTACTCTTCTATTTCAATAGGTCTGTCCTGCTGAAGTCTGGCAGGTTAAAGTAGAACTCAGGTTCATAACAGCAGACTAAACACCAAAAATATGAATTGGATGCTCTTTTTCACACTTTTTTAGATGTAATTAGCTCGGTATGTGGCCACATAATGAGTAGTCCCACTGTGACTAAAATTGCTATCAGTGTGAGAGGACCAGATTCTCAGTTTGAGCAAATGGAGTGCTGCTACTTTAAAGTACTAAACACACACAAGAGAAAAAAATAGAACCCAAATCATGGTAACAAATTGTAGACTAAATCAAAGGATTAATGTATCAGCTTAAAATGATAAGACATATTAAAAACATAAAAACGTTTCTTCACATGACTAGCTACTCCCATTTCATAATTCCAAAATCATTTGTGAAGGCATGATCATTCTGTTATTGTGCAAATAGGGAATTGCAAATATACCTAATTCAAAGGTCACACAAACATGCAGAAACACTAAATCCTGAATATACAACCCAGAGGTCTCTCTTCTTTTTAATCTGCCTGTGTAAGGGATACAGAGAGAGATGGATAAAATATTCACCGCAAAGGATACTATAGAAAGAAGGATAGTGCAGGAATGTATTTGCGTGTACCTGAACCATGGCAGTACATCTGTTGGGTGAATGATTCTGATTGCTTTAGGCTTGCACTCTTGTGTTCTTTAGCAACTTCATCCTTCTCTTCCCCACATTGTTCCCTCTCATCATCCCTCTCTTTTCTTCTTTCCCAGGAGCAGCGTTTCTTCCCCACAACCACGCTATCTTCCTTTGTATTTAACCTGTCAGCTTGACCTGTGGAGAAAAGATTGATAGCAAGAAAAGGTCATGGCCATAGCAGCTAAATATAATATAACAATACAAAGAAATCAAGCACTTTTTCCATCTCTGGTGGACCATTTGGTACACTATGGCACCCCTGTGGCATGAAAAAAACCAAAGAGTAAACAAATATCAACTTTTTTAGTCTGTTTTTTTTGTTTTTCCAGCAGGGGAGTACCATTGTGTGCATGTTTGCTCTTTAAACAGTCCATATAACATTTGTATTCTATGATTTCAAGGTGACATAACAGAGTCAGCATTATGACAAAACAGAAAATGAATATATTTCATTTGCAAACATAGAAATCTCAAGAAACTTTCAAACACTCATACTGTACACACATATGTGTTTTCTGTCATGTTTGGGAGTCTATTTTATGTTCCCTACTAAATCTATTCCTCACATAAACATTTATGGATCCTTACAATTTATTGTTGCGTTTTCATGTTTTATTGGGACTTTCCATAGACATAATGATTTTTATACTGTACAAACTGTATATTTTATCCCCTTACACTAACCCTACCCCTAAACCTACCCATCACATGACGTTCTGCATTTTTACAGTTTTAAAAAACATCACTTAGTATGATTTAAAAGCTGTTTTACTCATCGAGACAATAAATGTCTCCACAAGGACAAACATTTCAGATATTTTGTCCCCATAATGTAGTGTAACTTGGTTGTCCAAGAAACCAAATAAAACTATATAATATAACATTGATTATCATTATACATCTTTATCTGAATAATGTGCATCACGTCCAAGAGTGATGACAACCACCTCTCAATGAAATTAGATTACCCGAAAATGCAATGAAAGTTAAATGAAAGTTCTTGTCCAAAACAATGCAGTTTTCTGTTTTGAATTTGCGTAACATTAATCTGAAGCCTTATGATCGGCAACTAACTGGGGTCATTCATTCGATTTGTCGTGTTTCACTCAAGACAAGAAGGAAGCAAGTGATTAAATAAAAAACCTTTCGTACCTTTCAAAGATCTGGGCTTCGACTGTTTTCGACGAGTCATTGTAAAGGACTTCAGCAGCTGTCAACACAAACGGGTTAAGTTCCTGTCCACTATTTGCAAACGAAGGACAACACAAGAGGCAAGCAATATCCAATGCTTGCGTGTCGTTTCATAGACTGGAATAGCGGGAAAGCACATTAATATCACGGGCAAAGGGGATCGCCCCCGCCTACAGCAGCGGGATGACTCCATACACGCTCTGCGCCACCGGGGACGCGCGCGCGCGAGAGAGATGCGTAATCACTCAACACACACACACGCCGGCACTAGTTTATAGCTCAAGAGTTCTCAGTTATGTTTCACACGTCAATATTAACTTTGTCTTTTTTGTTTCCACTAGAATTCCGTAAAAGAATAGCAACACTGAGAACATTGTTTACACATAGCCTACAGCAGACTAAGTGTATTTTGGCTGTAGCCTATGTGGTTCTATGTGTATTATCCTGACAAATCTGAGCACAGTCTGAAATGTTGAAATCTCTTCTGAAAGAGATCTGTACTGCGGTGATTTCCTCAGGAGCCAAATACTTTAGTGAGTCTATTTGATCTACATTTAAACTCATTGATATCTAAAATCTCGTTGCTTTATTGTTTTTTTTTTTGTTTGTTTGTTTTTAAGTTGTAGACCTGGTCCACATGGCCATTTGACTCATTTTGCCTGAGCATCCAGCTAATTATTCCTTTTCTTTCTTTAAAATCAGAAGAAATTACACAACTTATCAAAGAAAAAATGTCCCTATAACATTATCAATATCTATTATATACCATCAAACATATGGTACTGTGGTGATGAAATCATCAGAGGAGCATCTCCTTTCATAATGACGTCTCGGTTTAATTTCTCTGTGGAAACGTTAGTTTATGAGCTGGCCCGTTGGATGGGCTTTGCTGTATATAGGGAACGTTGATTAGAAACCAACATCCCTTTGGGAGTCCGCTCTGCAATTGCTTGTTTCTAATGAGTTTTGAATTAGCTGCTGAGACACTTGTCTGTGACTGTTTTGTGAATAAAGGACAGAATGTTGCAATATCTGTGAGGTTCTGAGGTGCCAGCATGAACACTTTGGGTTGTTTCGAGTTGACTTTACCATAAAGGAGCCAACTAAACTGTCTTCTTGGGTATGAATCTGCGGTACACTCTACCTAAATAAATTGTATAAAGAGATAGGCTATTTGTGAATATGTGTATAGCCCTATAGTGTTGCTGTAAATAGACAGTATTGACATGCAAAGGCAACCTTTGCGCAGTGGAGATCCTGAAGGAAATAATGTATCAGCCAATCAGAGCATCTCAAGGGATGAGAGCTGTTATAGTTCTGATTCAAGCATCTAGCTGGTTTTATTATACTGTTCTGAAACAAATAGTTTGCCGTGAATCTGCTATAATAAAAAAGCCAATTGCCCTAGATTGTTCTTTTGATTTTATAACTTTTGAAAAATCCTAAGCAGAGAGAGAAGCTTGTGTAGTTCAGATGGTTTTTCTATGTCCAACAATTAAAAATACTTTTTCATCCTAATAATTCTTCCACAGAACTACAGAAACAAATTCACCGTCAATTTTCCAGTACATCATAAAATCTCATAATCAAATATGTATAAAACACAAAGGGGATTACTATTACTCCTAAATAGTCAAAATGAATGTTCTTTCATCATTTACTCAATCTGATGTCATTCCAAACATACATAACTTTATTTCTTCTGTTGATCTCAAATAAGGAGATGTTTTGAGGAATGTTCACAATGCCACTATGTTTTAAGGATGAACTTTCCCTTTAAATATAGTTTTCTCAAGAGAATCTGTAATTTATTCCAACAGAGGCTGCTCATGCAGGGCAGCATGATTATCTGCAGTGTATGAAATTCCCACGAGCCCATTATCTTTATGAACATTTTACTGCTGCCAATTCAAGGAAATGAAAAAAGAGTTGGGGCATTTTTAAACCAGGACATCAAGATTAATTATTGTGTGATATTAATGAACTTTGAAGGTTAATTTTTATTAATCAGCTAATTACAGAGCCAGAGATGAAGCTGATTGCTAATGATGATGATCCCAGCTCAGTCGGTGAACAAAACTGACTGATCTAGACTGGATCATAAATGAAAAAAAGACTTCACTTCAGTGTTTCTGTAACTGAGGTCAAGGTCAAGCAGTTTTAATTGGGTTGTGTGGTAGCGAGGTACTTTCTACCTGCAAAACTCAAGACGTTTTCCTTTGCAACTGACCTCCTGACATTTTGTTATACAGAGAAAATGTTTTTACATTAAAAAATTAATCTGCATAAAAAAATGAATAAAAAAGAATGCATATAAGTTAAATTACAGACTGAGCAACACGTGCAAACACAGTAGCAGATTTATAGTAACATAATACCCAGAAAACATCAGAAAAATGATTCTGAACAGACACACACCAGTGCACTTTTCCATATGTTTATAGCCCCCACAATCTGGTTTACTTCAGAACAGTGCTAATATGATATTAGCTGGGTCACACTTGCTCAGAGACCTCTTGTGTCCCACAAAGGTGACTCCCGTAAGAAAAGCTGAGGTTGTGAGTGTTCGCGAGCACTACAGACGGTCCTCATTAGCTTGGTTTGAGGGAATACACAGCTGAGGAATACTGGTGGGTGGGCATTTCAGTTTCTTTGAACATTGCTCCATGGTCTCGGAACACAAACTCTGTGCACTATTCCCAGATGCATCATATTTACTTTAATGTATTCTTATTTGTTGAATTTAATTAAAAGGACATTTTTAATAAGGTACGGGAGACTTGTGGCCTGTTCTCTGCAGGTTTACCGTGCTCTTGATGAAGCATTGATGAGAGGTTTGGTGGCACCAAAATGGCCTTCTTTGAAGTAGAAGCATGAAAGTGTTGGTTGGTAGGTACTTGTAGAGGTGCTTGTAAAATACGTCATGCTGTCTTCCATTTCTTCAAAATTGCTGAGGACTTGTATGATATCACAGTTAAATCGAGTGACTGAATATATGGACTGGAGTGGACATCTTCTTTTGGCAAACATTTACTGGAATTAAAAAAACTAGACTTCTAAAATGTCTTTAGAATTTGTTTAAGCTGCACTGATCAAATATGTAGACTATTTGAAAGACAATACAATATTAATAATTTTTATATAATGAATATTGTTACAAATTTTTTATATGAAAAATTAAATAAACACTTCAATCCCTGCAGAATAGTAGGCCTATATACACACACGGCTCCGAGATCATGGACATTTTTATATATCATTTAAACATTTAACAATAATATTACAATATAACAATATTTAATCTGTTAACTTGCATCCTAATATAGAAAAATGCCTTATTTCAGCCCTCACACCACCTAAAAGAGAAAATAGAGAAATTACAGTTCATTGCAACAGTGGCCTACTCTAAGTATGAATGTGTGTAGTTTTACAAAACACATCATGAGTAAATAAATAAATAAACGTAAATAGAAATCTAATGATTTATACAAAACAGCGAGAAAAACGGGATGCTATTGAAGAAAATCACATGAGGTCCTTGCATTGTGGATTACAAGTCCCACCATTCAATGCGCGCTATTGCTGCGCATGCGCAAATCAATTTCGAAACCTCCTGTGCTGCTAGTCGAAAGTCAGAGGCAACTATTTCACCTTAATTCACGCTTTTGTGTCTAGTGTGCAGAAATGGCAGCTAGATATGACAGAGCTATAACAGTTTTCTCTCCCGATGGTCACCTGTTTCAGGTGGAATATGCTCAGGAAGCAGTAAAGAAGGGCTCCACAGCTGTGAGTGTGTTTATATGGTTATATTTGAGCCGCAGCTTTAGCTCATTGGCTAACTGCTACAAAAATATACTCTCAAAATTGATATATGATTATTGTGAACAAGTGCTTGATACAGGAATAAACACTGTGATTGATTAAGACTGTTTGGAAGCAGCTGGGGTGTTCGCTTATTTGGTAGCAATTTTATTGATACGTTAGCTAAGCGTGACTTGCATGTTGCGGCTAATATTAGCATGGGCTATCCTTATATTAAACTAGATATATTATTTGATTCGCTTTATTTTGATCACATATGTATGTAAATGCATTTCAAATGCTGCACTAGTACACTACTACTAAAAGAACAATGAAATAATAAGGGTTTTCAACATTTTTGCCAATTAAATGATCAATGAAGTTACAGCTCCAGCAACTGGTTTTACTTGATACATTTCAAACGTCATGACTATTGAAATGTCCCTAAATAATTGAATGCCATTTTAATAGTTTTTGTTTGGTATTACGTTTTATAGCGCTTTTGCTGTAACTGTATGATTCATGTAGTTTCATTTTTAAGACCGTGTTGGGTAATGGCCAAAATTTCCGGTAGAGGGCGATGTGCCCATAGTTTAAGGTTTAGATAAAGTGAAAATAAAAGTTATGCATTCACACTAAATTAGTTTCTTGTCTGTAAAAGTTACCAGTATTCAGATATTAAAAAATATTTTTTTTAAACTGACTGTTTAACTATTTTTGCACATCTAAGGTTGGAATCAGGGGGAAGGATATTGTTGTCCTGGGTGTTGAGAAGAAGTCAGTGGCAAAGCTTCAGGAGGAGAGGACAGTCAGGAAGATATGTGCTCTGGATGAGCATGTGTGCATGGCCTTTGCAGGTAAGATTCATTCTTCTGTGTGTATAAATCAATGCCATGAAGCGATAGTTCTGTCGTTATAATGTTTGTCAGTAACCATTCAATTTAATTGTATGGAAAAAGAAGCCCTGAGTGAATGGTGACAAACTTTTTGTGACTTAACCCTTTCAACTGGCGCCACTAGATAATTAATTAAAAAACACTGACTTGACAGAATAGGTAGTGTTTAAAATGTTATAATATGGACTCTACAATGCATATAGGTGATCTTAGCATGATTTTACATTTGAATGTGTTTGTTTGTGTGCTGTCCAGGTCTGACTGCAGATGCCAGGATTGTCATCAACAGAGCTAGAGTAGAGTGCCAGAGCCACAGACTCACAGTGGAGGACCCAGTTACTGTGGAGTACATCACCCGCTATATCGCCACACTCAAACAGGTAACATCCCCTCACTCCTGTTGACATACAGGCCATTTAAAGGTATAGTTCACTCAAAAAATGCACAATCTAGACCTGTATGACTTAACCTCTTCTAGGGCTGCAACTAACGATTATTTTAATAATCGATTAATCTGTTGGTTATTTTTTCGATTTATCGATGAATCGGATAAAAAAGGAAAAAAAGCATTCATTTCCAAACCTTTATTTAAAAACAGAACTGACAGTACAAAAAAAACAGTGCAAAAAAATGGACTAACAAAAAAAACATACACATGTATGCTTTACATCTGCCAAATATATGGGCTTTTTAAAAATAAAGTGCACAAAAAGATGTATATTTTTGTTTAAAGGGACCTGAGCTGTCAGAACAATAAATTATTTATTAAAAATAAAGAAAGATACAAATCAGAAAACTTAACAGGATTTGTTTGAACGTCAGAACTTGTTCTCTACACTCGCACAAACTTATGTTTTTTGTCAATTATGTTATAATCTTTAACAAAATGTTTGACATTATTTGACAAGCAAATGCACACAAAAGACAAGTCTCGTGCATGGATAATAGGTAATAATTATAACAGAAGATAATATCTCTAGTCTATCCTAATATTAATTATAAATACAATGTATATAAAATATAAATACAATATAAAAAAAACAAATACAATGGATTGACCACCTCCTATGATGTGTAAGGTATTTTGCAGCTCATCCTTTCCGAGCACATAGTGAAGTTTCTCTGAGTCATTTAGAGTAAAGATTGAAAAATTCAGTGCTGCAAAGTGTGGGAAAAATATTCCCCTTGTAGTGGTACTTGGAACAGACAAGAAAGTGTTTTCATTTTCTGTCTGATTCAAATCACATAATTCAGTGGTAAGAATTTAATTGTTGTTTTTATTTATATTGTTGTCCATTTATCAAACTTCCATGCCTCTTATATTGTAATTATATATTAAAATGTAGTGTACCAATTTACTAATGCTCAGACACACTCAGTCTCTCTCGCGCTTGTTCGCGGAGTTCGCTTCGCTTTTGTCCAGTTCGGCGCCTCATAGATCTGCTCCGCTCCGTGCTCAACTCAACTTTTTTTAATTTATACTCAAACATCGCTGCAAATTATTGACTGGCGTAATAATCGCGCGACACAACGAATCGATAATTAAATTCGTTGCCAACTCTGTTAGTAATCGAATTTTAATGATTTTTTCTTGCAGCCCTACTCTCTTCTGTGGAACACAATAAAAGATTGAAAAATGCCTTGGTGTTTTAATCTGTACAGTGAAAGTCAGTGGGGTCCAATTTTGTTTGGACACCAGCTTTCTTAAGAAAACTTTATTTTGTGTTCTGCTGAAAAAAGTTAGTCTGACTGGTCTAGATCATGCATATTTTGAGTGAATTATCCCTTTACATGTGGGAGTGTGTGTTTGCATTATTCTCATAGCCAGACCTTCAGACTGACGGCTGAAGGTCTGGATTCAATCACAGCTTTCATTGGCCAAAGACTGCCCAAGAGGACCGAAATGCAAAGCATTGAAAGCAACCAATCACAGTTAATTTCGTTGCATGACATGTTTAGGGGGCATGAAAAAAATAGTCAATGTCCCTTCGTTAACAGACTAGCATGCGTCTAACAAATTATTAATTCAAGATAAATTGTTTCCCATTCTGTGCCTTAGCCTCAGACATCATGCCTTCAGATCGTTGGCTGAACGTCTGATGCATGATTTAGGAAAAATCTGATTGTAATTTTTTCCCTGATACAAATTGTGATTGAGATTTGTATTTAACCCCAGGTTTGCTATTTTTGTGTGATGATATCAACATGTCAAATATTGAACAAAATATTAAATATTACTATTGTAATATTTGACTGTAAAATAAAAAAAATATCATGGATGTCTTAATTTATTCATTTTCAGACGTTAAACCACCAAGCTTTTGTTCTGGTGGAAAACAGTAAGATGTCCTTAAAGCTTTCCTTTAGTTGACAACAGCTGGTTTGAGGTGTTTGTGTGGAAAAGAACACAGTGCCAAGCTTCACTCTGAAGCACACCGCGCATATATTTAATTAAATCGCAGCCTTTTCTATTCAATCACAGTAAGCCATATCACGATTTCAGTTTTATTTCGATTAATCATGCAGACCTAGGGTAAGAAAATAATAGATTTACAGTTTAATGACACTGTTACAATGTTTCATTGCCATCTATTCATTGTGCAACAGCGCTACACTCAAAGCAATGGACGTCGTCCCTTTGGTATCTCGGCTCTAATCGTTGGCTTCGACTATGATGGGACTCCACGTCTATATCAGACAGACCCCTCTGGAACATACCATGCATGGAAGGTAAAGTGGGAGCAGTATGTTTCCACGATGTTCAGATTTTACCCATTTTGCCACCGTATTGACCCTCTTCTCACCTGTGTTATCAGGCAAATGCTATTGGGCGCAGTGCGAAGACGGTGAGGGAGTTTTTGGAGAAAAACTACACAGACGAAGCCATTGCAAGTGATAACGAGGCCATCAAATTGGCCATCAAAGCCTTACTAGAGGTAAACACCATGTCACCACAGTAACACATATAAAGTTGACAGGATGAAACATGTTTGCTAAGGCAATTGTATATGATCTGTGCTGCACAGGTTGTGCAATCCGGAGGCAAGAACATCGAGCTGGCTGTGATCCGGAGAAACCAGCCCCTAAAGGTAATACATTTGATTTATGATTCTTTTTTGTATATTCATCAGTTTACAATTGTCTTGATGCAACATTCTTGCCATTCATTTAACGTTGGAACTGTCTCAGTAATCTGTCACATGACACATTTGTACAAATTCCGCCCCTCTCTCCTTTCGCAGATTCTGGAGTCCAAAGAGATTGAGACGCTGGTTGCCGAAATAGAGAAGGAGAAAGAGGAGGAGGCAGAGAAGAAAAAGCAGAAGAAGTCTTCGTAAATCACTCATGTGAATGTGTAGTTTTGTTTATACGGGCAGAAGCACTTGGCTCAGGCCCTTCACTGTACCATCTCCCTTCCTGCATCTCATCTGTTATGAGCACAGTCTCTCAGTCTTCTGCTGAACCCACAGCATGTATGAATATGCTTTTGTTAAAGGAATTCTTTTTCAAAATCTACGTAATAAAAGCATGTTTAGGGTTGGGAGTTACCAAGCAAGTCATCTGTTGAACACCTACAAGCCGGCCACGGTATGTCCTGGTCAGTTTTCACTCTTCTGTAAAGCTGCTCTCCAACACCACTGAGAATTCTGGGTTTATGTGCTCTGACTGATGTTTCCTAATAAACTCTTTTGGTTTGTACCAATGGACTGTTGTCTTTCTATTGTCATATTTATCACAAAAAACATGAAAATAAGACTTGATACAGCATTAGGTCTGTGATTAGACACTATGGATTGAGATCATTTTTATTTGACTGTAGTCTTTTACCAACCCTGATTAAATAACCTAGCCAGTTGCCTTAAGGTCTAAATCCATGATGAAAGATGTATATATGTGTGTCTGTAGGTTTAACATTTTTGGGGCCAGTAAGTTTTTTTATTTATTTATTTTTTTTATACATTTTTACATAAAGTTGATCAAAGGTGACAGTTAAGACTTTTTCATTATTACACACAAAGCTTATTCAAATAGTCATTTTTAACTTCAAGGAATCCTGAAAAAGTATCACGGTTTACACAAAAATAAAAAAGCAAAACAACAGTTATTTCAACATTGATAAATGTTTCTTGAGCAGCAAATCAGCTTAGAATGATTTCTGAAGGATGGTGTGACGAAGACTGAAAATTCAGCTTTGCCAATACATGAATAAATTAATAAATTAAAAGGAATTAATTTTAAAATGAATGTACTGTTACACACACACAATATACTGTATGTGTATATATTTGTGTCTATATATATATATATATAATGTATATTTGTGTGTGTGGTGTTTTAAACATTTAAATCTTTAAATAAAGAAAAGTCAACTCCACACAGATTGTAAATAAACCATTTGGGAAAGTTTTATATGCAAAATATGCTTATTTTGTGAACATAAGATTTTCTTTGATAGAAAACCAGTTTGAAACCATCCTGTAATTTCAATTTATTATCTAAAGTGATTGCTAGATTTGTAAATTTTACAAATAATAACTGACACATCTGACTATTGAACCAAACTGAGTAACAGACAAGGGAATCACATTTTGTCAGCAAATGAAAGGAGATGCCACAAACACCTCAGAACATACCAATCCAAATTCCTTGATATAGTCTGTCACAGAATTCCAGATTCATTGATAATTGAAAATGAAAATAAAGATAAATGATCAGGAGAATCACATATTGAATTGCAATGGAGTAACGGACGTGTTTAATTCGGGTAGTTCGTCTATGAACCACACTTTTACCTCAACTAACCTCGTCCGAGTGGTGCTTTAGCACTCGAGTTCCAAAGCTGTTTACAATGTTCAGCTGTTCTGCCTGAGAGGAGTTTTGGAGCAGTTTGGGATGGAAATTGATTGTGTGCCCAAGTGTATGAATGGAGACTAGGCCTATACAATGGCAAGCCATTTTGACTTATAATCATTCACAGGATATGAATTCTTCATATCAACAATTCAATTTTCACTAGTTAAAATGCTAATTCTTGATATCAGGAATTAGATTTCTACCAGTAACAATGGCAATTTTTGATATCAGGAATTAGATTTCCGCTTGTAAAAATGTTAATTCTTGATATCTGTAATTGTATTTTCACAATTTAAATGTCACCATTGGTAGACTGCCATTTAAATTCATTTGTTTGATATCAAGAATTGATTTATTACTAGTTGAAATTCCAATTTCACATAATCAGAAATTAAATTCTAACTAGTAAAAAACATACTTTTTTATATCGAAAATGATGTGGTAACTAGTGGAAATGTTTGTTCTTGATATCAACAATTGAATTGCTACTAGTAAACTTTTTTTTTTGATATCAATAATTCGATTGTCACTAGTGACAATGTTATTTCTGATATCATGAATGTGATTGTTACCAAGATAGCCATTTTAGATATCTGAAATTACTCTCCATATTCTTGATATCAGAAATACATTTTCAGATATCAGAAATAACATTCCAACTAGTGACAATTTAATCCTTGATATGAGGAATTTATATAGCAACAAAGTAATTAATGATAGAAAAAAATATGGTTTTTACTAGTAAGAATTGCATTTCTGATATGTGAAATTGGAATTTCAACTTGTAAGAAATCAATTATTGATATCAAAAATTGAATTTAAATGAGTCTATACAGTGACATTTAACTGTAAAATACATTGTATTTTAATGAATTATTACAAAATACATTATAAAATACAATATTTTTTTTACTAGTTGAAATTCAATTCTTGATATCAAGAATTCGTATTTCTGCGAGTTCTTGACGTCATTGTCGATATCAAGAATTCAAATTTTTACCAATGGAAATGTAAAAAAAATGGCCATTTTAACTGGTAGAAATCTAATTCCTTATATCAAGAATGATCATTTTGATAAGTGAATTGATATCAAAAAAGAATTTCCTGGGAATGAATGAAAGTCAAAATGGCTTGCCATTCTAGACAACATTTAAAACATCTTTGTTTTCATGAGTGCACTCATGCATAATAATGACGGGTAAATTACCTCTGTCTTCCTCCATTTGACGTGCTGTCAGAGGGACGGAAACCTAGAACGCACACATACTCTGTGTGCCTTTGATCTGAGGCAGTTAGCAGTGCATGCAGATGATGATACAATCAATAATTAATTGATTTGAAGAGCTGCAGTCTGGAACAATTTCACTGGCTTTTCAAGGAGTCCATCGAGCACACAGTTTTTTATGCATTAAGTCAGCATGCAGGACCGAATGCTGATGTAAACCATCATTGACTGAAGAACTTCATTGAGTCATGGCTAAGTGTGTTTACAAGCACTTTAAAATTGTTGAAGTCACAGTAAAACAACAATTCCTAATTTTTGTTTTTTAATGTTACTCATTAGCAGCACCCTGTCTGAAATTGCACCATGTACTGCCAGAGTAGGACTAGGCTACACTTGAAGACCTAACTTTTCGACCATTAAATAGCCTAATCAAGCGTAGTAGCCAAAAGTAATGTCCAGAGTGTATACTTGTTTTTAGTGTAGGGTACACGTTCGATTAAACCATCAAAATGGCAAAAAGGTTACAGGTTATTTCACTATGCAAAAAAAAATAATAAAAAAAAAATACAGAAAAACAAAAAGCTCACAGGAAAAAGCATACATTGATAATTCTATTAATAATTACAATTATGATTGTGTTATCACAAATAAAACAATTGACTCAAAGCACAATTATGTAAAATGCTTACGCAATCTTACAAAAACAAAGATTTTGTTAAAGGACAATTCCGGCCAAAAATGAACCTAGGGCTAAATAACACATGGGTACCGAGTCGACCGTTCTCTGGGATGCGTTTTCATGATAATAGAATGTTCCCAATTTTAACGTTAGTTTTAGTTTAACCAAAGATTAGCTTATAACGCTAGTGTATGGGGCATAGAATAAGTAAAAACCAGTCGAACCACGAACGCCGTACTACGTTCTGGTCGATAGTCACAGTTCAGCTCACATAGCACGGCGTTCGTGGTTCGACTGGTCGAGACTGTTTTCCAAAGATGGCTCCTGGGGGGAACCATCAGCCGAAAACTGAAGCCTCCCTGGGAGCCGCCATTGTAGCAGACCATCACCTGCTGTTAGCATTCCATTGACTACCATTCATTTTGACCTCACTTTGACAGCGAATAACTTTACATCTGAGGTGTCCAAAGACTTAATTTGTCCATTATTTATTTCTAAAGAAACTCGACAATGTATAAAAGGCTCCATTACTTTGTATCTTAAGTTTTGGCCCCGTAGAAGCCGTTTTTGTAAAAATAGGCTAACGATTGCATCATAACCACATGACTCGTTGTCGCACAGTAGAGAAATTACCGTATAGACAGGAGGAGAAGCTCGCAGGCAATCTTTTACTGTCTATGAGACAATCGGGGGGACATGGAGGCATAAAGTCAAGGGAGAAGCCCTTGAGAAACAAAATATTTCAAATATTTCATTTTTGAGGAATTAGGTGATTCAGATTTGTCTTGGCACAGCTACTAGAAGATTTACAACTGTCAGACAGGTTGCTCACATCACATCTATGGCGTCAAGCACAGTTTGAGCCTGTGCAGTACGCTCAGCCATCAGGACGTGAGTGGTTCTAATGGGCTGCACTTTTCTCCGTTGAAAAATCAAGGGGGTCGCTGTGTCCATTTCTTTTACTGTCTATGCTATAAACGCGAAGTGTATTGTCTTTATAAAATATCTTATTAAACTGTCTGTACACTTTCAAAGTTGTCAATGCTTCGGTTTGCAGGTAGGGACCCTCATTTATGCTACCGTGTTAGTGTGGGGCTATTTTGAGCCTTGTTATTAGTATTAACTAGCGATTTTTATTTTTACTTATTCTATGCCCCGTACACTAGCGTTATAAGCTAATCTGTGGTTAAACAAAAACTAACGTTAAAACTGGGTACATTTCGATTATCATGAAAACGCATCCCAGAGAACGGTCGACTCGTTACCCATGTGTTATTTAGCCCTAGGTTCATTTTTGGCTGGAATTGTCCTTTAATTTGAAGACTTGGTTGTCTTTGTGGTTGTTAATCCATGGTATTTGCTTCTGTTGAAGACGTCAGCCCACATTATTTCATCATATATTTTTTTTAATAATCGTGTTTAACATCGGAATACCAGGTGAAAAATTACATTACCCATGATGTTGTACAGAAAATTAAAGATCTCCTTAGTGCAATACTCCTGTAAAGGATAATATTAAAGCTACAATATGTAATTTTTTTTCGCCGCTAGCAGTCGCTAACCTCTTACAATAACAAACACGTAGGTTGATGACGCATAAGCGAAATTATGGAACTTGTCGTCATGCTGATGAATCTAATGTTTATGGATGAGTGAATACATTGATGTTTTTAACATGACTATGATATGAAGCAGGGCGCAATTGCTAATTCGAGACAGACATCAGCACCACACTTGAGTCCCGTGGATATAAATGAATAAGGACATTTCATTTTACCGAACTACCCCCAAGTGCAGAATTCTTACAAGTTTCATTTGTCAAATAAAATGACCTGTGTGAGGTAATGCAGCGCTGTTTCACGTGGTCTACATTATCACACAAAACTGAATTTGAGTGTGTTGAATGTTATGTTATACTATGTGTTAGTTTGTCTGTATGAAACTAGATCAACATTAGAATAACATACTGATCATATTCTAAAATTTCATCAGGCATGTTGAGCTATATAACATTGATTAGTTTTATTTGCTCACCTGTCTAATAAAATACATGCAAGAATGGCGTCTCTGTCAAGTCAAAGTTTGTCACGGATGTGGAGCTCTCGGCATCTTGAAAACGCCACACTGATTTTGATCCTCGTTTTAGTTCTCCTTTTGTCCCAAAGTCTGCTTGCCATGGTCCATAATGTTTGAACGCAGTTGTCCACGTCTGTCGCCATGGTTACTATGGCAGTACATGCGGAAACCAGGGATAACACGGATATTACGTCACTGACAGTGAACATGGACGAGCCGATATTTAAAATTGGAATTTCTCTGAAATTAAAAATCTTTGGGAACTTTTGGAATATTGCAAGCACACAACTGCTGGAAATATATCACACTGTGAAAGTGATTTTTAAATATTTTAATACAAAAAATCTCACATAACTATAGCTTTAACTAATACACGTCCAAGCGATGCTTCATCACCGTTGCTTTATCATGAATCAAATACAAACCAAGTACATCAACATGTGCATAGTTTCATACGTTTACATAAAGCTTTAATTTACATGCTGATCATGTAAACACTCAATTAATGAATAAAGGAAACCATGAAACACATACAATAACTACATACTCTGTACTTTATCTCCGCATCATTGCGCGCCAACGTTAACCGCAGCACGTTTGCTAAACATGTGCGCAGCACCGATCCTTAACACTAAACAGAGTTTACACATAACGAACACTCTCATATACATCGGAAAACAATTAATACAATGAACAGTCCTTCTTATGAAGCTATTAATAAATATATATACCTATATATAAAGAAATAAGCTGCTAATTATAGTGAGGATTTTTCAGCATACCACATTAGCTCCACCCACTCCCATGAAGCACGCTGTATGACGTAATCGAGTCGATCTCCCTACGCTCTCCAAAATACTGAAATATTTGTGTGCATATTTCGCAATAGACTTATAATTGTTGATTATATGAATAAAACAATATATTTTGAGTAGTTTTATATTTCTCCATTTTTAATTTGATTATGCTGTTTGCAAGCTTCATTGGATTGTAGTTCTTTTCCTTACTAAAGCCATGATATAGTCTTGTACCTTTGTTTTATCAAAAATCAAAGTTTGTAGTATTGTGATTCACTTCGTCACTGATTGGCTGGGTTCATGGCTTATAAATAACTCAGCAGTCACGGTGTGCTTTATGTATGGAAAACATAGCATTAATGTAACAAATAATTTTCAGCATTTTGAATTCAGATGTAGTCATTGCGTTTATTGTTCAAAATATAGGCTAATTAATTTGGTTTTAGGCTATGTCCATGTTACATTTTCAACTTGGATGCGTGGTATCATAATACCGAACGTCTAATTTGAAGGGACAAATTTCTCAGGCAGGATGTGTCATGCATACTTGGGACAGATGAATATTGTAGCTTGATCATAATGCATGTAAAAACACTTTGATATATTAAATTAAGCGTCCAATTTAGAACACTGGAGTCTTTAAGATCCCTGAATGAGTGAAGACTTGATTGAGTCAATTAGACGACTCACAATAGTTAAAAGTTACTAAACTACAGTAGATAATTACTCATTCATAACACTCAAAAAGAAAATCACTTGTCCAATGTCTTGTCACCTACAGGTGTAACAATGTAAATGAATGAATCTTAGCAAACCTATTTGATTTCAGATTCAAGTCAGTGAGATCAATCAAAATTAAAATGTCTTTCATTAAAACGGTTTCATGTCCTGTAAAAAAACCCTGCCTTTTTATTTGCAAAAAGGCACATTCTGTGCTTCAAACACACTCTTTGTTCCATTCACTGACATTCCTAAGCCTGTATTGGCATGTGAGGCTGTGTACCTCTGAATAGCATGCGCTCACACTCTCTGAGGGGACTGTGAATGCTGCAGGCATATCAATATTTAGCTCCCAGCTTCTCATTCATGATTATTCAGAGGTAATGGAATATTTTAGAATCCTGTACCCCAGGCAAGCACACAGAGTATTTAACTTTCTGAGGCTGAGGCAAAGCATACATTAAATCGACACATTTTGAGAACTTCCATTCAACTTACAAATGCAAAGACATCCATGACAGTTGAGGAAGAATGGCAATGCTAATGAAGAGATCTAAACCCTGGTTAATTATGTCATTGTTAGTCACCCTTTAGTTAACCTCGGTTTAAATCATTTAAGAGAGATGATCGGTCAGCAGTGGATCATATCATGAGAGACATCCTGCCCCTGATCTGTTGATTTTGGCTCTTGTTATCTTGATCTTGTTGCAGAAAAATCCTCCAGGGTATGTATTGTCCTGTTTCTTTCAGCTTCAAACCCTCTGGCTGTTTGTACTTCCTATTGGTCTGCTCTAGTTCTTTTGTCATGTTCTGATTGGTTGGTCAGTCTCAAGCTGATTTGGGCTCTAATGAAATATCCTGCTTTGATTGGTCAGTATTGTTGTCTTGAACACTGTCTCACTATGATTGGTGGATGTTGTTGCCTAAGGCCGCATTTGTGTGATTGGCTAGTCGTGCTTTGTTCAGGGCATCCACTGCCCTGGAGCGTATACACAAACCTCTGTACAATACCCAATCGAAATGCAACAATAGTTCAGAATGATTGTAACAGAAAAAAAAATAAAAAATTCTGAGTAAAAATTGTAATATTGGGAAGTTACACAAACATTAAAGATCAACAAAAACGGTTGCTGCTAATAGTGTTTAATTAATTATTTTGTGCTTCCTTACCAGCCAATATGTCTGTACAGTTTATTCAATATTCAAAACAAGAACAGGAACACAGAATTAACAAAATTTAAATTTGAAAAAAAAAAAAAAAGTATTATATAATCTCTTGAACTTGCTATAACACAGAACATACCTCAAAGGTTGTGTGTGGTTATCTAGCCTAGAAATGCTTTATACAGCATTAGAGTGTGTCTGAATGTGGGGTCTTGCTCCATGCAGAAGGTCAGATCTCTCATAGTGACTCGAATTGGAGCTCGAGTAGCAAACTGCCCGTACGAACCTAACAACTGAGCAGACAGACACAAGCAAAATGAGTTTCTTGAGCCACATTGGCCTACATGGTTTTTCTCATGAAATCAAGTCAAGAAATGGGTAATAAAGTATTAGCAGCTCTCGCTTGCTATCATCACACAGCTCTTGTGAAAATGAAGAACACATTAACATACTTTATTTAGAATACGTAAAAAAATACTTTACATTCAGTTCACACTTATATCAGGGTGCTCTTAATGTTTTCAGAGTCTTACTTGCATGTTAGTTGGAATTAAATGATTTATTACAGTTTAAATTTATATTTAATGCAATTGAATGTACACAAGCATTTATGGTAAAATAAATGATATGCCTCTATAGCAACTTGTATGTCATGTATTTAATTAAATTACACATAAATTGTAATGATATCAATTTAGTACATTTCAAATAAATTAACTTCAAATGTAATATTGAATAACACCAGTTACAATTATAATCAAGTACTTTACATGTGCTTTAGAATGTTAGTTAGGTGTATTTCTTTCAAGCACAAGAGATTCTAAAACAATGTTTGTACTTAATTTTACTTACTTTTTTAGTTTTAAAAGAATACTTGTGAAAGTGTACTTCTTAAAAGTACACTAGAGTGGCCTTTTATTTAAATAACATTATATATCCAAGTACAGTTTTTTTTCAACATACTGTTAAGACTTGGAAGTACACTACAAATGAACAATCGATACACTAAAGCACACTTCTTTTTTTATAAGAAGAGCTATAATGAATTCATTACATTATTCTTTGAGAAATCACTGAATCATGAGAACAAACACCTCAATCCTGGAATAAGAAATATAGAATAATAAAGAGAAAGATTTAGGCATATAAACAGTTATCGAATAAATGCTGCTGCAGATAAATTAACTTTTGAAACATGGTTTGAGTCTTTTAACCTTCCTGTTTTCCTGCCAACTGCACTTGCTCTTTATAGAGACGCTAATCTACTACAGAGATGAAACCTCAAAAAGAGGCAAATACTAAACCTCCCTAGGCACAGGGGGCTTTTGTTCTAAAATGCCTGTGCAATTTAAGCACACAAAAACTCAAAACCATCTTTTCACTTATTAGCATTCCCCTTTGCCTAAAGGAAAAGGAATTCACAAATGTAAAAACTAATTAAACTAAACTAACATACAATGCTATGGTCTTTTGTTTAGTCTTTCCTTGTCCTTTTTTCTCATAAATCTCATAAAATCACGAACAATAGCACATGGTATATTACAGATTGAGTGAAGTCTTTCCCCTTTAGTCATATACAATGCCATTCAAAAGTTTGGGGTAAGCAAGATTTTCTTTTATTGAAGGAAGTCTCCTGTGCGCACCAAAGCTGCACTTATTTGATCAAAAATACAGTAAAAATAGTAAAATTATGAAATGTTATTGAAATAAAATTTTTTTTTTAAATCAATTATTCTCTATTGAAATATATTTTAAAATGTAATTTATTCCTGTGATGGCAAAGCTGAATTTTCAGTATAATTACTCCAGTCTTCAGTGTCATATGATCATGATTCTATGCTTATTTGCTCTTATTATTATTATCAATGTTGAAAACAGTTGTGCTGCTTAAAATAATCTTTTTTTGGGCAATTGTGATATATTTTTTCTATAATTTTTTAATGAATAGAAAGTTTTAAAAAAACAGTAACTTATAACTTTTGTAACACTGTAAAATAATTTACTGCACTTTTGATAAATTGAATGCATGTGTAGAATTAATTGCACAGTCAGAGGTCATGTGCAGGTTCAAAGTTCAAATTCAAACATGGAGCGCTTAAGTAGTAACATAATACACAAATTCCCTTCCTAAAGGAGTTTACTAATATTTAAGAGACAAAAGCAAATGTGCAATTTCATATGGCCACACAGGAAGACTTACATGTGTGCTTAATAAATGCCACAGCTTGTCTCAATCCAGACAGAAATTCAAAAATTACTAGACTGTTTATGCATGCGAGTGATTTTGAACACGTATGTAAACATTTCCTCCACATCTGCACAGAGTGAAGTATGAAGAAAAGTCACAAACACACAGGGGTGGTTGTATAGACACGTGCAGGTACCTGGTTGGCCCCTGAGCCAGGAGCCTCCAGATATTTCCTCTTACGGGGCCCTAGGGCTGCCAGCGCTGCCAAATTTGCATCTCTGTGCTCAATCTGTGCCAACTCCAACTGCTGCATCTAAAAAAAAAGAGGAAAAAGAGAGAATGTGCGTTTGACAGGCACTCAAAAATAAAATCACTCTTTCCATTGGCTCACCCAAATCCACATGGAATTTAAAAAAAAAACTTTAAAAAAACACACGGAAAGCTGTTATTGGTGATGAATCTTTCATTTTAGCAATATTGATTTTACCGATAACCTATGACAAAGAACCCAAGTAAAAGGCCTGAGCCTGAAAAAACACACAAATATGTTACGTGCTCTCTAACACATGAGTAGATGAGCGTTACCTTGTAAACAGACACACTACTCATCCAGAGGGCTTTCATTACATTCTGTTGCCTGTTTAGCCACAGGCTTCAATTCCAGACCCAATATTAGACTCAATTAAAATGAGCCCCCAATTAGAGAGCCTTGTCTCCAGGGTATGTGTATGTATGTGTGTGGATTTGTCTATGTGGGGCACAAATGGGACTTTATGAAGAGTATTGATCGTCCTCATTGCTATACAAGGGAGCAGAAGGAATGAAAAACAGGTTGTGGAGGAGGGACATATGTATTTTTATTAAAAACAAACACACAGAAATCCCTCTACCTCTTTGGCTCGCTGTTTCAGGCGCTGTTGCTCTGGGTCTTCACTGTTGGAGCGACTCTACACACACAAAAAAAAGTAAATTTCAAATGGAGACAGATTAATGGTGTTTTTCCCCTCTTTTGTTGAGTTTGCTAGTTACTCTGGCAATGCGGAGAAGTGCTTCTCGCTCCTCTTCCTCCCTCCTCTCTTTCTCCAGTCTTTCCAGTTGCTCCATGAACTTCAGCTGAGAGCGCACGTCATTGGTCAGACTGTAGCGCCAATCATCCTCAACACAGACAACACACACCACAGCATCACATTAGCATCCAACAAGACACAATTTGAGACTATGGTACACATCAGTTTAGTCAACATGAAATAGCATTAACAACCTATTTTACTTCCATACTGCGATGCAATTCAGGGAAAAAACAGGATGCACAATAGTTGCCTAAAACAACGGCTACATCTGAAATCGTATATTTTCTGAGTAGGTACTTCTTTGGAATAATTACTTGATAATGTTAAAAAAGTATGCTCTATATAGTATGAATGTGTGTAGTGAATGTAATCTGAACGTACTACATCTGTTATGGGTATGTGAGCTACGGCGTCAGTTGCGTTGCTTCACTCCCATTCAAAAAATCTCTCCCGTGGCCTCATGGGATAGTAGTGTTCATGGTATGCACACTTCAGAATCTTGCAAGCAGCAATAAGTCATCTGGGTATTTTTCACCTACGGTTTTATGAATACTGCGAATTCTGACATACTATTTTCATTCACGTCTGGCACCAACTATCATGCCACATTCAAAGTCACTAAAATCACCTTTCTTCCCGATTCTGATGCTCAGTTTTAACTTCAGCAAACTTGACCATGTCTACATTCCTAAATGCATTGAGTTGCTGCCAAGGATTGGCTGATTAGATATTTGCATTAACAAGCAGTTGAACATGTACCTAATAAAGTGGCCTGTGTGTGTATATATATAGTTTTTTTAAATTTTGTCTACTGTGTGTAAGGCATGTTTATACCTTATAAGAGATCTGTCGATGTTGTGCCACAACGGTTAGCTTCTCCAGCAGGTCTCGAAGTCTCTCTTGTGTTGCCAGAGAGAGCAATTCAAGTACATCAGGACAGACCTCTTTGATACTCAAAGAACCACCTATGCACACACACAATCACACACATTTGAACATGTGAGAAGCACTCACTCAATTCACTTACTTTATCTGAATGTTTTACCTAGATTTGTTGGAAAAAGAATCAAAATGAATCAGTATTTTCACCCACCCAATTTGAGTCAGCTATACATTTCAGGACTGCATCTAAACATTTCAAAAACTCAGACAATTTCAGTCAAAAAATCTTACTCCAGTAATTACCAGGCCCAGACAGAATCTGAAAAAAAAAAAAAAAGTGGTGTGGAATGATTTAAAACAAGTTGTGGGCCTGATTAATCACAGTTCCTCAAGGAATCACAGTTCTGTTAAAATGCTGAATTAGTATAAGATTCCTATTTACTGCCTGACAGAAATGGAAATTCTGTAGAATTAGAGGCGACTGTCTTCATCGAGCTGGAATCCAGTGATTTTGTTGTTTTCCTCTGCTGTTTATATTGTATTCACATTTCCATAATGTCAGACATGCTTTGTTCCTGTTGGTCTGTTACGCTTGCAGAGTAGACAGACATCTGCAAACACTCCAATTCCATCTCATTTTTGCCCTTTCTGCTGATGCGGACTGAGTTCCTGCGAGGCCAAGCCTGTCTCTTTCATTTCCACATTCTCTCTTTTCGTCTCCTCCTCCTCCGCACGACTCCCCCTACCTCCTGGCTATCTCCCTCTCTCCCTCCCTCCGCCTCTGTCGTCCTTTCTCTCCCTTGTTCCGATGCTTTTTTGATCAGTGCAGCAGAGTGGATTCCTGCCACTCTGGCAACTTTGCGCGGCTCGGCAGTCATTAGCATACTGATTAAGCAGAACAGGCTCGTCAGAGATACCACTGATCAAAGACAGAGACTGCACTCGTGTGTCACAACACAGCACAACATATGCCCAAAAAAACACAGACAGGATGCATGCCGTAGAGGCAGAGCTGAGGGAGGTGAACAGACTTTGACAAACAGAGATGGGGGGAAATGCAATATCACTTTGAGTAAAGATACACTCATGTACAATAAAAACATTGATCGCTAATAGCTGAGTGAGGTCAGTGAAACATGGACGAGTTCAGGAGTGTCACTTTTAAAACATATTGCAATATTTGCAAAATTACTCATTTGAAATGTAACTAAGTACGCTATATGAAAAGTAATGAGTTAAGAATCTTTTGGGTTTCTTTTTTCTCACTGTTCGACTCTCTTTTCTCCAGACTGGAAGTGCTCTGCCTAGCTTGCAGGGTTGGTTTTACATTCAGAGTCCTAAAAACACCTTAAACTAGTAGGTTTAAGATGATCATAGCTGATTTAAGATGGTCTTCAGCTACTCTTGCAATTTGGAAGTTTGTTTAGCTGGTCTGCAAGTTTCACCCCCAGCCTGAACAGCTGAAAAAAGCTGAAAAATGAACCCCCCCCCCCCCCCCCCCGGTTTTGGGTGGATGGCAATGACATATTTGCAACATAAAGTTGGTAACTGGGATTATTTAATGTTATTTTTTAATATCTTTTAATACAGAATTTGCAATTGAGGGAGTATTATGCACCAGAAGCCCAAAAAAGCTTTTAAAAAATGATTATCATCATGCTTATGTAACGGACGTAGGCCAGTAAAAGCTGTGCGTGTAAACATCACTCCCCTGATCTCAAAAGGCATGTTAGCGACAGACGCTAGTGGCAGTGGTCCTTAGCCTCCTCGTTAGAGCGCCGCCTCCCACGCCGGAGACACCAGTTCGAATCCCGCTTGGAGCGGGTTGAGTAGGACCGGTTACATTTGGTGCCAATGACCCAGATGTGATAGAGGTTTAGGGGGGGTGAGTGTAACTGTTGTAGGCCAGTAAGAGCCGTGCGTGTAAACATCACTCCCTTGATCTCAAGAGGGGCGCTAGAGGATGCGGTCCTAAATCACTAGAGAATGTCGAGCTGGTCCGGTTACATTTGGTGCCGTGACCCAGAAAGGGGTAGGATTTAGGGAGGTGAGTGTAATGGACGTAGGCCCGTAAGAGCTGTGCATGTAAACATCACTCCCCTGGCCTCAAGAGGCACACTAGTGACTGATGCTAGAGGCTACAGTCTTTAGAGTCCTTGTTAGTGTGCCCGCCTCCCAGTTTGAATCCTGCCTGGAGTGGGTCGAGTAGGACCGGTTACACTCAACTGAAAGCTAATTTACACCGCACCAACAGACACTTCGTCTAGTTTTGTCAGATCAGTGTGTTACCCCTGTCGGAGTCTGTTGGCTTCTGTCGTTGCTTTGTTTTCGAATTAGAATGTCTAACAAGTGACATTGCTTTAATCTGGTGACTGTCGCCGTTGGTCTGTGTCTGTCGGTGCAGTGTGAATTGGCCTTAACGGACAACAAGACTCCAGTTGTCATGACAACAGCTAACCGCAAATTAATTAGGTTATTCTGTCTTCTATAAATATTGTAAAACTTACAGTTAAACTCTGCAAGTGCATACATTAAGTATCTTATATGAAAAATTTGTGTGGGCGTGTGTAATTGAATGGGTTTGGTGAAGTTACCAATGTGCAGCACTCTTGTCTGGAGGGCTGATGGGAATAAAAAGGGCTCCTCTTGACAGGAGCGGATCACTGATCCCACGAGCTCAGAGCCAGAGGCCAAAATACGGGCGCTCTCCTCACTCAGGTTCACTCCGGCCATGGAGGCCACATCATTTATGTCATCGTCATCTCTGAATGAAGGTCAGACAATAAATGAAAGAATAGGACTTCACTGTTTTGTCTTAAAATGAATATGCTAACAGTGTAGGTCATTTGGAATTCTTAATCTACAGCGAAGTGATTGCCTTTCACATTTATCCAAATAAAGAACCAATATGCACATTCACCCACTGTGCAGCAGGGAATGGCCGCAAGTCAGAGCTATTACCGGAAAGAGCCTGAGGTGCTGTCCTTGAAGCCGTGTGCCTGTGCTGGAAGGGGCGGCTGAAAAAAGTGTGTTTTAGACGCCTGAAGGATGGACTGCCGCACAACAGCACCTGTGGGGACAGAATAAAAATACAGATATTTTTATCAGCTCAAAATGAATTGGGACACTTGGAGGTGAAAGAAGTATAAAAGTAATAAAAGCTCACCTAGTCTTTCAGGGTATTTTAATCAATAAAAAGTTCATGTAAGCATACACATAATATGTTATATATGTTTATATTTATACAAATGTATATATATATATATATATATATACACATAGGCCACTCTATTAGGTACATGTTCAACTGCTTGTTAATGCAAATATCTAATCAGCCAATCCTTGGCAGCAACTCAATGCATTTAGGAATGTAGACATGGTCAAGTTTGCCCAAGTTAAAACTGATCAGAATAGGGAAGAAATGTGATTTAAGTGACTTTGAATGTGGAATGATTGTTGGTGCCAGACAGGAATTTTCAGTATTTCAGAAACGGCTAATCTACTGGGATTTTCAAGAACAACCATCTCTAGGGTTTAAAGAGAATGGTCCAAAAAAGACAATATCCAGTGAGCGGTAGGTCTGTGGGCAAAAATGTAAAAAAATCTGAGGTGAATGGACAGACTGGTTCGAGCTGATAGAAAGGCAAGAGTAACTAAAATAACCACTCGTTATAACTGAGGCATGCAAAAAAGCATCTCTAAAAGCACAACACGTCAAACCTACAGCAGCAGAAGACATACCGGGTGCCTCTCCTGTCAGCTAAGAACATGAATCTAAGGCTTCAATTTGCAGGGGCTCATCAAAATTGAACAGAAGATTGGAAAAATGTTGCCTGGTCTGATAAGTCTCAATTTCTGCTGCGACATTCAGATAGTAGGGTCACAATTTGGTGTAAACAACATGAAAGCATATCCCTCCTTGTATCAACGGTTCAGGCTGCTGCTGGTGTAATGGTGTGAGGGATATTTTCTTGGCACACTTTGGGCCCCTTAATACCAATTGAGGATTGATTAAACGCCACAGGCTTCCTGAGTATTGCTGCTGAACATGTCCATCCCTTTATGACCACAGTGTACCCATCTTCTGATGGCTACTTGTAGCACGATAATGCACCATGTCACAAAACTCAAACTCATCTCTTTCTGTTTTCTAGAACATGAAAATTAGTTCACTTTACTCAAATGGCCTCCACAATGTAAAGAATTTTACATTGTTACAATATCTATTTTAAATAAATTATTTTCTTTTGAACATTCTATTAATCAAAGAATTCTGAAATAAAAGTATCACAGTCTCCAAAAAACTATTAAGCAGCACAACTGTTTTCAAAATTGATAATAAAAAGAAATGTTTCTTGAGCAGCAAATCAGCATATTAGAATGATTTCTGAAGGATCATGTGTCACTGAAGACTAGAGTAATGATGCTGAAAATTCAGCTTTGAATTTTAAATTGTAATAAAATGACACAATATTACTGTTTTACTGTATTTTTGATCAAATGCATGCTGCCTTGGCAAGTATAAGAGGAGTCTTTTAATTCAGTAAAAGCAGTTTCTACCTGTTGGGCAAGTTTTGTTTTGAAGGACCATCTGTTTGGGTTGAGTTTGCTTCTGTGCAGGTAAGCCCACCTGAGCTGATGTCAAAGAATGTTTGACGATTAGTCCTTTAGGCTGCTGGATCACCTGACATAGTAAAAACAAAGGCATTAGGAAGTCAGCATGCAAATAATATTCCTAAATAAATACAGTAAAGATGCAAAAATTATGCATATGAAAATATTCAAAGAAGGTAAGCTGGGTTTGGTCCACCTCGAGGACAGGAGCACTTCCTACAAACCCTCAGAGCACTTTCTGATTGTGAAGTAATCAAAACCTCTAAAGTCTATTCAGGTATATGGGAAATGAGCTTCTGTATTTCAGTGGAAATCCATCAAGACGTCCAATAAAATGCTGGTATTAGATTACAGAAAAACAAATCTTGACATTATTTGAATATGATAACATGACATTCCTGGTACGAAATAGGGTAAGACTCATGCATCTTTGTCTCCGGTGTAAAACTAATTTGCCTCTGCTTGGGCTTGTGGGGTACTGGTGGTTTTAAGTGAATTAGCCTGTACACCGTGGGCGGTGGTGAGTTAACCAGGAAATGAAGACAAAGTGAAGAGAGGCTGTCATAAAAATGAACCAGTACGCTGGGAAGGAGGCAGTGTGAAATTAGAGTGTTTCTCTCTCAAACAAACACACACAGTCTACTGAGTCAACTATTACATAAAACATCAAAACGGTGTATTCAGGATCCCCAAACACATACCTGAATTCCAGACACCATATGGTACTCTAACTATTGATAGAGAAATCATATCTGCATATTAACATTACAATTATGCACATCCAGGTTTGTTTCCCTGGTGAAAACAGCAACAGTGAATGATCATTTGTTTTCTTTATTATCGAATTACTCTTCCGTTGTTTCATATAGGCAAACCCCTGAAATCATCATGATAAATGACAATGCTGGGACTAAAAATGGGCTGGGGTTTACCAGATGAGCAGATCTGGTTGGCTGGTTGGGTTTGAGGGAGGAGCTGATAGATCCAGTGGGCTTCTGGTTTGTGGCCTTGGTTGATGCTGAATCAGAGGGCTTGAGTTGTGCGCACTGCTGAATGAAGAGCTGGGAGTTTGGGGTGAGCTGACGGACAGCTGGCAGGCTCCTCTGAAAAAAATGAACGTATCAGGATCAGTAGTTACACTATGTGTCTCTAATTTAGCTTATACCAAAGAGGTTGCGCCTCATTCATACATGAGCTGTGAAGATCTGATAATAGACTTCATCTTAAAATCAGGTCAAAAATGAGGTCAGCACCCTCATATGTACCCATCTGACTTTGTTGAAGTTGCTGATGACATCGAAATGGGACATCTAAATAAAGTTGACCTCCGAAGACGGGGGGGGGGGTTGGTCAGGCAAAAAAATAAATAAAAAAAATAAATAAATGGGTTTTATAAGTGAAGAAGTGGCAATCACCTTCAGGAAAGGCACTAGATATGGCTGAGGGGACGATTTGAGCTCCATGTAGAGTTTTTCAGTGAACTCCTCTGCCTCTAGTTTCCCATCCTACAAGCAGAGAAGAAAACAAAAGCCTTTTTAAACATATAATGTATTATGATATATATATGTGATACATTGTTATTGAAAACAGCAAGTGACATACCAGCAGGTCTTTGACAAGAGCTCGGACGTTTTGGGCCATGTTGGCCGAGCGAGTGCCGCTTGATGCTAGCTTCATAAGAGTGACCAAGAAGTTCTTACACTTCTTCACATTCTCCAAGGTCTCCTGATGATAAAGATTCAAATTCAATATTCAAGGGGTATATTCAGTGTTAAATTGGGCCGGAGCTCTCCCCGGCACATAAGAAGGCTCGTTTGTGTCCTGATGTTCCTGTTTGCAGTCAGTTGCCTACTGGAAATGATATCACATAAAATTTGATGAAAGTGATGCTTTTGAAAACATAATTCTGACAATAAATGAAAGATTTTTGAAATGGCATGTCTATTTTGTCTCGGCGGAGCTGAGATGAGAACAATCGGAACACGGCAATATTCTTGTTCAGCTGCTTAATCTCGATGTCAGTCGACCATGATCGCACACCGCTCACGCATGCGCATCTAAGTGACACGGATACAAGTACGCAGCAATATATAATGAATGTACCTGGGAGATCCGTAGTTGACCGAGATGTGGAAGTGCGCAAAAGTTCCAGAAATTTACAAAAAGTGTGGAGAAATGACAAGGTAAGGAAAATAAGACTAAATACAAATTAAATAACAAGACTAGGTTGACCATGGGTAAGCTCGGTGGTTAATGGAAATTAAATTAACCATTTATTCTCCAACTTTAAGAGATAAATTGAAATGAGTGGAGCATATCCACCCAAGAAGAGGAAACTGACTTATTTCATCAAAAGGTGGGCTGATATTCCAGACATTTTAGCATGACTAGCTCTGTAACATGTTGGCAGTAGAGATGGGACGGTATGAAAATTACCAAAATTATCAGTTTTCGGCATTATCGCGGTATTTTTTAAAAGTGTGTTCAATATATTCAGAAAGCACGTACAGCCTGTTTATTTTGGATAATTTTTAACCCGAAAAAGCTACGGACTGCAGCTTTAATAATAGGCAGGTTGTAATGAGGCAACCACTGGAGCCAGAAATCAAAACTACATACTTGGTTGTAAAGCTGGCAGCTTTGAAGAGTTTATGTTGAGTTCTGTTTAGACTGTGTGTGTGTGTGTGTGTGTGTGTGTGTGTGTGTGTGTGTGTGTGTGTGTGTGTGTGTGTGTGTGTGTGTGTGTGTGTGTGTGTGTGTGTGTGTGTGTGTGTGTGTGTGTGTGTTGTAGTAGTAAAGAGAGAGAATGGGAGAAGGAAGTTTGTGTGAGGTGGACCTGGTCACCACAGACCCAAATCTCCTCAGCTGTTGCTACTGTCATATGCTACACTCTCTTCATGTGGCACATTATGTTTGGCACATTGTATGGGTCACTATATATAATAACAAGGTAGTACAATGTGTAATCAAGTGATGACTGATTAACAGGAATGTAAATGCTAAATGTCCTAATACCGGTTGATACTACAACAATCCAAAGTATATGCTCTTAACCTTGCAGTTTTTCACATATCATGTAATACTAAATTCCTCCATTTCTTTACACAAAACTCTCCAGAAAGTGCCATTTAATGGGTTTTTTTTTTTTTAATTCCCGGGGGGTGGGGTGGGTATAACCCATACCCCCCTAGGGAGAGCACCCCCATATAATAAATCCCAATTTAACCCCTGGGTATATTCATATGTAATATAAGACAATATTCATAGTGATACCATATACTGTATATATATATTTATATACATTATATATACTATAATTTTTAAATACAATATTTTAAAATAGTTACTAATTTTAATTTAAAATAATATTTTGTGCACACTCATTTCCTCTAATTTTACTTTCTAATGTTAAATTAAGAACTTTTCAATAACTATAACTAATAATAATAATTAAAACTAATTTCATAACATAGTTATTATAATGCTGTGATGCCAAAATATACTTGTAGCTTACCGTTTTATTTTTAGATTGTTAATAAAAAATGTTGGCAGCACTTTATAAGGTCCCATTAGTTAATGCACTAACTAAAATGAACGAACAATGAGCAATATATTTGTTACAGTATTTATTATTCTTTGTCAACCTTAGTTAATATTAACAGATACAACTTTTTCAATAATATTATATATATATATATATATATATATATATATATATATTATTATTTTTTTTATGTTGAAATTAATATAAACTAAGATTAATAAATGCTTTATAATAATATTCATTGTTAGTTCATCTGAATGAATGTAGTTAACTAATGTTAATGTAATATGTAAATGTAAATGGAACCATTATTGTAAAGTGTTACCAAAATTATGATTTCAGCCATTTATTGAACATTACATGAAAATAATTATCGGATTTTCTGTATCGGGCAAATTTTGATATCAATTCATCCCTACACACATGAACTTACAGCTGTAACAGTGACTGGGGTTGACGATGTGTTTGTGCTTGATCTGGTTGGTACATTAGGAGACACCATACGTGGGGCATTACCCTGGGTTGAGAGAGCACCTTTACCCACAGACTGCAGACAAATGAAGCAGAGACATGATTAGGTAGATGAATGCGACACAGAATGACCTACATTTCTATTTAAATCACTGAGGGAAAGCTAACAATGCATTTCAGTCAACATTTTGCCCTGAAGTCAGAGTATGAATCATTTTTTTTGGTTTTGTTTTGTTGTTTGGATCAATAATTGATGCAGCCAACGTGAGTAATACCTTTACAGCAGTGGTATTTATTACGGTAGTTGCAGTGACAGAATTAGTCCTCTGGTTAAAGCTCCCTGATGTGCTGCTGTTTGGAGTCATTTGACTGGCTTTGATAACAGGCCCCATGGTAGAGCTGGGCTTTCTGACGGCTGTCCCACTAACACCGGCTGGTTTAATGATGGTAGTTCCTGTTGTACATGATGGTGTGAAAATAGCAGTCCCTGTAGCAGTGGGTGGTTTCTGAACGGCAGTCCCTCCAGTCCCTGGAGTGGGGTTAAGTTTAATATTGGTAGTAGCTGATGCACTTGCAGGTGGGAGAGAAACTCTGATGATTGGTGTAGTGGTTACAGTTGCCTGTGAAAACAGATCCATGAAATAAATGGGTGCATTTCTATAATTTCGTAAAAAATAAAATAAAATAAAAGATTCACAATTCAAAACATATGCTATATGGTGGCTTTTCACTATTTTAAGGCCAGGGGTGGCCAAATATGATTATCCCTCTTGCGAGGGATCCTTTTTCTAATATATAATAGCTGCTTCAGGTTTTCCTATATGCAGACCCATGTGTACTGTGCTGTGAAAAATAGTGAGCATGATACTGACATGAGATGTTTGATGAATTACATATTTTTTTCTCCAACATTAATTCCTTAGCTTTTATTTGTAATTTAATTAGAGCTAAAAATAAATTATTTAAAAATATTTAATTTATATCAAATGTTTATATTATTATACACAATTTAAGATATATTTTAATATAAAAAATATTAATCAATTATAATGTCATATAACCTTTTAATAAATTCTAATTTATTTGTATGATGCTTTTCATAAAAAATAAGCATACATAAAATCAGAAATAAGACGTTTTCTGATTTATTTTTACACAACAGCATATGCATACAAGATTTTTTTTTAATTACTGTTAAAACATATTTTACTTTTTTTTAAATTGTCTATGGGCCCCCTTCCCTGATGATCTGTAGACCCCAGTTGGAAAACCACATCCATCTAACTTTTGTTTCTATACCCAGCAGCCAAAAAGAGTGACCAAAATAACACACCTGTGAGGATGGGGGTCTAACTACAGCAGAGGCATTCGCACTGGCTGGTTTTGGCAGCATTCCCTGAGCCTGTGCCTGGGCCAGAGCCTGCTGAGATACCAACATCAACTGCCCGCTGTCACTGCGGATTAACACCATTCCTTCAGAGGCAGGGGAGAAAGAGAGAGAGAGAATGCAAGACATTGCCAAGAAGACTGATAAGTAGGCTTGATGGTTAAGTATAGTATTGCAGCTAAAGTGCACCAGATAGACCAAGACATGAAACAACATTAGATCCTGAAACAACACACCTTGTGGGACCTGGAAGTTGGCAGGCAGCTGCAGTGGCACAGTCAGAGGGGTGCGAGTCATTGGTACACTTTGTGATGGGGTGGTAATCCTTGGCAATGTCACGACCGCCCCTTTGGCAGTAGTCAGTGTGGTGACGACCCTGGGCTGGCTTATGGTCACAGACACCCTTCCAGGCTGAGGAACCAATGCCAAACTGGTGGCCCCTGGTCCCTGAACACTGGATGTCACTACCCTGGTCCCCACGACCACTGGCGTGGTGGATCTGATCTGTGCAGGGCCTGCTATGATCTTTGAAGCAGTTACAGAGGAGGCTGCACTGGCATTCACAGCAACTGTTACAGGACGTTGAGATGCAGAGTTTGATGAATCTATCTTTGTTTTTAGCTGATCTCCTTCCTCATTAAGGGAAACTGAATCTGGGTTGCTGTTTTCAGAGGTGTTAACAACATTAGCGTTTGAGTCTAAGTCTTTGAGTCTTTTCTTGTCTAATGCGGTTTCTAAAGATTCTTCAGTGCTTGTTTGACCATCGCTGTTGCTTTCTCTTTTCTCTGTCGCACGAGACTGATCATTGTCAAATTTATCTGAGCCCGATGCTTTCGACATTATTTAGCCTACGTTTTCGATATATTAAACACAGATTGAATACATTGGTACAAAAGGTCACCCTGAAACGATTTTTCCATTTACTGCTCGGATAATCAATTTTATGTAGCCTA
This sequence comes from Siphateles boraxobius, assembly GCF_051911475.1. Classification (NCBI taxonomy): domain Eukaryota; kingdom Metazoa; phylum Chordata; class Actinopteri; order Cypriniformes; family Leuciscidae; genus Siphateles; species Siphateles boraxobius. The sequence goes on from NW_027509208.1 coordinate 14,423,130, forward strand.
GCTACAAACGCACTGAAGACTCGACGGATTTTTCAGCTACAAACGCACTGAAGACTCGACGGATTTTTCAGCTACAAACGCACTGAAGACTCGACGGATTTTTCAGCTACAAACGCACTGAAGACTCGACGGATTTTTCAGCTACAAACGCACTGAAGACTCGACGGATTTTTCAGCTACAAACGCACTGAAGACTCGACGGATTTTTGGCCATCTCAAAAGATCGTGACGGAATTGTGATTCATCACAAGGATTCGAATCTTTTGAATTCATCAAGACTATTCATGGTTCGGTGTCTCTTTCTGCACGTTAGGCCTACACAGTTACGCCAGTAGGTGGCCATAAGAGTAGGTGGCAACAAGTGATGTTTTTGATTGTGAGTGATTCACTGATTGTAAGTCGTTATGAAGCAAGACTTTTGCACTCTTATTCAGCCAGAAATTACAATAAAGCAAATGATTTTTCTTAATTTGGCACTGCATTTTTTTTTTGTGTAGGCCTACATTCAAAATTCTCCTGCTGCCATTTTCTTTTTGTGAACAACTCGTGAACTGAACGAACATAGTCAGATTCACATTTATGAATGAGATGCCCATTCAAGCCCATTTCCAATTTTTCCAAATCGAGACACCAATCACAAACGTTGAGGCGGGCTTACACGATGACGATAGCGTTGCGAAGTTGAAGCGTCATCTCCTTCATCGCACTGATTGGTTTTGGGTCTATCCAATTAGGCCCAGAGGCATTCCATTGGTGACGACCCTCTGGAAATGGGCTGTGTGAATGAACTTTCTCCAGACCACTCTCTCAGTAACGGAATGGTCTGGTGTCAACCAGGGGTGCGTTTCCCAAAGCCAAATATGGTCGCAAGTTCCGTCGTTACCAATAGAGTTCAATGGAAATTGCGATCATAGTTGGCCAACGATGCTTTTGGGAAACGCACCCCAGGCTAATTCATAAGGCTTGTTCGACTTGAACCGGCGCTGCACAGGCCGACATTAAAGTACCGCGAGAGCGATTCAAAAGCATACGGAGCAGTCTGCTTTCTAATCGCTCTCGCGGTACTTCGATGTCATTCACCGTCATTATTACGCCCAATGAAACGGTCACTCGAACGCCATTTGGCCTTTACGCTTGGAATGATTCACGAACGAACCATCAATCAAGACGAAATCCTGCCAGTACAAGACTAGTTAATACCTGCATTTAATTTTAATTGAAAATACATACCTTTAAACCTTGTAGGCCTACTTTATATTTTAGACATATTTTCCAGATGTTAATAAACAAGTCTTGATGATTTTTAAAAAACTTTTATTAACAATATCACATTACATTCTTCTCAAACTTTAATCTCATGGATTATAAACCAGTTTTAAGTGTAGCCAGACACTGTAAATTTATTGACAAACTAAAAAAGAAAATCTTTGTCTGTGTGTGTAAGATTAAAAGATAAATACTTGTGACTGGCTTACTTTTTTTTTGTCTGCTAAAATGTTAAGAATGAAGGACAATGGTGGAAAGAAATATATACTTTTTAATGAAATCTTACAGATCATTCAGTTTCATTACTGTGTTTGACACAACGAGGGTTCATCTAGTTATTTGATCCTCCAGAAACACACAGCTGTGGTATAACCTTTATGTGTTCATGTATTTTTCTAATTAGAACTGCTATTCCTCTCTGGTGTGATATGCTATTTATGAGAGAAACACTTGAAGATCAGCCACATAAATCATTCATCAAACAACTTATTACATAAGTATGGCAGATGAAATTCTTTACAGGATGTCATATAGTCTAACATTAGTTTAGCCTCTTCCACTCAACTGTCACGGTGAAGACAAATCCAGAAAAAGTGCAATCTGGTAGTCTTGTAGTTTTAAAACAAACCCTCATAAAGAGAATCAAATATATCACTCGGCCAGAGAAGTTCAGAAACAGTTCTTATGGGATTTTTAAGCAATATTTTTCCTTATTTGAAAGTGTTTATTTAGGGACAGTACCAATGAAAAAAATGTCTCTTAGGATTACAACATAAATCAAAACTTCCTTATATTCAGTTAAAAATACCATATCCAGTTTATTGTTGGTCAGAGCGGGCAGCTAATCCAGCTGTTCCTGTTTGATTCGAATGACGGAGGTCGTGACCCCACGGTGACTTCGTTTGAGCTCTCTCCTCAGAACGTACTCACTGAACTGGGTTGAGTCCACACCACCTCCACAAGAAGCAACAATCTCAAAGCCTCGTTGCTGCAGTCGCTCAAGAACCTGATGAGGACAAAAATGACAAGACACACACCAAATCGTTATCTTTACATAATCAATATACCATATATCAATCATATATCAATAATCCAAAGAACTAATATACACTACCGTTCAAAAGTTTGGGGTCGGTACAATTTTTAATGGTTTTGAAAGAAGTCTCATACACTCACCAAGGCTGCATTTATTTGATCAAAATGTAACTGTTTTTACTGTAGTTCAAAACTGAATTTTCAGCAGCATTACTCACATGATGCTTCAGAAATCATTCCAATACGCTGATCTGCTGCTCAAAAGTATTATCAGTGTTGAAAATGAATTTAATGTGCCCTAGAAATGGGTGAGATTAAGATTAAATGAACCCCTGTATGAGCTACTTCTAAGATGTTTTTAATCGTTTTGGAGCTTGAAAATGACCGTTGTGTGGAAAAAAAAGTGAAGATTTTACTTATGTGTTTCACAGAGAGAAAAACAACAGCATAGAGGTTTGGAACGACATAAGTAAATAGTGACAGCGTTTTCATGTTTGTGTGAACTATCCCTTTAATTGAACACCCCTGGCACAGAATCACTGCCATCTTCAGTTAGAAGCACAACACAGCAAAAGTGTTATAAACCATCTGTCCAGCAGCTCTCTCAACTGAATCAAATGAGATACTTAAACCACTTGCTTATTCCGTCTTTCTTTCTGTCTGTCTGTTTCTCCCTCACTCTTTCTCTCGAGCCGTTTCTTCCAGTCCTGCAGATCTTCGCTTCACAGAACTGTGAGATCACATTCCATTAGTGTGCCTTCAGGAAGTGCCTTCCTCTTTTGCTCTCCAGCGCTGCGTCACTAAATTTCCCTTGACTCTCTCCCTCCATCTACAGTTTTCAACCATCCTTCTCTTTCTTGGTCTTTTGACCCCCACAACCTACCATTTACAGGTCAAAGTTTCTGTCTGTCGGTTCTATGTGACTTTCCATCATGCTTTTGTCCTTCAACTCTCTTTTTCTCTCATTTTTCTTTCCTGTCTTCTGCCTCTGCTTTCCTCAATCTCCTGCTTCCATTAGTGTGACGGCAAGTGCCAGGGGCCAAAAGATTTAATAAGCAAACAGGATTAGACAGCCTCTAGACACACACACAAACACACACACACACACACACACACACACACACACACACACACACACACACACACACACACACACACACACACACACACACACACACACACACACACACACACACACACACACACAAACTGTTTACAGAGAACAGTATAGGAAAATATTATCTGTACATTCATTTGACATGAATTATTGGCCAGTGTGCCAGTGTTTGTAGATTCTCATGCTAAATCAGCTATTTTGCTGATTGCTGATTTTCAGATTTCATCAAGTAAAAAATACAATTTTCCTTGCACTGTAGATAAATGTGAGTATACATATCCTAATCATTATATAAAAGAAAAAAGTATACTGTAAAAGTATATGTATGTATGTATGTATGTATGTATAAATATTATTAATATAACAATCACATATCAAATGAATAAAATTCTTTTTAAAATATCATTATGCTTTTGGGCAGTCATACCACATGCAACCTAAACTAACTTTGCCTTGCGATAATTTTTTTTAATAATCAGATATTTTAAGAGACTTATTTGCAGTCATGTAAGGGTCCTCTTTATGATATAATTTGTATATTTATATATAATAGTTTTATATATTTTTCCTGCATGTTGGTCGCACTGCATGACTTTGATTGGCGGACAAAAGTTTAACATTTATTATTAAGCAGTCAAGCAGGTTAGTTATTTTTTAAAGAAATAATACAAGAATATGTCAAACGACTTAAAGTTTATAATGACTTAAATGGTTAATTTACCCTAAATGGAAATTTATAGGGCAGAAAGCACTCAGATTTCAACAAAAAGATCTTCATTTGTGTTCCGAAAATGAACGAAAGTCTTACGGGTTTGGTACGACATGAGGGTGAGTAATTAATGACAGAGTTTTTATTTTTGAGTGAACTATCTCTTAAAAGTTCTTAACTTGCAACACTCATGAGTCCTCAAACAGTAAAACAAAAAAGATAAATGCTTCATAAAAATGAATTAAACCAAAAAACAATAAATAAATAAACAAATGAACAAATGTACGAACAAACAAATAAATAAATGCTATTGCCAGGCGTGTATAGGGTGTTCCACACCTGTACAGAGTTGAGGTGGCAGTATCCGTTTAGAGGGAAGCGTATGACGTGAGTGGAATCGTGGTTCCAGCCTGCGTTGACAGAGTTGCACATGACGTCTCCTATCTCTGGGAAGATGTCCTCGATGAGGGCTTTATCGCCGCTGAGCGTTATCCTCTCTCCCAGCTCGGGGGCCACACGCACTACCACACACTCACACATGCGTGATGTGTACCTAGAGTCCTTCTCAGAACGCCAACGCTCCAGCTCGGCCTGCAGAGGCTGCAGCTGGAAATATCGGGCCTCCTCGTACAGCAGAGAGTAGTCCTACACACACGGATGCACAGAGAGACTGATATTTAAGGAACGGTTCACCTAAACATTAAAATTCAATCTGTATTTATGGCTGTTACGATATTTTTATTGTGTAGTGATTCTTCAAAGTATTTTTACTTTTTACCACTGTTTCATGAAAAAAACAGCATATTGGTTCAGAACAAAGTGGTGGTGATAATTAACCTTTGGATGAACTATTCCTTTACTTTTTAATAACCTCTTTAAAAACCTCTATATAGCAATTTTGATGCATCATCAGATTTAAACCCCTACCTTAAATTCATCTGGGATGAGCAATTTTGAGGTCCTGAGGAAGTTTAATATGTAGCGGAACATGTGTCCATCCCGATCTATAAAATAATGCTGCTTCAGGCTGTCCAAAACGATCGGCTCTGTGCCATCAAACAAACGGCCAATCCTGAGAGACGAACAGATATTGAAATATTTAGATGTAACCAAAACAACAACTTGCTTTCCTAGGTTTTTCTCTTGTGAAAACGTCCATTACAATTTAAAATAAATGATGCTGTTTTCAGCATCATTAGTCTTCAGAGTAACATGATCCTTCAGAAATCATTGTAATATGCTGAATTGCTGCTCAAGAAACTTTTCTTATTATAGTTGAAAACAGTTAAGGTGCCAAATATTTTTGTGGAAAATGTGATAGTTTTTTTCCTTCAGGATTCTTTGATTAATAGACGAATAAAAAGAACATTATAAATGTCTTTTATAACATTATAAATGTATTTACTGACACTTTTGATCAACTTAATGCATCTTTGCTGAATAAAAGTACACTGTGAAATTAAAGTTGCTTTTCAACTTAAATTACCTTAAACTGACTTCAAAAATGAGTTGAATCTTGTATAACTAATAAAAAGTTATAGCAATGTAAAACTTATTGTTGTCATAACTTATTAATCATATAATATTTCAGTGTATTAAAAACAGTCTATAGTTTGTGTGAAATGCACTACAGATGTTGTCAGATGAAATTAATACGTAATGATTTTTTATAAAGACCAGTCAATGGACTGATTTATCATACCTACAGTAATATTGGAATCACCAATGTAGTGCATTTTTCATGCATCTAAAGAGATGTCAAGTTTCCAGAATACCTGACTGAAACAATCTGAGGGAACATTGTTGTGACTAGCTGGTACTTGGAAGATTGAGAACTACTTTGCTAAAATGTTCATTAAAAACCATCTAACATCATCTGCGTGTGCTCATGTAAATACACGAGCGTGGATTTTGACAGTTCTTTCGGTCAGCACAGTCTGGTTAAACCATAGCCTGCATCAGCATCATGAAGGGCATGGCTGGAGGCGGCGGCCATCATTGCTCCTGACGACGCAAATGTCATCATCCACCGCTCAGTTCCTTTCTCTTTGATGAGTGCGTTGTCATATTGATGTTGTTTGTGATAAAATAGCCAAGGGGCGAATGGATCTGTCACTTATGCCAATGCCTTCCTCTGAAACATCTATATGACAATTATAAAGGCTTTTCAAAGCCTATAGATTATACCAGACTGTGTGGACCCTATATGAGACAATATGTGTGAGACATATTTCTGTGCCACTGTAAAGGACAGTGGGAGGCGGAAACCATGTGAGACATGTGAGCAGTTATGAGATTGGATGCTAGTCTGGCGCAAAGCGCTTCAGGCTCCTTTTGGCCTGTGCTCTGATGTTTGACTCAGTCAGCAGCTACAAGACAATAATGCTCTTTGGCATTGCAGAAATATACCGGTCAGTGAGCTAATGAGCACAGACAAGACACATACACACAAAATACACGCATATGGAGCAAACACGCATCATGAAAGACTTGTGTGTGAACAGACGTGTTCAGAGGATGACATGTGTTTTAAGAAATTTTAGGCTGACTGCTAAACGCATTAGATGTCAGTGTTGTTCAATTGTATGTTATTCAAATGGGTAAAAAGAACACCTTTTAATTTGAACACCTTCCTGCATCTATACCACTACACTGTCCATCTCTTTTTGTTTTGCATCTGTGTGTGTGCAGTGACGGCTTTTGGATTTTAAAATAGAGGGGCACACAATATTTTTGCGGTTCGGATTTTTTAACTACTTTAAAATAGATTTTTTGGTCACTTACAGACATGAATGTTTATAGAAAACTACACAGACATCAAGACAAAATAAATATAAGTTCACTCACCTGGTCCTAGCCTATCACTTGAAGCAAAAAATCCATACTTCTGTCCTTTTAAATGTCCGCGTTAAAAGAGCACGTTCGGCCGTTTAGTGAAGCTGATTGCTGTAGCCTATTTCCAAATAGGCATGGGGTATTCCTTCGTTTTTAATGTGTAGCTGTTGTTTGAATGGTAGTTTAGTAAATTTGTTTGAGATCAAATATTCAATATCTCTACTCTCAATCAGCTGTAGCAGTTCAAACTAATATCACGTCATTTACGTCTTGTCAGTGATTGATTGATATACCAAGTGAAGCTAGTCTCCTCTGCCATGTTACTTTTATCAACACTCCTAATCGCTGAAAGTGAAATACACAATGGTGATTTTTTTTTTTACCAACGGAGGCACAAGTCTCCGGCTATGGATTTGCCTCCCCCTTCCCTTCTCTATCCCCTTAGACTCGCGTTTCGCAGATTTGGCACATTCGGGGAAGAAGCGCACATGGGTTTTACTTACAGTGGTGAAATTACAAACAAGAAATTCACATTCGGATACATACAATTTTGGGTAGGCTGTCCCTCCCTTGCCTCCCCTGACAAGCCGCCACTGTGTGTGTGTAATTTACCTTGACTCTGGGTATTTGGTTAATGTGGCCAGGCTGCTGGTATACATGTGACCCCCTACGTCAATGTGGACTGGCGCGTTGGCCTTTGTGAGCTGTGCAGGTGTGGGGATGCCAGCTGTGCCCAGCGGGGAGACCGGCGAATGTGCCAAGATAGGCCGGGTCGACATGCCCACACTGTTGCTGCGATTTTCCTGAGAATAAAAAAAAGATAGGTAAGATTGCACTAATTTGCAGCAATTTCACGATTAATATACATACAGTAGCAGAAGGTTACTTACTTTCTTTAAAAAACAAACAAAAAAAGGATTTATGCATTCGGGATCGTGAAAAGTGGACATTAACATACCAGAAGTAGAAAAATAAAACTTTGGAGCCATATTTTCTTAGGAAATTGTATGAACTTTCTATGATACTTTTATAGAGACTTTAAAAATCAAGATTTGATTGGATCATGAAAAGTGCCCATTGAATGGACCAGGATGGAGGTGGTTGAAAGGGAGGGGTTGAAAAAGTAACACATTTCAGAGACATTTCAGAGCCAAAACAAGTTGTTACTGGCTGTTTAAAGCAGATATGCCAAAATAAGGGCCCACGGGCCAAAGTTGGCTTGTGGAGACCTTTTTTTCCGCCCGCTGTGTCATATCACAAGAGGGCAGAAAAAAGGAAATTAAAACATCAAATAATTAAACATTAAATAATCTTTTTCTTTGAAAGGGATCGTTCACCTAAAAATGAAAATTCTGTCATTAATTACTCACCTTCATGTCGTTCCAAACCCGACATTCAGAACACAATTTAATACCGTTTTAATGAAATCTGACAGCTTTCTGTCCCTCCATTGACAGCTATGCAACAACCACTTCCAAGTCCCAAAAACCAGGTTGCTGCCAGAAGAATTGTTAGTGAGGCCAGTAGGGGGCGCTCACCCTGTGGTCTGTGTGGGTCCTAACGCCCATGTATAGTGATGGGGACACTATACTGTAACATGCACCGCCCTCCGGGTGAGACGTTAAACAGAGGTCCTGACTCTCTATGGTCATTAAAAATCCCACGATGTCCTGGAAAGAGTAAGGGTCTAACCCCGGCATCCTGGCCAAATTTGCCCATTGGCCTCCTAATCATCCCCATATATATTGATATGCTTCATCGCTCTCCACCAATAAGCCGGTGTGTGGTTTGTGTTCTGGCCCACTATAGCTGCCGTCGCATCATCCAGGTGGATGCTGCAAATTGGTGGTGGTTGAGGAGATTCCCCGCATTATGTAAAGTGCTTTGAGTACCCATAAAAGCACTATATAAATGTAATGAATTTTAAAAAGGTAGTAAAGACATCATTAAAGTAATCCATGTTACTCACTCGACTCAATTGTATAAAGCGACGCGAGTGATTTACAAATTTACCATGTTTGTTTTGTATTGTTTTGCACAAACAGAGCACTCGCATCACTTCATAAAATTTAATGAGACACATGGATTACTTTAATGTTGTCTTTACTACCCTTTTGAGCCTTGGAAGTGGTAGTTGCGGAGGCTGTCAATGGAGGGACAGAAAGCTCTCAGATTTCATAAAAAAGATTTTCATTTGTGTTCTGAAGATGAACGAAAGTCTTAAGGGTTTGGAATGACATGAGGGTGAGTAATTAATGACAGAATTTTAATTTTTGCATTTGTATTCTTACATTGAAATGTAGAGAAAAAATACATTAATATAACATAGTTGGATATAATGCATTTTCACATTTTTCAGTCCATTACCTTTAATCAAGTTTGATTTTTGAAGTAAAACTACTTGAAGTACTTTGAAGTAAAAGGTTTTGGCCTTCTGAAGTAAAAGTATTGTGTTTTTTAAATAAATGCTATTTTAAAACCACCGATTTTACAAAATATATATTTTTTGGAATACAATGCGTCAATTTAATGTACACAAAAGGAGTCTGTGTAAGTAAACGGGTATCAATTTTGATTTCATGTTGACTTGCATTTCAGTGTCACCAGCAGAAACCAAAGAGAATTCCAGGTTCCCGCACACCTATAGCCTCTTTTGCCTCAAACTCTCATTGTCTATTGTCAGAACAACAGTTTTTACACACTTTTGGGAATCAACCTTTCAATGGCTTGCTTATTGCAGTCTCTGAATACTAAACTGGAATAACAGAAACAATTTCAAGCAGCCTCTTAATTTTGGTTAATGTGTGTGTCATGAGCGTGGAATGGGAGTGCTAAATGGTTCACAACATAAACACAGATAATCACTTCTACCTTGACAACTGTTACAACAAATTAAATTGACCCATTATGACATTAATGGTGATTTCGCTGTCAGCACTAAACATCATTACAGTAGCCACAATCTCATTAGCCTCAGTAGGGCCTCGTTTCATGGGCTTCGCCTGACATAATATCCGCTTGTGCTTGGAAATAAGTGTTTGCTAAATCTCAATGGTCACTCTCTACCGAGGCACAATGAAACAGCCATGGGCAGAATTTCCTTTAAAGATGAAAAACAGAAAAAAGTAAACGGTAACATAAGTATACTGGTGTACTTAGTGCAATATCAATGCATTTTTCGCCCAGAGTGGAGTAATGCTATCCGAGTCGACTGTCTTACAGAATGAAACATGCGGAGAGAATGAGTTCAACAGACTGGCTTTATACAGCGACCTGAAAAACGAGCATTAACCAATGGTAATACACAGAACGTGCAAGTAAACATGTATCCAGGCCAGCACATTAAAGCACTAATGATAAACATCTCTGGCACAACCGGGCGTTTTAACGGGTGCAGTTTTCTGATGGTGGCTGAATGTTATGCCTACGGGGAGAATAACTTGGGTCAAAGAGGCATTTTCTCATGCATCATTTTTTTTAAAGCCTTTTTATTTTCTGGGTAATTTTATATACATGGTGTAAACAATGAGGAAATGAACGGATGGGTTGGAAAATGTTTGCCTTTATTTATTTGGCAGAGACTTTTATAAATACAATATAAATACAGTCAACTTACACACACACACACACACACACACACACACACACACACACACACAAACGCATGCACGCATTACAAAAGTAATATGTGCCTTTATGAACAAAGCTAGTCTGGTGAACTGTGCAGTAAATAAATGCAACCCATTAATTGAAAATAAGTGTTACATGAATAAAGACAACTTATTCCACAGTCATGGATGGTGCAGGAAGCCTGAGAAGTTTGAGCTCTCCCATTAGCTAATTGGAAAGACATTGACACCAACTTAAAGGGATAGTTCACCCAAAAATGAAAATTCTGTCAGTAATTACTCACCCTCATGTTGTTCCAACCCAGTAAGACTTTTGTTCATCTTCCGAACACAAATTAAGATATTTTTGATGAAATCTGAGAACTGGCTCACTCCTTCGTAGGCTGCGAGGTAATTGATATCTGCCAGCCCAGAAAAGTTAGTACATACATTGTTAAAATAGTCCAGGTGACTACAAAGGCTCAACCTTCTGCTCACCAAGGCTGCATTTATTTAATAAAAAATATAAAAAAAGTTTATCAAGCGACGAAAATACTTTTTGTGCGCAAAAAAACAAAAATAGCGACGTTATTCAACCATCTCTTCTCTTCTCTTCCATGTCATTCTCCTAAGCTGTTGATGTAGTGTAACAGCGCACTGATATTGAGCCTACGTTCTGAAGTTCAACCCAGAAACGCTGCGCTGTTACACTATGCGAACTCACTCAGAGGCTCACACAGAAGAAAATCCTTATTTTTTTTATTTTTTTTGCGCACAAAAAGTTTTCTCGTCGCTTGATAAACTTTAGGTTGAGCCAATGTAGTCACTTGGACTATTTTAACGATGTCTTTACTAACTTTTCTGGGCTGGCAGATATGAGGGTTGGAACAACATGAGGGTGAGTAATTGCTGACAGAATTTTCATTTCTGGGTGAACTATCCCTTCAAGAAAATATACTCTGGAATTTTGGTTGCTCCAAATAAACAAGCAGGGAAGATGAATTCCTAGTACAGATGTGAGTTTAAATAGAGCTGAGCTCTCTACAGTGTTTACGGTGACCAGTAAATGCACATTTTGGAATATTTCTGTAGATTACTTGTAATTTGAGAGTGTGAGCAAAGAGTATTTGGTGTGAGGCAGAAGAAGGTTGTTAAGTTGTATAGAGGTCTACAAAACAGAAACAGTAGTCAGTGTTATAACGCAGTACCATATTGCATCATGTGTACGGATCTGCTAAGCTTTCTAAATTTCTCATGACAGTTGAGACAAAGACAAAGACAGTTGAGACAGTCTCATGACAAAAATATGCACAACCATTCAAAAGTTAGGGGTCAAAAATATTTTTTTAAAAAGAAATTAACACTTTTATTCAGCAAGGATGCATTAAATTGAACAAAAGTGACAGTAAAGATATTTATAAATGTAAATTCACTTTTGCAATCACATAATATAAATGATATTCACATAGACGACAGTTATTTTAAATTTTAATATTGCAGTATTTTTTATCAAATAAATGCAGCTTTGTGGAAGCATAAAGACTGGAATTTCTGAATGGAAGTCTACATGTAAATGTAATGGTGGAGCAAAATAATGCATATGACTCAATGGATGCATGAGGTAAAAAGTTTCTCAAAGTTTCAAAGTCTCTGACCCAAACGCTGTCCTGTTAACTCATCTCACCCACATCTCAGCATGTACAGCAAGAACTAAAGAAGATATGAAAGAAAACAGCAAAGACTCATTTTACATCAGTTAATTAGCAAGGAGGGAACAGGATATAATTGGATGTGAATGTGAAATTACAGAGTGTCATAATTTACAAGGCCTTTTTTTCCCAGGATGCTTTTTTCCAACACTCTCCTCCCCCTCTAGGGGTCGCTAATAAATATTTACCCCAAACCTTTTTTTAAAGACAAATACATGCTGCGATTTTAGTGCATGGCGACTTGAAACAGAAAAAAAAAAACAGCAGCAAATCCTTGAACATTCATAATGACAATATAGCCGAAGTTGCACTAAAAAAAAGTACAGGTATAAACTCCTGAGGATTAATATTTTAGTGTGGTACAGGTAGTGTGGCTGTTTAATCCCGATCATTAATATAATGTAATGCAGCTGAAGAACACACTACAAACAACTCATCTCAGGTATTATATTTAGGAGTCATTGTTTTTTACTAGAGCCCTGCACAGGTGCGTTATTAGCTCATTCCTCTGCAGGCAACAAATGCTTTTATTTTTCACACTCACTTTCACGCTGAAGGCTGAAGAAAGCATGTGCCTGTTTTAGTGCAGCCTACTTACAAAGCATAATAATAAATATTCACCAACATATAAAGAAATCAATCTTAATCACATTCCCAAATGGACCGCCACTGGCAGATTTGATGCCGAATAAATGTGATGCAGATGTGAATAAAAAATATATATTTGCATATACTTAGTGAATTATTTGGGAGCAGTGGCAGAATTTAAAGTTAAAGGGATAGGCTAGTTCACCCAAAAAGTTTAATTCTGTAATCATTTACTCACCCTCAAGCTGTCACAAACCTGTGTTTTGTTCTGCTGAACAATACATTGTTCCGTTGACTTCCATTGTATTTTTTTCCTCTCCATACTATGGAAGTCAATGATGCCCCACAACTACAAACAATCTTCAAAACATCTGCTTTTGTGAGAACAAAGAAACTCATACAGGTTTGGGACAACTTCAGGGTGAGTAAAAGTTTCTGACAGATATAACGTTAGCACTCTTTCAGAAGACAGCCCTGGTTAGGCTAATATACAGTACAACATCATAAGAAAATTGACATTATAATGTAGTAAATCTGGGATTAGCTGATAAATGTTCCATGCAAAATGACACACATATGAGTCAAATTGAACATCCCACTGTTGTTGCTTTAATGCGTTCATTTGCATAAATAAACTTGGTGTGAAAAACAATTGTCCTCTGACTCATGTGATTGACAGACAACAGTGCCGCAAGTAAAACTGGTCCTAAATTGTTTAGCGCTGTTCTAAGACCGTGTTACGCGGCAAAAGCGTTTTGTCTGTGTTATACCTATGTGCTAAAGACATGAAATCGCTGTTACCTGTGAGGGGAGCATATGAGGGCTTTCTCCGTTGAGTTCGCAATGAGAGGAGACTAGCGCGGTTACCGTTGGAGTGTCCGCGCGCTCCACGGCGGCGCGCGCGCAGAGTCTTTTCGGCGATGCCCCAGGTCCCGAAACGCTAACTGGATAGACGAGCGTCCGCGAGCGTTTGATCACCTTCTGCGGTTTGAGCTCGGCCTCGTCCTCGCAGTGCAGCGCGTGCTGCAGGTGCGCTCCGTTGTTGACCGTTTCCGGGGACACGTGGAGAGGCGCTAACTTTGACCCGATGCCCGCAATGCCGTTAAGCGTTGCTATGGAGACGGCGCCGATGCAGTGGTTGGTGTAGGTCTTTGACAGTTTGGCGGCCCGCGACAGCATCTGCATTCTCGTGCCCAGCAGGTTCTTGCCGATAGCTTTATTCTCGTACCAGGTCGTGTCGGTCTCGCTGCAGTGATCCCGTGGGCGCTGGAAAAAAGCCTTGCAGAGAGGATTGCGCTTCGTAATGTACTTTACGAAGCTCGCGTAGGGACAAAACTCCGTGGCGGTCTCGTACATGCGGGGAAGATTGTCATCGTCCGTGTCGGATCTTTTTTTCGACCAGGAGGCGGAACGAGACTTATGGTACGGCCCGAGTGCTTTGAAGTACACAAACTTCCGTCCGTCCTCGTCCACGGCCAGCCCGAAAGAGTCCTCTTCGAGCTCGCGCTGGTTCTCCCGCCCCCTCGTGCAGAAGTACATGCAAGTCTCGAACCACACTTTGTTGAGCAGCCCGAACGGCGAGCTGGCGCTGAACACGGCCGACGTGTAGAGTTTCCTCAGGTCGGAGCGCGTGATGGCTTGCTTCTGCACCACGGGACCGGCGCCCTGCTCCTCCAGCTTGCGTATGACCGCAGCGAGCGCGAGGTTGGCGCTGCGCAGCTCGGGGTCCTTGGTGAGGTCGAGCGTGCGGCAAAAGGGGGGCTCGTTCAGGTACCGGTTGAGCGAGCTCCGGATGCTGATGAGGGAAGACTTGCTGTACAGCTGTCCGCTTTTGGAGCGCGCCTCCGCGTAGAACGAGCGCAGCACTTTGCATAGCGCGTGTTTGTCCATGCTCTCAAAGTCCGTACTTTGCGCCTTCTCCATCAGGTATTCCCGGAAGATTCGCACCGCGTACCGCGTGGCCAAGCGTGTGTTCTCGCTGAGCCTGGAGCGGTGCATGTCTCCCTCGGGTCCCGAGTCCAAAGCGGCGAAAAGCGGGTCCCCAGCCGCCGACTCGAGCTGGTCCGTATTCCGCATAAGGACCGCTTCCCCGGTTTCCACGGCAGCAGCGCAGCTGTCAGGCTCCCCGCACTCCTCCCACTCTAACTCGGCTTCTTCTTCTGACACTTCTCCCTCTTCCCCTGTGATCTGGATCTCCTGAATCTCTTCCTCTTCTTCCTCGCCCGAGCCTCCGTCTCTCTCCCGATCCCCCGACATCGGGTCCGGTTCATCATCTCTACAGCACTGGTCCCCGCTGCCAGGCATTCTCGCCATATTGCAGTCTGACAGTGTATGAGTCCCGAGGCACTGCGCATGCGCTATATTGGACCGCAGAGCTGAGAGCTTTTTGTGCGTTTTAGTGACCTTCAGCTACGAGAACAGGCACGCGCTCTTAAAGGTGCAGGGAAAGGGATCTATAGATTGGCCAACAATTAAAACACACTCTCCAACTTGGATGGAGAGATAAAGCGAGAGAAAGAAGCAAACGGTCACCTATACTCTGTATTGGACTGCGGCTGAATTAAGCAGTAAATTATGTCTTTAATACACCCACACAGACACACACCTGCTAATTATTAAAGGGCTATGTAGCTGAGGCAGGCTGACTTGATTTGGGAGTTTCCAGTAGCAGCTGTGATCATGTCTAACCCTGAGGCCATCCATATACTTTCGAGTGTGTATACAGCCTTTTGTGTATGTGTGAGAGGAAGAGAGAATGTGACAGATGGGAGGGAGAGAGAGAGAGATGAAGGTGTGGTGAGCTAATTGATATTTCTGTGCATGGTAAGAATGATTTCGACACAGCATAAAGTGCAAGCCACGGATCTGTGTATGCAATGATGGCCAGTAGGCAGAAAACCCCTACTCTAAACATGTGAAACTGCACATAAAAGGGTGTCATAACTTATTTCTCACTCCAAACCCCATATTATCTCAAATAATATACCCTCCTGCACACTTTTTGCAATTTAATGAAAGTGAATGAGGACTGGGACTGTCAAGCTACACATAATTTAGCACCATAAATGTATCATGAAAATGGTCATAAAACCTAGGGCCAGTAAGAGGTGTGCATGTAAACCTCACTCTCCTGGCCTCAACAGGCGCGCTACAGGCTGCAGTCTTTAGCGTCCTTGTTGGCGTGCCCAGCTCCCACGCCGGACACATCCCGCTCGGAGCATGTCGAGTAGGGCCGGTTACACATACACATCTTTAAAGTCTTTAGAAGTAATAAAATACCAGAAAAAGACAATCTAAGTTTACTGAAAATCTTGAGATCCATTTTGAGAGAATGAATTATGCCTGGTTTGTGAACCAATCATTATTTTAAGGCGACATTTCAATGAACCAGCTGATGCCGTTTACAACACAGAGTCAATTCTGATTCAGATCAACTCATTGCATCAATGATCCAGTCAACGTGGCTACCAGCTGAGCTCATCTTGCAGTATAGCACTTAAATGGTCATTATGGCTCTTTTATGGTTCTTTTGCATCCTCTTTGAAGCTTCAAATCTCCAGTCCGCATTTATTGTCACTATATGGAAAAGAGTGAATATTATTCCAAATGTTGCCTTTTGTGTTCCACAAAATCAAGAAACGGATTATAGTGAATGATTGAAGACAATTTTAATTTTTTCTGACCTCACCTACAGTTTTTCAAATGACTTGCTACTGATGTGACAGTGTGAGTGGACTGCATTTAACTTCTGCTGTTCTGATATACATGAATGTGTGATTTGCAAATGCATCTCAGCTGGAACTCACTGCAGACTTTCTCAGGTTGGAGCAGATTTTCATTTTCCTCTCTTATAGTCTGTATAGCAATAGAGGCTATTGTAATGTAAACAGAGGCCCTCTGAAATGCATCATAGCTTATATCGGGGCTCACTCGATTATACATTTATTTTTATGTATGAATGATTCTAGTGTACCCCGGATGAAATTGCTTTTGGCCCTGTTAATCTCCAAATACAATTTATATGGCAAAATATGTCAGTTTTCATTTGAGTCATTAGACTAATACAAGATCATCCTATATGAGTGACCTTGATCAAGAACACATTTCTAAGTGCGTCTACATTCACGCCTCTCTCCTCTCCCCTGTGTTAGTGTGTGTGTCGTGAGAACCCCGAGGCAACCGCTGTCTGAGTATGAACAGCACAGAGCTGAGGTTTGGCTCTGGAGAATAAGGCAGATGTTTGTCTCCGGCGCTGTGCCTCCGAGAGAGGCAACGCATGAGGAAGCGGATTTTAGAGCTCAGTAGGGCTCAAAGCTAGAGGAGGGATGAAAAAAAGCTCCAATCATCCATCAGCAAATCAACAGCGATCATCTGACTCATTAACTTTATACGGTCAGAGTCTTTCCATAGTCATGTGAACATTTCTTTAAGGAAAAGATATGGGTCAGTAGCAAATAAGAGTGTCTATGATGGTTTAAAAAAAGTGTTCACGTTATTTTAAAAGAAAATTTAAGTAATGACTCTAATGTGTAATGTGGCGTAACAAAGTAAAACAATAAAAGTAAAACTACTTACATTTTCCTTAGACCTTGAATATAATATATTTATATAATACAATATAATATATATTTAAATATGTAAAACTAATTTTTAAATATTTTATAAAGTAAAAAGTATATATATATATATATATATATATATATATATATATATATATATATATATATAAAGAGGGGTCCTTTCTATGATATGATTTCCTGTTTTATTTTTCCCTGCTAGTTTGCACCACGTGATTATACTCAAAAATGAGCCTCATGAGGTGTTTTCTTTTCTTTTTTGCCTTCCCTCCCCCCAAAACAATTACTTTATTATATTTTAATACATTAGGCTACATATTCAAGTCATGATTGTATGTCTGAATTGTATTTTCTTCTTTTTAAATTAAGTGCATAAAATTAATTCATAGATTTCAAAGGGGGGAAAAAATCATGTCATTGCAAGTACCACGAATAGAACTTTGAGAATAAACAATGACAATGAGCAGTCTTGCAAAATCAGAATTCAGTTTTGTAGTTAGTTTTAATCACTTGCTATAAGCAACACACATTTTTGGGCTTTTCGCACTTTTAGCAGTGATCTGCTCCAGGAACCCTCCAGCATAAAACATTAAGACGTCTACCTCATCTAACACTCCATATTCAAATCTCTGCTCATTATTAGAGAGCTCCATCACCTGAAAGAGGTGTGTCGAAAGACCTCAAATGTGCAGCGCCAAAGTTCCCAAGGTTCACAGTTCCTTGGGAGAAACCCGGCATAAAGTCCCTCGCCCGAGGCCATAATGCCAATATAACAGGACGGTGATCTCTGTAACTCAAGTCCTCGGGTTAACCCTCCGCTAGAACTCAACCAACAGCCTTTGTTAGAAGCCCGAATCCTTAATCATTTAACTACTGGCCCTCTTTTCGCACGGCCGAGGTAACGTTGGACCCGTATCTCATTTCTCTCCTCCGCACAGCACACATATATCCCTATGTGAGGATGAGCCTCCATTTTGAAATGAGAGACCTCTCTTCTTTTGTCTCATTCTGTCATTCCTGCCCACAGGCATGTCACCAGAAACAGCTCTGACAGCTCTCAAAGGAAAGAGAAGGAGAGAGAAAGAGAGTGAGAGCAGAACAGAAAAAAAGAAAAAAAAGAAACCCTCCTTTCCACATTTTAAATTCTCGTTAGCAGAGCCCATTTCACACCTAGATACCCAATTAGCAATTAGCAAAGCTTTAAAGTGCAGTCCTGAGCCGGGGCCCTGATCCCAGCCTGATTTGTATGCGCTTTGTGCAGATAGCGATAAGAGAGAGGCTGAATACATGTATAGTTTTAAATTTAATTTCATAATCATTTGCATGGCAGGGTAGCCTGCAGGCGAGAGGGAAAATAACATGCCCACTCTTCAAAAGGGAGATCAGGCTCGTTACATGGCTGTGCGGAGGATTGGAGAGGGGCTTTTTATGTGCAGGCAGGTAATTTGTTCCCTGACTAATCTGAAGAGATAGAGAAGTTCAGAGGAAGCACTTTTTAAAAAACAGTGTGAGCGCAGCATCACAAATCGCCTCTACCTCCGAGGCTTGGGAGAGAATGAAAGCGAGCGAGAGAGAGGAACACCAAGGTGCGATATAGCTGAACTTACTGCCAGAGCCCGAGGCTGACAAAAAAAGAGTAACTACAGAATGTGCGAGTGTGTGTCTGGGTATGTACGGCTCGGAGAGAGAGAGAAACCATCTTTGAGCACACCAATGTGGCGAGCCATCCGGTGTGGGAGAGATGGAAATCAAATCGAGCACCTGTAGTACATGACAGTCCTCTCTGACCGCTGCTTCAATAATACACTGACTGTTACAGAGTATATAAATGATAATAACATGTGTCTAGCACACAGACTGTTGAATATGTATATATGTATATATGTATGTATATATGTGTATATATATATATATATATATATATATATATATATATATATATATATATATACACACACACACACACACACACATATATATATATATATATATATATATATATATATATATTTTTTTTTTTTTTTTTTTTAATTCATTTTATCTATTTATGTTATAGTTATTTTACTTCAAGTTAAATGCATATGAGAAATGTTGCTTTGGCAACTATAGGTGAACTAAAATAAGTGTATTTTTTTAAAAATGGTATATATTTATTTTTCAGTTGACTTTTATTTTGTTATGTTTTGTCATGGTTTCAGTAGCTTTAGTTAATGATAGTAACCCTGGTGCTGGCTAGTTCCCGTTTAAGTCTGACCATTAGGCTACAGTTGATTTCACATGTTTGTGGCACAGGGGACTCAGAGAGAGAGACAGAAAGATGGAAATACTTGCATGACATCCAGCTCTTAATCTTATCCATATTTATGGGTGCATATTTAAAGTATGGATGTGTCGGAGAAGCGCTGAAGACAGACTGAGGATTAGCAACCGGTGTTTGAGGTGATTCCAAGCTCAAATTAACATGTTGAATATTCTACAAGAATGAGTCAGAAAACTCAGCAACTCTGCCCTGTCCGTGGGCAGCAATTCAGCTCGCTGCGTGCGATCCATTGTGTGCGTTTTTAGTGGGTGATGGTGTTCTGTACAGGAATGCTTGTGTTCTCTACGAGACCAATTACATTTGTACTTTATGATCCCCTACAGTTATACAAGATTCCTATACCAGATTTAACAGATGAGGCTGTGGCGTCCACATGCCGATTCTGTCCATGCAAAGCTTTCTCAGGAAAGCAGCAACCTTCATTTCTACAGGTCAAATCTGGCTATATGCGCAATTTCACCACACAAGGGCCTGGTTTCACAGACTGGGCTTAGAGATTAAGCCAGGATTAGGCCTTAGTTTAATTAGGACAAGTAGCTTTTATAAACTTTCCTTAGAAAAAACATTATTGGTGTGCATCGAGAAAAAACAATGGCACTGACAAATTTAAAGATATGTCAGTGCAAGTTGCTTTCAGTTAAAACAGCTCAAACGTGCAATTTAGTCTGAGACTAGGTTAAGCCTTGTCTGTGAAACCAGGGGAAAGTTTCAAAAGGCATGTTTTGCAGTGATACCACGTAGGATCAAATTTCGGCTCCCCAAAGAACCTTTTAGTGAACAGTTCTTAAAATAACGGCTTTTTTCTTACTGTGAAAAACATTTTTAATAATCTAAGGGTTTTTTCACACTTGACATGTTTGGTTCGATTAAGACGAACCCTGGTGCGAGTGCTCTGTTAGCGTGGTTCATTTGAATAAGTGTGAACGCTGCCATCTATATCCTGGTGCACATCAAACAAGCGGACCGAGATGCTGAAAAGATGGATCTCGGTCCACTTTCAAACAAACTCTGCTACGGTTCGAAATCGAATTAAATATGAAGGCAATACACACCAAAGATATGTAAACGAACCAAAAATGGGACCCTAAAAAGGACAGAATGGTCAAGCATACCTGTTTTTTATTGTCGTAGTCATGATGTTGCTCATCACAGTTCGGTACAGGCATCAGATCCGTGTCTCCTCGCAGCAGATCTTCGTTTGTGTGCGTGTTTTGACTCATTTACACATTTAATAAGCTCTTCACAGGTTTTTAGCTGGTCAAAATACCATCATATGTAGGCTACGGACATACAGAAAGTGCATTTAGCCCAGCACTATGGAGTGAATTATGTGCCATAATTAAACAAACAAATACAGCATTTTGCAAACAAACTCGATCTGCTTTGCAAAGGAAAACTCGACTCGCAAACAAACTCGATCTGCTTTGCAAAGGAAAACTCGACTCGCAAACAAACTCGATCTGCTTTGCAAAGGAAAACTCGACTCGCAAACAAACAGAAAGCAATGTTCAAGTACAAAGATCAATTTGTGCGGAAATGCAGTGGAGTAACAAATATGTATTGTGTTTTGCAAATATAAATAAATGAGCCTAGACAATATTTCACAAATAAATACAAACCATCCTACAAATTGCATGTAACATTTGAACAAATACCAAATCTAGTGCATACTAATGCATATCTGTCTGTTTTGATTGTGAGATACTTGGCTTTTTATGAGATCTCTCAGCTCGATTTTCTCACAAATGTGTCCAGGCAGATTTTCTCACAAATGCGTCCAGGCAGATTTTCTCACAAATGCGTCCAGGCAGATTTTCTCACAAATGTAGTTGAGCAACTTCCTCTTCTAAAGTAGATGGCGCTAAGATAGGGGATTAATTTAGCGCTAGTCTCCCGGGAGAAGCACTGATTTGAAACGCGCTTGCTTTTGCCCCATCTGAGGAAAATGAGTGGTGAACAGGTGAGTTTCTATCTTACTGTATCTATAATTTAGCTTTTTGAGGTTTTCTTTTGCAAAATGTTATTACATATATAGACATAAATCCACATTAGCACTTCACTCTCTCTAGGATAGAGGAAGCTGAAAGCTCTGCCATCATATTTTGCTTTTTTACATTTTTGTAAAAACGTTACATTTACTGAACGCGTCTATTTCTTTTGTTCTCCATATAAGTTCTCCAATGAGAACATTTAATTTAATTGAAAGGAGGGTACCACTTATTTATTTATTTAGTTGGAATTCAGTCAGCTTAACTGTTAATGTAATAAAAAGATGAATGAACAAAACAAACAATATACAATTGTTTCTTAACTTGCCCTTGACATATCCAGTGCCCAAATTATTTTGGACAGACAAATGAAACCCTCCTTTCGATTAAATTAAATGTTCTCATTAATTTATGGAGAATGAAAGAAATAGACTTGTTCAGTGTAGACACAATCAATAATTTAGTCATTTCGCAAGCGTCCGATAGGAAAAATGTAAAAACATTATGATGGCAAAGCTTTCAGTTTATAGATTCCTCTATCCTAGAGTGAAGTGCTGCTAATGGCGCTTTTCCACTGCATGGTACGGCTCAGTACGGTTCGGCTCGGCGCAGCATGGTTCGGCTCGCTTCGCTTTTCCACTGCGTGGTACGACTCGGCTCGGCACGGCTCGATTCGCTTTAGCTCGGCTGCTTTTCCACTGCAGTTAGTACCACTTCAAAGTGGGTGGGATTATGACTGATCGTTATAGTTTATCCGCTCCTCGGCAACCAAGAAGAGGAACGTCTGCACTTCTCGTCCACTGACCACGATTCAGCCATTTCTTTTTTGGAAGTTTTTTTTCTTCAAGCAAGTAGTTTTAAAACAGGTGCTACAGCGGTGGCTGTTACTGGCTATTTAAATCTAGCGGGTTTGATGTCTCGCAAATACAATGACGCTGGTAGTGACGATTCTGTCTGTCTGACCAATCAGTGATCTACAGTGCTTCCACGTCACATTTTAGTATCGGTACGGTACGCTTGGAACCTCAACAGAGGTGGTACCATTTAAAGCGAGCCGTACCGTACTGTACCATGCAGTGGAAAAGCGCCACAAGTGAGCCGTACCGAGCCGAGCCGTACCGTACCATGCAGTGGAAAAGCGCCAAAGCGTGCCGTGCAGTACCGAACCGAACCGTACCGTACTATGCAGTGGAAAAGCGCCATTAGTACTAATGTGGATTTCTGTCTAGATATGTAATTACATTTTGCAAAAGAAAACCTCAAAAAGCTAAATTATAGATACAGTAAGATAGAAACTCACCTGTTCACCACTCATTTTCCCCAGATGGGGCAAAAGCAAGCGCGTTTCAAATCAGTGCTTCTCCCGGGAGACTAGCGCTAAATTAATCCCGTATCTTAGCGCCATCTACTGTTTTAGAAGAGGAAGTTGCTCAACTGCATTTGTGAGAAAATCTGCCTGGACGCATTTGTAAGAAAATCTGCCTGGACGCATTTGTAAGAAAATCTGCCTGGACACATTTGTGAGAAAATCGAGCCGAGAGATCTCATAAAAAGCCAAGTGTCTCACAATCAAAACAGACAGATATGCATTAGTATGCACTAGATTTGGTATTTGTTCAAAGGTTACATGCAATTTGTAAGATGGTTTGTATTTATTTGTGAAATATTGTATAGGCTCATTTATTTATATTTGCAAAACACAATACATATTTGTTACCCCACTGCATTTTCGCACAAATTGACCTTTGTACTTGAACATTGCTTTATGTTTGTTTGCGAGTCGATTTTTCCTTTGCAAAGCAGATCAAGTTTGTTTGCAAAATGCTGTATTTGTTTGTTTAATTATGGCACATTATTCGCTCCATACCCACCACACATTGTTTTGGATGTTCCATAAGTTAATAAAAGCCGACCAATCATGTTGTGAACAATAAATTCAATCTCAGGGTTAGTTTTTTCTTCATCGGCATGTATATTGTTGCTCTGACAGACAGATAGACAGACTGATAGATAGATAGATAAATGGTTGGATGGGTGGATGAATAGATAGATACCCCCTCTACTGCACACTATGCCCGTTTTGATGACAACCCTTGGCCAGGTAACCTAATTAGACCCTATATCTAGACTGAAATATCAGGTGACAGTACCACACACATCCACTTGGGCAACAAATGCCAATTCAACGAGCAAGGAGCATGTGGCATCACAGCTGTAAGCCAACAGAACACAACTTATAAGATACGATACACCGGTCTGAGAATATATTTAAAGTGAATCATGCGTCAATCAATGCACTTAAAAGGCGATTCCATTGTAACATGCGCACGTGCGTCTTGTTCCTCTCGCTCGCGCTCTGAGCGTGCAGCAGCTGCATGGTATTCGGCTACAAGATGAGAATGAAGGAATGCTCGACTTTAAACATCGCGGTTAAAAATAGCAATCGCCGCTAAACACAAATAAACAACAAAACATCCCCAGCCACATTCAAAAGTGAAGCAAATGCGTAAAAACGCACTGTAGTTGCGATCAAGCCTGCCGTTTGACAACCTCAAGCCCTTATAGTGGGAATATAAAAGCAGCCGCTGTGTTAAAGAAAGACTTTCATAGTCGCTTTCCACAATCGCCTCTCATTTAGAGAGCTTGCGACTTCACATAGCGAAACCTAATCGAGGACGCCATTACAATATCAGTCAATTATTCGAGGCTACGCTACAGAACAGTTTTACATGTGACAACGTAAACTGCTTCAGGTGTCTTTTTGCGCTGCCATTACACATATCGGGAAGTGACAGGATGTAAACTGGGAGAGGATAAATATTTTTTTTCGTCCCAAACGCGCTCATCCTCTGGCACATGCGTACATGCAGCTGCGCTCTGAAGACCCACTGCCTCTCTCTGTAGAAAAAACCCACAAAGCCCAATCTGGCGCTACTCACCTGGAACATGGGACATCCAGCGACGTGTCACCTCTCCGTGTTTGGGCTCCTGTCCGCGCCCCTTGCTCAAGCGCTGAGGAATGGAGCCCAGCTGAAGCTGAATTCACAGAGAGTCGCTCCAGGGGTTTCACAACCCCTCTGGGCCAGACCCGGATAGAGAGAGAGAGAGAGAGAGAGAGAGAGAGAGAGAGAGAGAGAGAGAGAGAGAGAGAGAGAGAGAGAGAGAGAGAGACCGCGCTCTCAAACAAACGCCCCTGCAGATCTCTGCTCACTTCAGAAAAACTAGTGAATTAACCGATCACAAGAATGAGCTAGTTGTAACACACATAAATGTGCAGTTTCTCTTGTTCTAGGATGTAAAAGGGGGGTCTGGTGATTTTTCTGCGTAAAACAGTCGTCCTCCTTCCTACATCTTGCAGCGGGGAGGCAAGGCAGATTTGAATGGTTATGATTAGTTTTGATGGAACGCTGCCGTAGGCGCTTCCTGCAAATGGATGGTGAGTGCGCGCTCACAGAGGGGGAGAGGGCCATTACACAGATTGAAACCTATATCACGACTATGCAAAACCTGTTCAAATTGGTATATAGAAACGTTGTGGAAATTAACCAAATCTTTAAAAAAAATACATTTTTTTAGTATTATAGTATTTATTTATTTAAATTTTTTACCTCATTTTGCTTAGCTCTAAAACATTAGAACATTAAAACATTGCAAAATCCTTATCCGTTTCATCTAACTGGAAAGGTCATGGAGATTCATTGTTTAAAATGTGAACTCTGCATATCATTTTTGTGCAAAATATGAACTGTGAACCAAAGTGTTTTTTTGTTTTGTTTTTTTGCTCACCAGTTTTGGTGTGACTCGCTAAATATGTTTATTGCATTGGAAACATCACTAAATAAAATGGCTTATGAATTCAATATATAGGCCTATATTCACTCACACACTGAATATGCTGTGCCATTCAAAACATTTATAAAATCCACAATTGATGTTGAGATTCTAGGCTATACCTATTACGCATGCTACTAAGAAAAAAGGATAAGGGACTGGAAAAGATGGTAGGATAGTGAATGGCAACAGGACATTTCAAATCGTTGCACACACACACACACACACACACACACACAGCCCTAGGCAGGAGCATTATGGCTGACTGTTCCAGTCTTTCTCTATGGAGAAAGACTTTACTATCAGCATCCTATCTTTTAGTTAAACAAATGCAGCTTTCTTCCTTTCTTTCTTTCTTTCTTTCTTTCTTTCTTTCTTTCTTTCTTTCTTTCTTTCTTTCTTTCTGACAGAAGAAGGTATGATAGAAGGTATTAATCTCAGTCCATTCTCATCGAATGTGCTGCCACTCTCGCTCATCTCCTGTAATGAGACACATCATTTATCTGCCTTTTCTCTTCTTTGAGTGTTTGAGAGAGATATTTGCACGTGTCAGTCTGGAACACATGGCAAAGAGAGAGAAGGTATGAGGGAGAAGGTGTGATGCCTGCGAACTGCGCGGAAAAAGTGTGTTTGCATATGTTTATGTGCGCGTGTGGCACCTTCTCAGTTCACTCCAGGCACTGTGAGAATCAAACAATTTCATGCAGCGAGCAGAAGGGGAAATGAACTGAGCCGTGAGCCATAATAAAATTATCCAAATGTTATTATGGCGCCGGCTGCCTCTGTCCTACTTTAATACACATTTCAGATCCTCCGGGTCTCCTGCTGGCACTAGCCCTGCTGAATAAATCAACATTAGCTTATGTCTAAATTATTAAGGAAGTGACTTAGGCTCCTGTTTATTGTATAAATTATTAGGAGGGTGAAAGTGTTAAATGCTATATTTGCCATTTAAAATTAAAAAATTCCCTAAGTAACGGCTATTTCTTGGAGTTTCCGCATGGTGTGCTTATGTGATGCATGTGCACGTGCGCATCCCTGCGAGAGAAGAACTGCGAACTGCGAAACGAGTGATTGCGCGAATGCGAATGCGAATGAAAATTGTATTGGTTTTCGTTTTAAAACCTCAACTATAAAACGGATTGCTACTTCCGCATTTAAATTTTGGGTTTCATTTGATGGTCACATTCTGGTAACGTTACATCTAACTCTGAGTTAGGTGAACGTGATTTCACCAAAGTACCACATGTTTTACAACTTTTATATCAACCAATCAGATTTGAGGGACAAGTTTACAATTTATGTCAAGTTTAGGCTTAGAACCAGGGTAAGGTGCTTCAACAGCAGTGCTATTCACCTATTGTTTCCCTCTGCTTTTAGGGAAAAGTTATGGGTAGGGTTAGGTTTAGGGGTAGGGATAGGGTAAGGACTAAATTTTGGGACAGGAATGTTGTTCCAGGATCAACAAAATATGTTGATCCAGGAACATGTCTTACTTGGCAAAATCACGACCCTCTGAGTGGGAGTGTTGGCCTATTAGTAGACTGGTAGGGTGATAATAAGTTGACAAGTAGTTGCAAAGTTACCATCAAAAAGAGTTAGCAGATTAAGCAGACAGTCTAATACTCTAATGAGAGTTAGTTGACATGTAGTTCCAAAGTTAGGCTACAGTCAACATAATGTTCAAAAGGGACCATCAAAATAAAGTTTTACCAAATTTTGATTGGATGAGCCGTATTCCAAGCCATTTTAAATGCTTAAGCACATCTGGGATTTTCATTTTAAACTTATTTAGTAGGCCTTATATCACACATTAACTATCTGACAGATAGGCTTATCAGTGAAATGAGCTATATTCTTACACCTGTTTATCAGTTCTAGGCTAAAAAAAAAAAACCTACCATTTTCGTACAGTTGCTCTGAAAGTGACAGAAGTGCATATGTTACAACTTACCCCATATGCGTGGTTAATTGTAACAGACAGAGGGGTTAGTTGTAACACTTGTGTGTAACACACATAATTCAGAACTATTTTATCTGTATAGTTTGATATTGTTTGTGCGTATAGATAGATACCCGTACATCCATCCCTCATCCAATCATCCTTCTATTATGGATCAATATCATGGATAGGGATATATAAAAGAGCTGCACAATAAATAAATACAATCATCAAATATTGTAATTGCTATTGAATTATATTTGTGTGTGGCAGCTGCATGCAAAATTATTATTATTAATAATAACAGTAATAATAATAAAAACGAGCTCAAAATCACATTTTAAAGGGTTTATTGCACGAAAAACAGACTTTTTAATAATAAAAAAACAAGTGATCAATGAATAGTTAACAATGCATTTGAAAAAAAAAATCATACTTTGACATTTAAATTCCAACATTGTTTGTGAAAGTTCAATAAAGTTAAATGTGGCAAAATGAATATATAGGCTAAATAAAAAAAATACTCAAACCTGAAAAGTTGTTTTCATTTCAATATCGTTGTACACTTGGTGGCAGTAACACTACTAACCTCGCTGTGTAAAATATATCCTAGCTAACAGTTGCTGACATGTTTGAAAATGGTGCTATGTTTTAGTCAGAAAGACAATGATTAAGGTAATATAAAGTTAGATTTGGTGACGTACACACCCAAGTCAAGCACCGAAAAAAACGTAGATATGATGAAAAAAAGTAAATGCATGGTGTCAAAACACTTTTTGTCCAGTATCTTCACGAAATCTTATCAATACTTTCCACAAATCCGCGGGAGACCGTCTCGTTTCTGGCAGCGAGAGAAAATGAGCTGAAACACAACATACTTGACCCTGACTAACTATAGCCTAAATGTCCGTGTTTTAACCCATTACCCCGCGTTAGATTGTGCCCCGCGCTCCCCTATATACTACTTGAAATAACACAATATGGAAATATAAATATAAAAATGAAATAACACAATATGGACTTTAAGTAGGCTATATAGGCTACGATAATGTTACCTGCTATTATTGATTTGTGCTTTCAGTCACTCATACAGTTTCCTTAAAGGTCAATAAGCTTCGCACAAGAAGGCCTCTTTAAATCCTCATACTAGGCTATTTAACACACAAACCATATGTGTGTCACACTCAGGAAGATCAGAATGCATTCTTGAAGATGTAGACACAACCTTCCACACACAGCCCATAACTTTCATTTGTCTCCAGGAATATTCATTGGGCTGCTTAATATTACACAAAACCCCAGTGTAAGCTTGCATGAATATTCATAGTCAGACTGTTTATTGTTTTTAGCCTCTGGCTTCAACTGTCTCATAAAACTTTTGTGTATGTGCATAAACACATGTATGTTTTTGTATGTTACCGGTGTGCATCGGTCTAAATGACTTGCTGTGCTTTTGCAATTTTCATCACTTGTTTTGGGGTTTAAATAATGTCTATAATGACTTGAATCTGTGAAGTTGGATTAATGCGCGCGCGCGCGCGCACACACACACACACACACACACACACACACACACACACACACACACACACACACACACACACACACACACACACACACACACACACACACACACACACACACACACACACTCTTTGATGCTGGCATAGTTTGGGCAGCTTTATGTGCCTTGTCATGGAGAATCTCCGTTAGTCACATGGGAAAATAAATATTTTAACAGACTAACTGCTGAGTTTTTTCTTTCTCCAATTAATTTAAATGGAGCAATTAAGATTTAAATTTCCATAAATAGCTGAGGGAGGGATTGAAGAGTGGAGGGCTGCCTCTGTTACAGTCAAAAGCCTTGGGATTAACCACCTTCTTAATTATAAATAAAAATATAAAAAATTGCACTTCCTCACTCCCTCCCATTCTGATTTATACATATATACACCATGATTGCTGCAGCTTTTAACCAATGAATTTACTGGATTTTTTCCATTATTTTCTCAGTTGTATGGGATAAGGATATTAAAAAAGAAATCACAAAAAATGTTTGCAAATATATAGAACAAGTTATTGCAAACTACTTTTTTTTACTCGCAGCATAATTAGATCATTATATTAAACAGAATTTCACACAACTTTTCACATTTTTAGGAATTTACCTTTTATGAATTTTTTTAAGCAATGAAATCAAACAATATTAAAAAGAATTAAACAATATTAAAATGATTAAAACTATATATCCAGGTTTTTCATGACCCCCCCCCCCCCCCCCCCACACACACACACACAGTAAGGGAGTGTTGTAGGCCTACAAGTGAAACTGAAAGTGAGAATGACTTATGTAAGAGGAGAGAGGAGCTAAACGGTCCCTAATATTTAAACATAAATAAAAAAGCTCAGCATTACTGAAGTTTCATGTTTACGACGCAGTTTAAGGATGTGCTGCCCTCTGCTGGTAAAGAGATGTAAATGCCTGCTGTAAAAGGCATTATTATGGAAGCCTATTATTTTTTTAACTCTGTGGGTAAAATGGGCTTTCGTAAGAAATTCCAGTTATTTTGCTTTAATATGACATAATATAATACTCCAGTTTTAAAATTATTATGAGTTAATATACATCACTTGATTACATACATAATTTCATGCATCCAACACACGGCTAGATATTTAATCAGCCTAAAATAACAATTACAAGTTGGAAATGAAAGAACTGACACAATAGGACACAAGATGTTCGGGTTTTGTGTGCATGTGTCAGAAAAGTCGTGCATTTTAGGCTCAAAAATAAAAAAAAATTCATGCAGGGTTGCAATTATACAGATTTCTGACAGCGACATTCAAAGACATAACCATAACCTTAAGGAAAAAAAATATATATATCAAAAATACTCTATACAAAATTAAATTTAAAAGGGAGAAAGTGAGGACAGAAGTAAAGGGCAGAAGGGGTTAATATTCATACAGAGTGCACTGAGAAGGAAAATGATCTGCATTACTATGGTGATGCTCTAATCTCTACCCCTGATTGCTAAACCAAAGAAACCCGTTACAGTTGCTTAGATGTGAGAATCCCATTTAGTTATTGATTCTGTAGTTGATGAGGTGCATCTGCTAAAGGATGTTCAGTGACTGGCTCAAATCTTCAAAGTGGATTCTATTGGATATGAGATCTATGGGCTGTGACTGGCATACAGGGAAGAGCGTTTTAAGCGAGTTTAAAGACAGACCATTAGGTGGTTTAGCTCATTCTTAATGATTAAAGTCAAGTGTTCGGAGTCGTTCGGCAGAAGACTTCTACACAAGCACATGCTGTGACTCTAGATCAGATCTGTTTCTTTGAGCTCATTAATGGTGTGCTGTTCCTCCTCAGTGGCTCTCACTAGTCATACAGACGACAGCACTTCTCCAGCAGACTCCCTCTGCTTCTTCTCTGCCCTCTCCAGGTCCAGCACTCGGATCGCTGCCTGCTTGGCCATGAGCTGAGCTTGATCGCTGGGGTACGTCTCTGTGTCCACAACCCGATACGGGTCGATTTGGAAAGGGCTCTTGGAGAGGACGTCGGCATAGCGCCGCTTCAGGTCAGGGTCGGGACAGAATAGATATTCGTACACGGCGGCAGCCAGGATGCCTCCTATTAAAGGGCCCACCCAGTATACCTGTGAGAGAGAGAGAGAGAGAGAGAGAGAGAGAGAGAGAGAGAGAGAATAAATCTTGTTTAAAAATATACTGCGGTAATTTATTTGAATTTAATGTAATTAAACAATTACTCTTTTAACTCAAATTGTGAGTTTTATGATTTAGAAAGAATTAAAGAAATCTTATGCTGTAAAATGAATAGATATAAAATTGTATATTATATTAAAAAATAAAGATACTGCACCAGTGTATACTATTTAAGATTTCTTCAAATACATTTGTTTTAATTCAATTTAATTCATCAATTTAACTTCTCACTCAAATTGTGAGTTTTAGGATTTAAAAAAAAGAAGAAGAAATGTTATTATGTAAAATTAATAAGAAATATTTAAGATTCTGCACCAATATGTAAAATTGTAAGTTTCTTTTAATTAATTTACTTTAAATGTATTAAGTTTATTAAATATTGAAAACAATTAAGACATTCTATTATGCAAAAATAATAAGAAACATTTAATATAGATAAATCTGCATTTATATGCAGTTGTTGTCAGAATTATTGGCACCCCTTGTAAATATGATCAAAGATGGCTGTTAAACGAAATCTGCATTGTTTATCCTTTCTATCTTTCATTCAAAAAATTTGAACCTTTCATAGAAGTAAAATAATTGAATGTGGGGAGAAAATCACATTATGGAATAAATGCTTTTCTCCAAAACACGTTGGCCATAATTATTGGAACCCTTTTATTGAATACTTTTTGCAACATCCTTTTGACAAGGTAACAGCTCTGAGTTTTCTCGCCTGATGAGTTTGGAGAACACCTGACAAGAGATCAGAGACCATTCCTCCATACAGAATCTCTCCAGATCCTTCAGATTCCCACATCCATGTTGGTGATTCTTCTCTTCAGTTCAACCCACTCATTTTCTATAGGGTTCAATTTAGGGGACTGGGATGATCATGGTAGAAGCTTATTTTTTTGATCATTGACACATTTTTGTTGATTTTGATGTTGTTTTGGATCATTGTCCTGATGGAAGATCCAACCACAGCCCATTATAAGATTTCTGGCAGAGCCAGTCAGGTTTTGATTTGATCTTTTGGTATTTGCTAGAATAGATACCATGTATCTGAACAAGATGTCCAGGACCTCCAGCAAAAAAAAAAATAGGCCCTCAATATTAAAGATCCAGCAGTATATTTAACCGTGGGCATGGGATACTTTTATCCCTGTTTGCACCAAACCCATATGGTGGTGTTTCATGTGACCATAGAATCCCTTTTGAAGTTCCAGTCGTGTCTGAAAACTGAATATGCTGGAGTTTGTCTTTGGATAAGCGAGGAGGATTTTTCTGAAACCCTCCCAAACAACATTTGGGGATGTAGGGGTTGATTTTTGTTTTGTTTTAGGCTTTCTGAACCCAAGACTCAAGTAATCTCTGCAATTCTCCATCTGTGATCCTTGGAGAGTCTTTGGCCACTCAAACTCTCCTCCTCACCGTGCATTAAGACAATATAGACACACGTCCTCTTCCTGGCAGATTTGTAACATCTTTAGTTGATAGGAACCTTGGTGGAAATTGGAATTGTCAATGCTTTAGCTATTTTCTTACAGCAACTTTCTATGTAGGAAAGCTCAACAATGTTTTGCTGCTATATTCTTTGGTTTTACTCATTGTTATGGATGATTAAGGGCATTTTGGCCTTTGAGTTTCCTCATATTTAAACTCCTGTGAAACAAAAAGTCATAGCCAGACAATTTCATGTTCCTCCTGGTGCTAAAAATATAAAAAATGAGTCAATATTAATAGGAATATACTTCTTAATTTTTTTACTCATAAAAAAATTATAGGGGTGCCAATAATTGTGGCCAGCGTGTTTTGGAGAAAAACATGTATTTCATAAAGTGATTTCCCCCCCACTTTCAATTATTTTTGAAAGATCAAAAGGATAAAAGAAAATGCAGATTTATTTTTACAGCCAACTTTGATCATATTTACCAGGGGTGTCAATAATTCTGACCACAACTGTATAATATCATAATATATAATAATGCAATATATATTATATTTATTTTAATTAATTTAAATGAAATAAGCTCAATTAATATAATGAATATTAAACTTTTCATGCAAATTGCTATTATGCTATGAAAAGAAAAATCAATTAAATTTAAAATGTGAAATAGCATATTCACTGATGGTCTCAGATGTTTTTACATCACTGTATTACTCATGTTTTGCATTTTGTGTATATGATTGAATATATTGTGAAAATGATTTTTTTTTTTAAGTATGCCTTTTCCTTTCCCTCATTATATTTTCAGCACAGTAAATAATCTGTCCTGCTCTAATATCCATGTCTGACATATGCATTTTATCAGAGTGACAAGTATATTGCCTCCAAAAGTTTGCCAAAACTGGATTACTAACTGCTGTGACGACAGAAATAGAAGTGGGCGCGACCGACTCAATAGCAAAGGCCAGACATATTTACCCTGGTCAACCCCGGACAGTGTCCAAAAATGCAGTTCATTTTGATTATCTCATTTTTTCCAAACGATTTTACAGTATAATGATCACCAGCAGCTCTCATTAGTGTAATAGTACCAGTGTGGCCTCCATGTGGCTCCACACTGATGCATTGCTTTCATTCATAATCTCTAATATCTTTCACTGATGAAACTAAAACCAACGCCTTGAAAAGGGCACTGTGTGTAGCATGCTGCAAGTGCGGTAAACTCTTCATGAAAGAAATGTTTTGACCTTTCTAATGTTACAGCACCACAGGGGAGACCCTGTATCAACCCTGATGACAGCAGCAATCACTCAGACGCGCCACTCATGAAGATATATAAGACTCATATGTGCATGTAAGGAGCACACCAACCAGTGTCATGTACCGGTGTTATTTTGAATGCCACATCTGTCTGCTTTTTTGACTGCTCTGTAATGTTTCAAGAAGAATGACATTTTAAAATCGCACAAGCAAGAGAGCTGCAGTATGTCTTGCAGCCGTTTGATATTCAGTACGACAGCAGGATTCAGAGTATGGTGCTTTTATACAACAGTTCTACACTGAGATATTCATAATGAACTAATCTAGTACATCAAGATTCATGCCAAAGGTCTGTGGTAGGTCAGAGATAAATGTCTTCATGCGCCAGATATAGTTCAGGCTCCTTTGTAGGAGTGAAACAAAGCCAAAATTCTCTTCTTAAAAAAGTTTTGGCAATGAATCAAATTCTCGTCAGCTTCACTTTTATCAATCACAGTTCCAAAGGCTTTGCTGACCTTGAATCTTATGCACATAAATATCAATGGAGGGTTCAGAAAGAACTTAGAGATAGTTCACCCAAAAATTCTGTCATCATTTACACACCCTCAAGTTGTTCCAAACCTGTATGAATTTCTCTCTTCTGCTGAACACAAAGGAAGATATTTTGAATAATGTCGGTAACAAAACAGTTGATGGACCACATTGACTTCCATAGTATTTTTTTCCATACTATGAAAGTCAATGGGGCGGTTTGGTTACAGAAATTCTTCAAAATATATTATTTTGTATATTATTCATACAGGTTTGGGACAACTTGAAGGTGTGTAAATGATGACTGAATTATCATTTTTGGGTGAACCAACCCTTTATTGAGTCTTCGTATTGTATATCCACACACAGAATATATTGTATGAATCTTACCCAATGGTCCTGCCATTTTCCCATGATGACCACAGGACCAAAAGAGCGAGCTGGATTCATACTGGCTCCAGTGTACGGTATCTGAAACACACAGGCAAAACGTGTTACACTTGCTATGAATTGCATGAATTTCGCAACCTAGGCTTATTGGAAAAACGTGCCTCTAGCTACATTTTTGCAAAACTCTAAAAATGTGCTTAAACTATACTATTCACTGCAGTTTCCAGCTGAAATGAACCCTTTTTGCAGTAAATCACCAACATTATGATTATGGGACAGATTATCGATTAATAAAGACTTATTTTCGTGCGATTTCTTGCACAGCGCTATGTTATGACCTTAAAACACTTTTACCATAGTGCGTGATTTGTATACTAATACATTTTGACATTTGCATCACATAACCAGCTCCATACATATAGATTTTCTGACATAGTAAACTTTCTCTACAACTTACCTGATACAGCACTTCTAAACACTCAATAAGTAGGCTAAAATAAATGGTTCCTTCAGAAAATTTGATCTCATGCATCTTTATTAACACTATCATTTAGGTTTAGTGGTACCTTAATTTCAAACACAGTTGAGGATTGACCTTTTAGGTCCATTCAACGTAATAAACCAAAATAATGAAACTTTGCCAGAATCATGTTCATATGTTTCCGATAAAAACCAACACACTTTTAGCACAACTCACTGGACATTTCACTCTAAGAGTGTTGTGAAATATGCAAGAAGCAATATGATATCATTTAGCAGAGATGTCACCACAGGCACATTTCCAAAGAGCCTGGCTTGGAATTTTGAGAAGAGACTCTAAAAGGAAGAGCAGAAGAAATGCAAAGAAACAATGAGATGGGAGGTATGAGTGAGCTGAGTGACAGTGGTTTAGCTCTTTAAATCATAAATCTGCTCTAAAGGGTCTTAAGTAGAGCTTGTCTCAGTGCCAGACCTAAATACATGAGGGCATGTAGAGGGCATCCCGCTCTCATGCCAACTTTCTTAGCAACACAAATGAGATTTCATATAAACACCTCATCTGCAGATTCTGCTGGGATTATTGGCAGTGAAATAACACTATCACTTGGGATTGTAGCTAGGCAACAAATTCTCCAAAGGACAACTAAGCAGATACACCTC
The DNA here is from genome assembly GCF_051911475.1 of Siphateles boraxobius. Taxonomy (NCBI): domain Eukaryota; kingdom Metazoa; phylum Chordata; class Actinopteri; order Cypriniformes; family Leuciscidae; genus Siphateles; species Siphateles boraxobius. The sequence goes on from NW_027509208.1 coordinate 14,459,143, forward strand.
AAGAGACGAATCTTTATAGGATAAAGATCTACAAGCACTGCTTAAAAATGTGCTTGCCAATGCAGGATTGAAACTTTCAGTTAAGGTTAAAGCGCTTAAGAAACATGCTTCGGAAAGCAATTTTACACAATTAATTTAATGTTTTCTAGTGGTGCAAATCAGGAAATACTCACAGCAAACAGATGGCCGATGCACACCGACAGACCAATAGCCAGCGCTGCCGAACCTTTAAGATCACTGCGCTTGGGGTCGCAGGTGGCAAAGACGGTGAAGACAAGCTCAAAAGTGATTATGAGCTCTATCACAATGGCATGACCAGTGGAGATTTCAGTATTGACCTGCAAAGGGCGATAGTGAGTTATTTGTATAGCGTGAGCTTTATCGAATACTTGTTCGACTCCAGTGTTTTTCAATCATTCTCCTGGAGGCCCCTACCACTTACAAATTTGAGGGATCACACTAATGAGACATGCCTAATTCAGGTTATTGAGTACTCTACTAATGACTGATGAGTTTAACCAGGTGTAAAACAAAATCAACTACCTTAAACTTGCCCAAAACCAAAAACTCTGTCATCATTTACTCACCCTCATGTTGTTCTTTATGACTTTTTATTCTGCGGAACACATTTGTGGAAGATATTTTAAAGAATGACTTTTTGCTCATACAATGAAAGTCAATGGGGTCCAAAACAAAACGTCCTGGTTGCGTATGCAACCCACCGTTCCCTGAAGGAGGGAACGGAGGACGTAGTCGACGCGACTGAAATGGGATCACGCTAGGGAGCCTATCATCTTCGAGTACTATTGAACGAGCCAATGTAATTGGCGTGCGTGATTCGCATCACACACTCCGCCCCCGCGGCGCGGGTATAAATACGGAAGTGGATGCACGCACTAGTTGCTTTTCGCTGAGGAGCCGAGAGTAACCCGGGGTCAGCGGTGGTCCAGCGGTAGTGGCAAGGGGACTACGTCCTCCGTTCCCTCCTTCAGGGAACGGTGGGTTGCATACGCAACCAGGACGTTCCCTTTCAGTCGATAACGTCGGACGTAGTCGACGCGACTGAAATGGGATCAACCATTGAACACGCCACTAACGCTGCCACCTTCCAGTGCCTAAACCAAAGCCTCCTGATGCCCCCGCAAACTTAAGGCGGGGAAGGACAGGGCTTAGGCCAGGGAAGTCACTGCTGTTCCTACAGGACCACTGGGAAAGCGTTCCCCGTACGTTGGAAGGAAGGGACGCTGCGGAAGCCACATCCAACCCGAGGGAGGAAATGTGGAGAATACACATATGAACTGGGCGGAAACCGGGCAGTCTAACATATGGAATGTCACTGGGGTGGCTCCAGCCTAAGACGGGGGGAGACACACCGGACAGTGACGGCAGAGAGACTCTGCCGAGGGAAGACACGGGCTCACCGCAGGGAGCCGTATCGTGGAAGAATACACATATGGGGTCACCGAAGGGACCGCAACATATGGACCCAGCCTAACACAGGTTCCACACTGCTTACGAGTGGTAGGCCTAACACCAGACGTTCCGCACGTCCGACGTCGGAGGGGTGTGGAGGAACTCAACAGGGTTCAATTTTAAGGGAACTCAACTGGAGTAGAAAGGCGCACGTATCCAGTCCATAGGAGGGGAATGGCGCAGCAAGCCGACACTTGAACCGGGCTCACGGTGAAACTGGCTTCATGAGAAGGGAGCCCACGGGAAGCAGCGGTTCAACTAGGTGTCGTCCAGCCCCCAACTCTAGAATCTGTTTAGCAAAGTATATCGTCAACGCCCAGGCGGAGCACTTTACACTCATCATAGAGGAGCTCAACACCTAAGTGGACATGTTGCATCTCGGATCTTTGCCGAAATGAAGGCAAGCACTAAGTGCAACTTTGCATGGAAACAGCCTTCCCTCTCTGCTGAATTCCAACAGATATTTGAAGAGCTGGTCTGAGGTCTATGACTTGCATTCTGTACACGTCCAAGCGAATCGGACAGAGAAGCCAGGGCTGGATCTGCCTCCTCCAGGGCAGCGCTTGCAGGCTCACCACCTGCTCCTATTACGGGAGAGGTAGGAACCTTGGGCACAATCCGAGCCGGGGTCTCAGCTTGTGAGAGTTAGCCGGCCCAGACTCCAGGCACAATACGTTGACCGAAAGCGAGCAAGTCCCTACCCTCTAGTAGAGACCACGCGAGCAGGAGAACTGATATAACAGAATTTTTAACTCACTACCCGCAGTGGCTCAGGGGCGGTCTCTGCAGTGCAGTCGCACCAGGGACAAGGCCCAAGAGGATAAAGAGGGACACAAGGATTTACAAGACCTTGCTCCTCAGGAACCTGACGATCAGAACGTGCTTCTGCATACTTCTGCAACACGATGAGCGTCGTTTAAACACCGAGGCAACATCATTTTGAGGGTGATTTAGGAAAACAGCCTACTGCAACCCATTTTGCAGGAAAGAGAGCACTGAAGTGATCGAAAGCTTTCAGGATCTCCTCAGGGGAGAAGACGCACTCAACGACTAGGTTCCACTTCTAAAGGCGTAAGCACGCTACCCAATTCTAGGGGGTGCTCGCAGAAGTGATGGTAACTAACACATGTTCTTGTGATAGCCACCTGAACCTCCGCGTTCGGATGTAAGACCGCCCGGAATCTCCGGGGGAAGAACGCGTGTGCCATCGTGCCCCGTCCCCGAATCCAGGGGAAGTCAGGAAGGCTGTTGAAGGGAACCAGGTCTAGTTGGGCCAATGAGGGGCAACTATGAAGACCTGTTCCTCTCCTGACATGGCACGTAGGTGCAAGTGACGGGCGCAAAAGACAGGAGCATTGCTCAACACAACATGTGAAGATCACTGGGCTTCAGGAGCATTTTCTGCTCAGCACTTGGGTGTGACAAGTTCACTGAGCTTCAGGAGCATTCCTGCTCAACACCTGAGTGTGATAAACTCACCGAGCTTCAGGAGCATTTCTGCTCAACACTTGAGTACGAAGAACCTCACTGAGCGACAGGAGCATTTCTGCTCAGCACTTGAGTGTGACAAGTTCACTGAGCTTCAGGAGCATTACTGCTCAACACCTGAGTGTGATAAACTCACTGAGCTTCAGGAGCATTTCTGCTCAACACTTGAGTGCGAGGAACTTCACTGAGCACCAGGAGCATTTCTGCTCAGCACTGCGTGTGATGAATTCACTGAGCTACCTGTGATGGACTCACTGAGCTACAGGAGCATTGCTGCTCAACACCAGAGTGCGATGAACTTCACTGAGTTTCAGGAGCAAATCTGCTCAACATGAAGAGTGATGATTTCACTGACTTGCAGGCGCAAGGCGACCATGAGTCGCAGTCACTTTTAGAAGGCTCACTGGGGTTAAACGCATTTCTGCGGGCCCCTGGGGCCGCTGAGTCCCAGTGTTTGTCCAAGGGTAGTCCGCTCGGTTTACCCAAACACTGGCGGAAAAATAAAACCGGGGGGGCAACTGAGCGGCCCCGGAATGGTCATGACCCAGCCGGACCCAGGGGATGGAGTCTCCACTTGCCCTGGCTATAACTGTCGTGAGGCTCGATGGCGGCACGATTGAGTAAGCGGGAGGAGTGGAATAAGGCGCCCTCAGAAGCGTCTGACTCCAAGGAGGAGGTGACGGGTGAGTTTGTGACATGCAGGGGAAGCTTGCGCAACGGTCGCAATGTCTAACAACTCGAGGCACGAATGCCCGTGTAGTCGGGGGTCGCCCAGGCCCCCGTTAAAACACGCCCTTTGTACATGGCCGCTCTGTTGAAGAGGGTTTGGCAGCAGACCGGGATGAACTATAGTCACACAGGGTGAGCTGCTCTGCCACGGTCACCTCGGGACTCGATCGTGAAGCTAGCGCTGAAGCGGTCACATATGGAGGGAGCCAAAGGCTGCGACTACCATATACCCCAGGAGCCTCTGAAAGTTCTTTCAGTGGGACCCTTTCTCACTTCAACACCAGCTGAACACATTCTCATTGGAGAGACATGTTGGACCGAGTACCTCTCCAAAACTAGAAAAGAGATACTCAGCCCGTGGGCGAGATTACTCTCTTCCAGTTGACCTGAAGACCCAACGGGCTCTGGAGCACTCGAGGGGAAGGACACTGTACTGATACTCCACCCTTAGACGCAACACACAGGATGGCCTGCGGTGCGGGAGGTAGAGATCTGAAGCACATGTCTTTCAGGTCAAAGCTGCAGACCAATCTTGGGCCAAGATGGTCACGACCCACCACCTAGTAGCACGAAGAACGAGTTTACAACTGGCCTTCGTACCGGCTGGAGGAGCGGCTATATCAAATCCTTCGCCAGCAGGATAAGATAAGCACGCACAAGTCAGGAGCACTGCTCAACACTCGGTGTGATGAATATCACTGAATTTTCAGGAGCACGTCTGCTCAACACCTAATGTGATGACTATCACTGACTTGAGCGGGGTAGCCGAGCCTGAGGTGGGGCAGCAAAGTAGAGAGAGTGGTGTTAGTGTGCTGTGCAACACTTACCTGTCTCCACAAGCGGCAGGGGGCGCGTGAGAAGGCGGATGACCGGGTCCTCGAACGCACCAAGCTGCCTGCTGGCGACCAAGGGGGAGCTGAGGGGTGTAAGGCTATACAGGGTCACACCCGCCAGACTGGCCCTCTTGGGGCCCAGGAACAGATGAAATTGCTCTCTCTTTGAAGTGTGGGTACCGCTTGCTCCGCTTTTTTTTTTTTTTTTTTTAGGGAGCCAGCGGCGGAACAGACACACACACAAACAAAGGCTCCACCCGGCCCTCACCCGGGGGGAGGGAGTGATCGTGCCACTCCAAGAGCATCTCATCCATTCCTGGGCGGCCCGCTCCGGAATGCTTTCGCTGTCGCTTGCCACCTGGCTTGGCAGCGCCTGGAGCGGGCTGGGCGTCTCTACTGCGGCCGGCTCCCTGCTGAGGCCTGGGTGGAGGCTGCTGCGGAGGGCCAGCAGGAGCGGCGGCCGGAGAACGCCCACGGCGACGAGCAGGCGGAGGAGCTGCCACCGGCGGCGGGTGGAGGCAGCAGCTGGCCACCGGGGCAGGATGTGCCGGATGACCTCCGTCTGCGCTTGAGCGGCAGAGAACTGTTTGATGCAGTTCTCCACCGCGTCGCCGACCAGCCCAACCTGGGAAATTGGGGAGACCAGGAACCGAACCTTGTCCGCATCCGCCATACCAACCAGGCTGAGCCAACGAAGGCGCTACTGGACCACCAAGGTGGACATCGCCAGACCGATCACGCACGCTACGACACCCGTACCCCGGAGGGTGAGGTCGGATGCAGTGCGGTGCTCACCTATGAGCGCACGGTCTGGATTACCCTCGTGCATGCCATGGGTGCCCTAGCCTGCAGCAACGCCATGGCACGCAAGAGGAAGGGGCTTGCCCACAGGCTTTGTAAGCTCTGCCCGTCGGAACGGACGAAACTCACAGGCCTTAGGGGGGAGACGAGGATCCCCCCAAAAGGCAGCGGCCGCCGGACACAGGTGCACCTGTGTCGACAGACCGCTCCAATGGAGGGACACCTCGTAACCCTTCACCGTTCCTCCATCAAGGGTAATGAGGGGGAAAAGCTATTCAGGCAGTTTCTGGCAGAGAAAGATGCTGTTCACCACCTGATAAGCTCTCCATGCATTTCGGGAAAGAAAGGCACTGGGGCGGCGAGCTGAGAACCAGCGCGGCCCGCCCCAAGATACCAAACTCCAGATTCCAACCGAGACTGAACGGGACACGGTGGAGGTTCCACTCGAGCCCGGCAGCCTCGGCGGCCCGTTTCAGCATAGCTGATAATTCTGGATCCGGCTCGGGCAACATTGAACTCCCGGAGGGAGACAATGCAGCCGAGTCATCATCTCCAGAAGTCAGCTCACCCTCTGATGCTGCAATCGGCGTCCTGTCCTCCAGGGGAGCCCCGAGTGAAACCGCTGGCCCACCCATTACAGATGGACCAGCAGACAACACAGGAGGCTCCAGTGGTTGCAGTGGAAGGGAGGAGTGAGGAGCCCACAGGGAATGGTTACCGGGCGGGACATCCAACACTATCCTCCGGTCACCCATCCCACACAGCACCCGAGGGTGGGGCATGGTAATGGGGACTCGCTCTCCGCGAACGAAGGCGAGTCTCGCCCTCAACACTGCGACAGTCATGTTCCCACAGTGAAAACATGAGCTGTCCACAAAAGCTGTCTCAGCGTGCTGTAAGCCAAACACGTGACACAACAGTTGTGACCATCAGAGAGAGACAGGGAACGACCGCACCCAGAAACGCACGGGCGGAATGACATCTTGAAAAAGACGCAAACGCACCCGTGTTGCTCTTTCAGAAAATAGGACCGTCACCAGTGCCGGAGCACACAGGGAAATGACCGCGGCAACACTGAACAGAGAACTGAAACAGTGAAGCACTCACTTTTCCGCCCTCTAACCAGCCATCAACACACACAAACATTTAGAAATTTGTTGCTGTTAAAACAGCAGTTGAGAGCTCAAAGCTCGCGATCACCGCTGCACTCGCGCTGTAGAACACCAGCACTGGGAGAGTCTTCCTGAAGAACACCGACACACTCGCTCGTTGTAGACAACAGCACTCTCAGAGACATCAAACGATCGGCTCCGAAGCGAAAGGCAACTAGTGCGTGCATCCACTTCCGTATTTATACCCGCGCCGCGGGGGCGGAGTGTGTGATGCGAATCACGCACGCCAATTACATTGGCTCGTTCAATAGTACTCGAAGATGATAGGCTCCCTAGCGTGATCCCATTTCAGTCGCGTCGACTACGTCCGACGTTATCGACTGAAAGGGAACAGGACCCTATTGACTTTAATTGCATGGACAAAAAAAAGACGAGTCATTTTTGAGTGACCTATCCCTCTAATTAAAAAAATACTCACAGAAGTCACTCCCAATCCTCCTCTCACTGATGCTGGTGTCACTCCATACAAGATGGCCGCTCCCACTATTGCCCCCAGGCATTGTGCCAACAAATAAAAAACACCCTTCGCCAGGCTCAGCTTCCGTGTGGCAACCATCGCCGCTGTAACGGCAGGGTTGATGTGGGCACCACTGATGTGCCCGAAACACTGTACGAGGGTTGCGATGGATAAGCCAAAGCAGAGAGCGATGAGGACGAGGTCGGCAGGTGGAGGGTTCTCCTGTTTTGCTGTCCAGTTGATTGTGGATCCAAGACTAAGCAGCACGAATATTATCATGGCTAAAAACTCCCCCGAAACCGCTCGCCAGAATTCCTGAGTCCACACACCCTTGAAGGCCGCCATGACACGGTTATTGCATGAGCAAGACGACACACACCTCCTTAAAGGAATAAAATGAGAGAGAAAAAATGTTGGTGATCTGTATTTGTAATCCATACCCACTCATACCATATGACAGGGATGTCCAAACTCAGTCCGGGAGGGCCACTGTCCGGCAGAGTTTAGCTCCAACCCCAATTAAACACACCTGGACCACCAGCTAATCAAGGTCTTATAGGCTAGAAACTTCCAGGCAGGTGTGTTGAGTCTGGCTAGAGCTAAACTCTGCAGGACAGTGGCCCTCCAGGACTGAGTTTGGACACCCCTGCCATAAGACCATGATTACACTTCTGTTTTGCATTTTTTCAGAATTTGGATTTGGTTTGTCCCAGTTTTGCTTTAAACAGGTCACGACATGGATTTTTTAAAATTATTTTAATATGTTCCTTGATATTCTCTAAAAATGTTAATACAGTTCTTTGCACAAAAAAGTAAATATATATATATATATATGGCTCCTTTAAGGCTTGTCAGTGAATGGCCGATTTTATGATTAGCTAACGCCACTGCATAGGAAACAGTATCAACACCCACTCGCTATTGCATGTGTGAGTAAGTGTTTTGAAAACATAAACATTATCCATATAAAAGAAAACCATAATTTACAGACAAAACATTATGAAATCATTTACTCTGCCGTCAGATCCAATACAGTTTGCTGCTTTATCTTTCAACAAAGGTTTCTTTGCGAACTCTCCATTACAACTGTGCCTCACTGACAAAACCATAGGCTCTGAACAAACAATATATTACCAACCATTTGTCTCCGACGCCGGGATCTTTCTGAAGTTTGTACAAAGATGCAAGCAAGCTAAACTGGAAGTGTCAAATCGAGTGTTCTTTCACTCTTCAATTTGTCCTGTTGTCGGGAGACTAAAGTTGCGTGGAGTATGCCAGAAACTGAACGCACATCTGTATACTGTATCATGCCTATGGTGCAAGTCCACAAGTTTGTAGATGATCATGTGACCCAGCATGAATTGAGATGATCCAAAGTGCATCTTTGTTTTGTTTTTTACTATCTGTGGAATGGTCAATGTCACAAATTTACTTGTTTGACCTAAGAACAGTGCAGTATCTTACATAATGTTTCTACATTTTATGTCATTAAGTTTGTTTTAAAAATCTTAAAACTTTTTTTTTAAAATGTCAGATTTGTGAAAATTTGGACCCTACTGTAATTGTTATACTGTGGAGGAAAGAAGATTATTGCATTTATTGACAACAAAACAATGAGTGAGAATATAGTGAGAGAATATACAGAAAAACTATTTTCAAGCATCCTATAGTATAAAAGACTGTTATAGTGTTTTGATCTTTTTCTGCATGGTTTTAAATTGTCTCTTCATGCAGTTAATCTGTGCGCTCATTCCAAGTGGAAATTCATCTAATTAGAGTTGCCTCAGTTTCCTTTCAAAGATTCCACAGAGCACAGGCTCGGAAAAATTCCAATAACAAAATGGATCTATTATTAACCAAACATCAACTGTTCAGTAGGCTATACATCAGCAAAATGCATATAGAATGCACATCATTAGCAACACTAATTACAAGGACACTGAACACATCCCGATGAAAGAAAAACAAGGCCTTTGTTGTGGAATATACAAAATACATTTCAAAAGACCATGGTACCCATAGTTTATAACAAGATATCTACAATTATTACTGTAAACTTAGATAATTTTGTATTGTTTACTGTCATCAACGTCAATTTAAAGGGATAGTTCACTTAAAAATTTTAATTCTGTCATCATTTACTTACCCTCAAGTTGTTTCAAACCTGTATGAGTTTCTTTCTTATGCTGAACACAAAGGAAGGTATTTTGAAAAATGTCAGTAATCGAACAGTTGATTTACCCATAGTATCCCCCCCCCCCCCCCCCTATTACTAGGGAAGGCAATGGGGTCCATCAACTATCTGGTTGCCAACATTCTTCAAAATATCTTCCTTTGTGTTCAGCAGAAGAAAGAAATTCATTCGGTTTGAAACAACTTGAGGGTGACTAGGCTAAAACATGACAATTTTAATTTGTAAGTGAACTATTCCTTTAACCATACTGCAGAAGATTCAGAATTGTCTAAGTAGTAATTGATTAGGCTTTTACATACCTACTAGAAAAAAACCTTGCTACCCCAAACCCTCAGACTAGCTAAGACCAACAAAACAGCTTAGACAGGTTTAAAATATAGTAGGCTATGCAATAATGCAGAACTGCAAGTGCAATATAATAACTATGGAATTTGGGGGGAAACTGATAAACACTTCTATGGCGCAGTTTACATTAAACGGTTCTCTATGGAATAAGATGACGATGATGGGATGATTTTAAACGACCATTTCGGGGATCAGCAATGTGTTGCCTTGCCTGGCAGGTGAAGCCAGCTAAACGTCACGTCAAAATTTAACCCCGTGTGATCAAAGAACAAAAACATCACTTTACAAACCAAAACTTTTTACTATAGAGTCAAAATTAACAAACTAACTTACCTTAGAAAGCCACAACTTCTGTTAGGAACCGAGACCCGCGAAAACGCCTTTCTCATCCCTGAACAAGCATCCTCTCAGTGGAAGAAGTTTACCTCAAACAAATATCCGAACCACAGGATAGGTGTGATGATCAGTTACAGCGCGTGCTCATTTAATGATCAATGTGTGTCTGCGTGTTGTTCAGCATCTCCTCTCTCTGATTCACACACCCACACGCACACACACACACACACGTTTCCCCAATGCGCCGATCAAAACTATTATCAATTAATAACGATCGCATTAAACTACTCGCTGTTATGTGCCTTCGCGTCGTGCTTTTTTTCTTAACGACAGTAGGCTATGCTTTCACTCCTTCCTCCATGAGAGGTGCATGAGACTCTTAACTAAACACTATAAAATAGTATATGATCGATACGTTATGACAAATGTTTTTACATTGCTTTAACCCACCAAAATAAGTTAATTTTTTTTTTAGCTTTTTAAAAAATAATTTATAGCCTAGCCTACAAGATTATAAAAGTCAGTTTAATGTAATGTAAATTGAAATTAGGCCTACTTAAACCTCCATGTTGGTTGTAGCCTACCTACTTAAAAATTCAAGGCAGCAGTAATAATGTAACTAACTAACTAATGCAATAAATCTTAAAAATTTGTAATTATTTATAAATAAAACTCTTGTAGCCTATATAAATACAACAACAACAGCAATACAAATAAGTAGGCCTAATAAGTAAATAAGAAAATAAACAAACAAACAAGCACATCAGGGGCATACCATGAAGCCGGTATAGGTGGCTATAGCCAGGTATGTTTCAGTTTAGTTTGCACCAACCCTGCGTTTTAGGCACCATGAAAGTGGTTTGGCTTTCAGCAGTATTCATCGCCATAGCATCTTAAGCTCCATGACTAACCTGGTCCAGGGCAGGTTATTTTCCAGGTAAGAGGTTGCAAAACAAACTTGGACCAATAAGCCTGTGAGCAAAGTGACACATGTCTGATGCCCTAAAGTCACTCCACCTATTTCTACTCCAAATTAAAGGTCACTACATAGCAAATTATTTTTAAAGACAAAATCGTCTGGCTTCTAGTAATGCTTATTTAGAATAATAAATTTGTATGATTTAGGTATTATTTATGTAATTATTATACCCTTAATCAATCACACATGTACAATTTTAGGTAATAAATTTTTATTACGCAGAGTTTAAATTAATAAATATATAAAGGTAATATAAATACCCCTTAGAATCAATAGATGAAGCTATAAAATGACAACATGTGAGCTTAAATGTTCAATTCTCTCTATACCTTCATCAACTGTATAAACTAACTTCACAAATTTTACTTGCAGTGATATAGGCTACAGTAGCAAGACTTTTTCTTTTAGTTGTCCTCTTTCATATACAGGTATTTACTTCTTGCTGTGTAAATTTGTTTAAATTCTTAATATTTTAATACTTTTATTTAATAAGTGAATTGCGCTGCTTCTCTTACGAGAAATTAATTTCAATGAGTTTTGAATGAGTTTCACTGTTTCTCAGCATGTGATTGGCTGTTCGCTACTGATGTCACACCTAAACTGACAGATGATCAGCATCATGGTACCAACAAAGCCTGGTTGGATTGGTTTTGTCGAACTCAAAACTAATCCTGCAACCCTGAGTTTGTTCAACTACCATCATGGTACAGGCCCCAAACAGTGGTTGAAAATGAACTGATAAATTGATTATAATTAGGGTGCACTTCTCTGACTAATTCATATTATGACATTACATTTTATATCTATGTTTATATCTATGACATTTTATTTAGTTACTGTACATTTGAAAATAAAGCATCAAGGCACCTAAAAATGTAGGCGTTCATAATAAAGAATACAAATTAACCGACAAGACAAATAAAAAATATACAATTATAGCATGCAAGTGATCTAGCACTTTTGCTCTTGAACTCACCTGTATCGGTCCAGGGCTCCACAGCTTGTCATGCCTTCCTCAGACTGTCTGGCAGCTCAGTGTACTCCTCTCTTAGTGTCGTGTTACCGGCTCTTCATGGTCAAATCAGAGCGGAGAGACCAAAGCACAGCGAGATGAAGCTTTCGGCACAACTGATCTGACAGCACTGACAAGACCAGTGACACCACTCACACATGCAGCACTCGCCTCATGGTATCCTTCCTATCTATCTATCTATCTATCTATCTATCTATCTATCTATCTATCTATCTATCTATCTATCTATCTATCTATCTATCTATCTATCTATCTATCTATCTATCTATCTGTCACAGTGTTGGTTTGTGTTTCCCCAGGTGTCCACTAGAGGTCTCTTTCCCTTACTGTCACCATTCATTCTGGAACTGCATTTCCCACAATCCTTTGTCTGTTCTCATCACTCATCATTGCACGCAGCTGTTTCTTATTACATTGTTTAGTTCTGTGTATAAATACCCTGTCTTTGTCAGTCCATGTCACGGAGTCGTTGTGTTAGATGTCCTCACACTTTATGGTTGGTTTCTTGTCTGTTCATGTTTTGTTTCTTGTTTTTGGACTGCCTGATTATTTGGAATTGACCCCTGCCTGGAAGACTACGATTTGGATTACCCTCAAATAAACTACTGCTATTGGATTTTCTGCCTCCTGTGTGTGTGACGTGACAGAACGACTCCGTCACAACCTAAATCCAGCGGTATGTTTTTAAACTTCTCTTCCCCAGCCACTGAGCGGGAGAGGAGAGATTATTTTGAGGGAACCCGCCTAGTCATTTTTCGTGGCACCCGGGGAGGTCGCAGAGGAGGAGGTGGTAGAGAGGAAGTTCAGCACCACTCTCCACCCTGGCCCTCCTTCGACCCTGGGGACAGCACAGAGCCAACATCTCACCGTCGCGGACGGAAAAGGGGGAAGAAATGCACGTCTACCAATTCAGAGACTGTTCACGTTCCGTCTGCCCAGTCAGAGATTGTTCACGTCACGTCTGCCCAGTCAGAGAATGGTCACGTCCCGTCTGCCCAGTCAGAGACTGGTCACGTCCCGTCTGCCCAGTCAGAGACTGTTCACGTTCCGTCTGCCCAGTCAGAGACTGTTCACGTTCCATCTGCCAAGTCAGAGACTGTTCACGTTCCGTCTGCCTTCCTGGACCTGGACTATCTGGAGCGTCTGGCTCGGATCCTGGACACGCCTGTGTCTGCTGTTCCAGAGCCGGAACCAGTGTCTGCTGTTCCAGAGCCGGAACCAGTGTCTCCTGTTCCAGGGCCGGAACCAGTGTCTGCTGTTCCAGAGCCGGAGGCAGAGCCAGTGCCCGTTCCAGAGCCGGAGGCAGAGCCAGTGCCCGTTCCAGAGCCGGAGGCAGAACCAGTGCCCGTTCCAGAGCCGGAGGCAGAACCAGTGCCCGTTCCAGAGCCGGAGGCAGAACCAGTGCCCGTTCCAGAGCCGGAGGCAGAACCAGTGCCCGTTCCAGAGCCGGAGGCAGAGACTTTGCCGGTTCCAGAGCCGGAGGCAGAGCCAGTACCCGTTCCAGAACCGGAGGCAGAGCCAGTGCCGTCTGCCTTATTGGATCTGGACTATCTGGAGCGTCTGGCTCGGATTCTGGACATGCCCGTATCTGCTGTTCCTGAGCCGGGGCCAGTGCCTGCTGTTCCTGAGCCGGAGCCAGTGCCTTCTGTTCCTGAGCCGGAGCCAGTGTCTGCTCCGGAGCCAATGTTTGTTTCTGTGTTTGTGTCTGTCCTTGTGGTTGTTACTGTCCTTGTGTCTGTTCCTGAGCCGGTGTCTGTTCCTGAGCCGGTGTCTGTTCCTGAGCCGGTGTCTGTTCCTGAGCCGGTGTCTGTTCCTGAGCCGGTGTCTGTTCCTGAGCCGGTGTCTGTTCCTGAGCCGGTGTCTGTTCCTGAGCCGGTGTCTGTTCCTGAGCCGGTGTCTGTTCCTGAGCCGGTGTCTGTTCCTGAGCCGGTGTCTGTTCCTGAGCCGGTGTCTGTTCCTGAGCCGGTGTCTGTTCCTGAGCCGGTGTCTGTTCCTGAGCCGGTGTCTGTTCCTGAGCCGGTGTCTGTTCCTGAGCCGGTGTCTGTTCCTGAGCCGTGGCCACCCGAGGGGTCTTCACCGCCCTGGCCGCCCGAGGGGTCTTCACCGCCCTGGCCGCCCGAGGGGTCTTCACCGCCCTGGCCGCCCGAGGGGTCTTCACCGCCCTGGCCGCCCGAGGGGTCTTCACCGCCCTGGCCGCCCGAAGGGTCTTCACCGCCCTGGCCGCCCGAAGGGTCTTCACCGCCCTGGCCGCCCGAAGGGTCTTCACCGCCCTGGCCGCCCGAAGGGTCTTCACCTCCCTGGCCGCCCGAAGGGTCTGCACCTCCCTGGTCGCCCGAAGGGTCTGCACCTCCCTGGTCGTCACTGCCCTGGCCGCCCGAGCGGTCTTTACCGCCCTGGCCGCCCGAGGGGTCTTCACCGCCCTGGCCGCCCGAGGGGTCTTCACCGCCCTGGCCGCCCGAAGGGTCTTCACCGCCCTGGCCGCCCGAAGGGTCTGCACCTCCCTGGTCGTCACTGCCCTGGCCGCCCGAGGGGTCTTTACCGCCCTGGCCGCCCGAGGGGTCTTCACCGCCCTGGCCGCCCGAGGGGTCTTCACCGCCCTGGCCGCCCGAGGGGTCTTCACCGCCCTGGCCGCCCGAGGGGTCTTCACCGCCCTGGCCGCCCGAAGGGTCTTCACCGCCCTGGCCGCCCGAAGGGTCTTCACCGCCCTGGCCGCCCGAAGGGTCTTCACCGCCCTGGCCGCCCGATGGGTCGCCTGCTTCGCCCTGGCCGCCCTATGGACTGTCTGCTTCGCCCTGGCCGCCCTATGGACTGTCTGCTTCGCCCTGGCCGCCCTATGGACTGTCTGCTTCGCCCTGGCCGCCCTATGGACTGTCTGCTTCGCCCTGGCCGCCCGATGGACTGTCTGCTTCGCCCTGGCCGCCCGATGGACTGTCTGCTTCGCCCTGGCCGCCGGCTAAACCATCACCCCCTGTCTGTTTCCTTTCATGGACCTGGCCCCCCATCCCTCCCCCTGATCCTCCACCGTTCCACCACCCTCCTGGACTCTTGTTTTGTTTGTTTTTTGTGGGTCTTGGAGCGTCTGGTAGCCGCTCCGTAGAGGGGGGGTTATGTCACAGTGTTGGTTTGTGTTTCCCCAGGTGTCCACTAGAGGTCTCTTTCCCTTACTGTCACCATTCATTCTGGAACTGCATTTCCCACAATCCTTTGTCTGTTCTCATCACTCATCATTGCACGCAGCTGTTTCTTATTACATTGTTTAGTTCTGTGTATAAATACCCTGTCTTTGTCAGTCCATGTCACGGAGTCGTTGTGTTAGATGTCCTCACACTTTATGGTTGGTTTCTTGTCTGTTCATGTTTTGTTTCTTGTTTTTGGACTGCCTGATTATTTGGAATTGACCCCTGCCTGGAAGACTACGATTTGGATTACCCTCAAATAAACTACTGCTATTGGATTTTCTGCCTCCTGTGTGTGTGACGTGACACTATCTATCTATCTCACATCATGACATTATAAATTTGTAATATTTTTGATCAGTTGAATGCATCCTTGCTGGATTCAAGTATACAATTCTAAAAAAAAAAAAAACTTTTCCAACCCCAAACCCCAAACTTTGACTCGGCCTCATCCAAAACACCCAGTCTCGTTGATGACGCAGATATTTTCCTATAATGCGTTGTGCGGCACGCATAATATATATTAGATGTGTCCCCTGAGGATGAAAAAAGCTCTTAGATTTGTTTCTTGTGCTCAGAGTCAGTTGTAACCACTTCAGACACAAAACAACAGGCCATTTCCAACCACAACAACACCTCAGAGTGCTGTAACCTCACAGAGTAAGGTCTGGACAGGGAGTAAAAGTAAAAAATTCCTCCCACCTGAGTGTTATCAAATGAATGTTAGTTTCATTGGATACTGACCAGCGTTTTAACCGAACGTGCGATAGACGTGTATAGTTGTTTGTTCATTTGCGGAAAAATGTGATGTCTGCATGTCTGTCAGGATCCAACAGATTTCCTTGTTGAGGTTGAATGCATTTGTTTAAATAGTTTGTGAAAAGCCTTCGAAGAGAATCATATCCGATGGAGAAAATGCTGAAGGATTTGGGGTGTTGGAGGGCTGCCAGAAGAATTGTCATTGTAGTGTGGAAAGCAGCTGTTTAATTCTCTCTCTCTCTCTCTCTCTCTCTCTCTCTCTCTCTCTCTCTCTCTCTCTCTGTGATTGGCAGGGTTATATGAAAGGTGTGAACATTCACTGGGACGTCTGTTACAGTTTTTCTCAGTCGCTTTGGTGCATTTCTCAAATCATCCTTAATATTTGCAAAGATGTATGTTCATTCTCAAAACAATTCATACAAAGAGCAACACACATTGGATTACCCGCAAAAGCCTGTAACTTACTCAAAATCTTTAGTTCATCTCTCAAAAGTAAGTATTTATGTCAATGAGTATATCAGTGCCATCAGAATGAAAAGTCCTTGTATCATTGTTCACAAACAAGATAGTCAAAATGCTTAGTCATGTTGTCAATAAAACACTGCACTGTGTTAGTATTACCTGATGTAAACTATGGCAACAGTTTGGGTGACAGTTACTGTATTGTAATGTAAAAAGCTGCGCTTCTTCTGTATGCCATATATCTACTTCAAAAGCACAAATTTACACACTACATACGTGAGTTATTGATTGAAAGAGACTGGATAGGATTCACACTTTTACTAGTGGTCTGACACACAAAAAAACATATTACAATATTATTGTGATATAGAAAAGAAAAGGAAATAGGGGCACAAAGGCACAAATACAACATTAGACAGCAAACACAGGAAAGACCCCTTAGGCAGAACTTTGCTTTCGCATGCAGCGCTGTATACGGTATATGCTTGCTAATGGAAGGTTCATGAGGTGCAACTTTGAGCTATTTCAGAGAACTGGTTTCTCATTGGTTGATCTACATTCTCTTCATTAGTGAAAGTCAAGATTCACCTGCACAATTCATCAACTCATGGCACATTTACAAAAAGTCTAATAGAAATGTGTAGAAAATATGCTTGACAGTTTATGACAACTAGATTAACCATTTTGCATTTAATGACTTATACGATGAACTAATGACTAGATGTTTTGAAGACTATTGCACAGAGAACTATTTAATACATTTTGAGCAATATGGCCTTAGCAACCGATAATGTAGCAAATCGCAGACAACTGTACATAATCAATTGCATGAATGTACCAAAGAAATCGCAACTTGTTCAAAAGAATGAGAAACTGCTTTTATGATGTTCACAAGCACAAGTGACTAGATGATGTGGAGGTTGAACAAGTAGTTTTGAGAATTTCATTTCTGGTCTGAGAAATGCACCAAAGCAACTGAGAAAAACTGTAAATAAATAATGGAATATACTGCTGTTTATTACGGGCAGTGTGTGAATGTGTTATATCCTCTCAGAACTTTATGTGCTCATTAGTAGGAGACTCGGAAACAATTCCTCATTGTGTATTTGTGTGTCACGCACAAGTGTAAACAGAATTTCCATACAGGTTCTGCCAGGATCCATGTTTGTCCTGCTGTAATGATGAACAATTAACTAACTGTGCTGTCAGTGTTCCACATTTCATTCTGTCATTCCCTCTCTGAGCTGTTCAAGCATATGTTCTCTTACATTATGGCAGATGGATTATAACATCATTAAAAGTCATCCCTTATAATATTCAGACTCAATCCAAGTCACGAGAAAACAAATGCACATAAATACACACTGGTAATCTAATTGCAGTGCATTGATGTAAACTAAAGCCAACAATGCAATCCAGATTAAGCACTGTATAAATTCATAATTGCATAAAGATTTCTCTCTTTGTTATGTTGGAATTTGCAATGGCTCTGGAGGGGTAAAGTCGGCGGGAGATGTGTGTTTTTCTATATGCATGTGAAAATCCTCATTATTATACACATGAATGAACTGCTTTCCATTCTTACATAATGATGTAATTCAGAGCTCCAGAAAATGGAGGGAAAAAAACACAACTGAGCCTGGGTGTGGAAATATTTATTTTTTGATGGTCAGATTTGCCTTCATCTGCCACTGTCGATTCTGGGATTTATGCATAGTAGACAAATAGATCAGAAAGAAATAATTAATCAGGATTTACTGGAATAGTGGAAACATTTGTTCTTTGGAAAAGTTGGGAATTTTTTTTAGTGCCTTTAGAAATGTAAAATATTGTATAGCTATACAACTTTTATAACATTTTGGTTCTTCATAATTTTGTTTATTTTCCTAAAAGAGGAACTGTTTACATTAAAAATGAAAGCATTAAGGTAAAAATGTATATTTAGAGAGGAATTCAGTACATAAAAATGTACATTAATAGCATTAACTTAAAAAAAAACACCCAAAATTATTTAGTTTAAAACAGTACAGTATATACAGGACATTCTTGACTTGCTGAGGGAAATTGTGGTCTGTTCATGATATCATATCTTTTAAAAAATATTAAAATATTGTTTTGGGGTAGCCGACCATCTGGTAATTGTAACAAAGGTATTGAATTGAATACTGCGGAATGCTTTTTTTGTTACATCCTATATATTTAGTTACTTTTCCACTCTATGGTCTGCATTAGTGTCCCTTCACAGCGGATCTGACCGTGTGTTTGTGGAACATCACGCTCAATTCACAGACATGAAGCATTGTGGGAACAGCATGTGGGCAAACGTGTATGTTTACTCACTCACTCCCAGTGTCCCAGAGCAGAGACAGAACAATCAGCCACGCGGGGGACATCGTGAACACTGCGAACACAAACATCAAATCTGCCACAGAACTTTACATAGTAATGGACACTTGGCCGGAGACACAGAAATACTCTTACCTTAAGGGAAATGGCGGAAAATCTCTTTGATCCTGTGGCAGTGGGCTGATGATGAATTGCAAACTAATTAGAAGGAAATAACATGGGCCTCCAAAACATAAAAATGTTCTGTTTGTGAGAATTAAATGCCTGTTTATGTATTTAAATGCTTGAGATGGTATCATTTGTTATTTTGCCATATTGCATTCTACAATGATCCCTCCCCCCTCTTTCTCTATATAAAACAACAGCCTGGCAAGAAGATACTGTCCTCCTGAAGGAGAGAAAATAAATAACTAGTAGGCCTGATAAACAAACAAACAATCAATAAAGTTGTCAAATTGTTTGTGATCTCTTGCCTGTTATTTGAATTATGATTTTGGATTATCCTAATAAAATTGCACTTGGATCCATGTGTTTCAGAGCATTTCATGACAATAGTAACCAGTGTTAGGGAAAGCAACTTTTAAAAATAATGTATTACAATATTGCGTCACTTCATAAAAAAGTAACTAATTGCATTACTAATTTATTAATTTGGCCAGTTTGCGTTACTTTTTCTCACATGGACTGGGCTTGCTTGTTTGTCATTTAACAACAACAACAACAACAAAAACAACAACAACAACAAAAACAACAACAACAACAACAACAACAACAAAAAGTTATACTTTTGGTCAATTTAAAAGGCCCTTTCACCCCAAAAGTGAAATGAATAAGCCTCAGGCTGAAGGAAATGCAAATTTAAGTCTGTACTGTAGAGTACAGCTCAAACAAAGCATGCTGAATTGCAGAAGAATAAGACGCAGCAAAAAGTTGAACACTCTTACTTCAAAAAAATAAAATGAAACAAATCTAATTATGTTTCTCTAAAGTAATTTTTGATAATTGGTATCGTTGAATTGGATCATTGAACACCAGCAGCAAATACATTGGTTAATAAAGTGAGATTAAATACATAAAATATATTTGTGTAATTTAATTTATTTATTTAATTCTAATGAGTACAAAAATTGGTTAAGAACACTTGTTAATGCATCCTCTGCAAATAAACAAAGATATTTTAAGGAACTAAGCCTTTAAAAGTGGCTGAAGAGCACTTTGAACTCTTAACCTTTGCCATGGATTATTTTTAACGTGATGTCCAGATCTTATTTACATCTGCAGCAACATTATTTTTAGACATGGAGCGGTAGGCTGGCATTCTGTAGGGGGTGTCATATCCACCAGAAGACCACCTGCCTGGAGGTAGCCGTCCATAACTCATGTATCTCATCTGATCCACTCATTTAACACTGTTTCACTCTCTTTGTGTTCAGCTCACAGATTTCAAAAACAAGATTGCAGAGTCGGGATGCATTCCATATCATTTCAGTTGATGCACTGAAACTAAATTCACCTATTAAATCACTTTTATATTTCAGCACCAATGTTTCACGGATGTAACAGAAGATCCTAAGGGTCAAACAAAGCAATGAAACACAAATAAACAGCGAACGCATTTTGAGTCAGAAACTGCTTAAAATGGCATATTAAATTCAGCAAAATTATAAAAAGAGTAATTATTATAGAAATAATATGCTTTAGATCAGTGGTTCTCAACTCCAATCCTCGGGACCCACTGCTCTGCACATTTTTTATGTCTCCTTAGTTAACACACCTTATTCAGAGCACCAGCTCGTCAGGAGAGACTCCTTGATCTGAACTGAGTGTGTCAGATATGAGAGACACACAAAATGTGCAGAGGAGTGGGTCCCGAGGACTGGAATTGAGAACCACTGCTTTAGATAATATAGTTAAAGCTACAGTCTGTAGTTTTTCCTCTTTGTCGCCATCTCTGTTCAAAATCTGCAATTGCAGTAATCAACTTTACGTGGGTTGTGGCACGGCACAGCGCGGATGAATCCAATGTTTTGAGGAGAATGTGCGGTTGTCAGTCACTACGCCGGTGTGAATATGGTCATTCGGAATCACAAATTCTACTTTTTGGAAGTATGACCAACATAAGAATTTTCACCGGAAAATGTCATCTGAACAAGGAAGTAACATCCACTTTTGTTCTGACTAACTAAGAAAAAAAAAAAAAAACATTGCAGTAAATCGCGCTGATTAAATCTAACGATCGCTTATCATATCACGTCAAACCGTGCAAATTATACTTTGTTTCTCAAACTGTTAATGTTAACAACATCAGTATTGCGTGACTACATTTAATGCCCTTCCGATATTTATCCATGTTTTCGCATGGGCCCGGTTGCAGGCTCTTTTTTTCTGTAGCCAATCCGAAGTCCAAAGTCTTTTGCGTTTTACAACGGGTGAATCTCCAGTTTTCATTGTGATTGTCGTTTGAACCTTTCTGGATCCGCCATCAAATTGATTACAAAAATACATTTGTAATGATGAAGTTGCAATGTAGTACATTTAAAATAACATACTACATAAATTATGATCAAGGCCTTTACATGTATGTTACACCCTTTACAGGCCTTTATGTATGTTAGTCAACACAACAAAATGAGCGTAAGATTATTAAAACAATGATTTAAAGTAGGGGTGTCGCAATATACCGGTGTTGAAGATAATTGTGATATTCGAAGCATGAAATATCCACATCGTGTTAATTTAGAGTGTGGCGATATACCGGTATTGGCGATAACCACAATGTTTAAAATGAATAGGAATGTTATGATAACATGACACGTAAATACTCAAGCTCGAGTACCTGGTTGACGTCTCAGCTGTATTGCACCCGCTGACACCTATCAAAGAAGACGCAACCCGGGCCGCGCAGCTACTCTGAGGAGAACGTCGTCTGAGCGAGAGAGTGAAACACTCTGTGCACACCCGAAAAAAGTAAGCTCGCCTGAATGGGAGTTCTTCGGCTCAAAAGAAAACAGCACTTTAAAGGGGTTTCGCGCGGGACACGGGGCGAGAAGCGCAGGGCCACGTCTTTAAAATTCGAACACATTTTCTCTTCATTTTCTCTTTTTCACACCGGTTGTGCCATTCGGCGTCTGTCCGCGGCACCCAGCAACGGCTCTTGTTCAAAATCCTGCCGCGACACAGAGCGCCATTTACATAGTTTTATATTCAATTTACATTATATTTGTCGCAAATCATCGTAAATGACTTCACCCTGTGCTGCAATGTAGGCTACATTTAGTTTTACATTAATTTACAGAAATCAGCTGCTTGAATAAAAATTGCTGATGTTATCGAATTTTCAGGTGATATTCTCAATTCATTCAGTTAATGGATGCTCTGAGGTAAAGTGTTCAGCTCACAGACTCAGCAACTATTGTATTTAATTGTACAATCATAACATAGTAGGCCTACAGACATTATCTTAATTTCATAATCTCCTTAAACATAAGAATACTGCTGGCCATAAACCGAGAAAGTGCGCGTCCGGTGTGCGATACCTCGAGTTGTCCTACACGCGACGCGGTGCTGCAGAATGTGTAGCTACCAACCTTTTTACCCATCTCCGTGTCCATCACACTGCGGATTACGCTTTTTACAGAGAATACATTGCGATTATTTTATTATGGAATGGGAAACGTGACATTAACCTGTTAACAGGGGGTTTCTGTGTTCATACATTTAATAAATGGTGATTATTAAGAACCATCTTTTTTTTGTATCTGCACTTGATTTTTTTGTTTGTACCCTTATGTTTGTTGGGTAAAAAAGAAAAACTATATAAACAAAGTAAAAATTAATTTGACTGATAACCCCCCCTATAGATTATATAGCCTAGATATCGCGATATATCGATATCGTGAATTATTTTGGCCACAATAACCGTGGTGTGAAAAATCTAACATCGTGACAGCCCTCATTTAAAGTAAAACTTTTAATTTGACATCATTACAAAGTGAGCTTTTTAAAAGTATATGAAATAAAGAGTAGCCTACTCTAAAGTACACTTAAGTGACTTTTTATCTCTTTATTATCTGCAAGTAAAGTTTATTTTTTATTAATATAGTTTTTAAGATTTGAAGTACATTACAAGGGCACATGAAACAAGCACACTCCCAAAACCAACCAAATAAACCAGCAAACCAGCTTTGGCTAGTTTAAGATGTATTTTTCAACAGGGTTCCTGACATGAAATGTGTTTGCTGTGCATTTGTGCGTTCATGCATGCACAGGAAGTGAAGGATGACAACGCTCTGATTTGTTGAGAATGCCACACAATGAGCCACAGCAGGGGACGCAGAAACAATAAGCAATAAGTGCGTCTCTATTGGGACAATAAGCAGTAGCGCCTTCCTCCTCAGGGTTTAAATGTGAATTAGGACAGAAGACTGAAAGAATAAGACTTGTTTTGATAGGAAGAGAAAGAAGGCTAATAAACGTGAGATAAAATCCTATCTTTCTATGCTTTGAAAAGGCCGTTCTGATTTGGCACACTGACTTAAAGTGACACACTTTCTTTCCTGCAAAAAAGCCCACAAACAAAGCAAGAAATGATGCTCTACAGTGGCCCCTAGTGACTACAGAGTATAAAGCACTCTTCGTATAAAGACTTCAGTCAGAAGTGCTCACATCAACCTCCAGAGAGCAGTAGCACACTTTAACACTGACACAGAAACATGCAGACGAACACACACACACACACACACACACACACACACACACACACACACACACACACACACACACACACACACACACACACACACACACACACACACACACACACACACACACACACTAACAGGCACAGATACACATAGAGCTCACAGTGTCGGCTACACATTCCTCAAACTAGGGACCTTACGAGATAAGGGCTAAAACATTTAGGAGTCAAGACCGAACTCTGAATAATAAACAAATGGTACAATACATTATAGAAAAGGCCTGTGTGTCTGTGTGTTTGCATGTCTGTCTGTCTGTGTATTATTCAGCTATATACGAGCTACGTCCTCTGGGTTGCAGAGAAAAGTTTTTGTGTGTGTTAAATGTAGACACAAACCAGCTCCACTGTGATGCATACACTTTTAATAACCTTCATAATAATAAAAATCTATCTTGGTAAAAAAAATAAATAAATAAACAGCTCAGTCTGAACCCACAAGCAGGATGGCAATGTGGCCAGAGCTTCAAGAATGTTCTCCATTCATATATTATAGGGCTGCGCCGATACACTGCCCGGCCAAAAAAACAGTCGCTGTTGGGATTTAAATAGGCAAATGTTTAAGAGTCTATGATTGGATCATTATTGCAGTGATTATTATGTTTCTAGCATATTGTTTGGCAACAGTTCTTCTAACCCTAACTATTTCAGGATGACAAAGTCAAGTTTCATCAAGCTCAAAATGTCTTGATTGAAATAAATGTTGTGATGTTTTTTTCCATCAAGAGGTGCATCAATATTTGTTCAAGATCTTGTATTGACAATGCAAGAGTCCAGCACTCAGTAAAGCCTCCTCCAGCACATCCCAAAGACTTTCAGTGAATTTAAGGTCTGGACTCAGAGGTGCCAATTCATGTGTGAAAATGATTCTTCATGCTCCCTCCCAACCATGCACAATTTGAGCCTAATGAATCTTGACATTGTCATCCATGTTGTGTCTTCCTACGTGGTTGTTTAATATATTAAAAGCTAAACACTCCATCAGGGTTAGAAGAACTGTATGCACATACATACAGAATACAATAGGCTACATGATTTATATATGAGTGATTCTATAATTGGAGATACATTTTGCATTTCAGAGTTTCTTTTCAGTATCTTATTGAACACATATTCAATTTTACTGTCAACATTGTTACTCTAACAGAGTTTGGCCGTAACAGAATGGACAATTTTAAACTTTTTAGCCCAAAACTCTACTTGCTAGCATAAATGCTAAGAGCACATGCATGGCACCAATGAAATCATGATTAAAATAATTTTAAAGTATTTTAAAGTGTGATCAGTGATAAAATCTGTTTTCATTTTGATATTGTGGTAACTATTTTGACGTTTTACAAAATAAATCTTGGTGTAAGAACTTTTTAGATTCAAATATTTTCTCAGAGAGAGAACACACCTTTCAATGCTTCAGATCTTGTCAGTGAGGGAACGTGACACCATTTCCTGTATCTTACATAGTTGTGGAGATAATTCCACCAATTTAAAGGCAAAGTGTACGGTAACAGAATGGACGCAAATTTTATGGACACACATTTGTTGTAAGATTTTTATGTTGTAGAAGTAGGAAAATGACTATTTAGGGCTTTTATAAATAAAATAAATGAAATGATACCAAAAGAAAAGTAAAATAAAATAGTTTGATTACACAATGATACAGTACATGATGTAAAAAAATATATACTGACTAATTCGGACAAGAAATCATGATTTTCAGCTATGTAAGACACTTTTTACAGAAAATATTATTTTGGTATGACCCGTCACATCTTGTGATACATGACAATGAATAACAAATTATTGATTAAAAATATAACCATTTGAAAAAAGAAGGAAAAAAAGAATGACTTTGGACACCAAATATACCTGTTTACAGAATCACCCATATACATACATTTATAATACATTTGAATTATTGTGATAAAATATAATATACAATCTACATCTGGTATTGTGATATTACAGGTAATGTGCAGATCTGCTGAAAAAAGATGTCTTCAAACTCGGGATTTTACCCAACCGTGTGTGTTAGGTCAGGACTGATGTTGTTCCTCTAGTCTAGCCTGATTTGTTGCAGTCAAGCCCACAGAGGACAGAAAGAGCGATAGAGAGGTGGAGAGAGGAGGGAAAATAAAGAGAAACAGCCTCAATTAAATGATAACCATTTGCTCTTGAGCTTTCCTTTACAGAGCGACCGAGAGTATGCGGGATTGTTCATGGAGGTGAAGCGGAAAACAGGCAGTTAAGGTTAAATCTCATTCAAAGAAAATATGTGCAGAGGTTTATTTTCGGGAACAACATAAATTGCTCCCCGGAAATAACAGCACAACCTCTCAGAAAAACACAAGCTAGTCTATGTGTGAATGTAGCACAATCACAAACGGCTCATGTCTTTGATTTTTCCTACAATATGACAAAAAAATCACACACAAAGTGCAACGTTTATGATGTTTCCGTTTGTTTTCTTACTACGCTGTCCTCTCTCTACTCTTGTGGCGCTCACAGCACATATATAAATGTTTAACTAGGGCAAAAAAAAAAAAAAAAGTGCACTCATATCTGTATAGAGACAGAGAGACATTTTGACGGAGCCTGTCCTATTTTAGAGTTTCATCATCATTGAATCTGTCTGTTGATTAAACAGTCTGTCCGTTGCTAGGTTACAGAGCGACACTAATAGGAAAGGAAGAGGAAGTCTGTAGGAGGGCCAGAGATAACGAGAGCGAGAGAGAGACAGAGGGAGAAAGAGAGATTTTGACTGAAGTATAATGACTTTAAGTAAAAGAGACAGGCATCTAAAGAGAAAGGATCGGGAGAGTGGGAGGATGGAGATAAAGGAGAGGATGAACAGGAAGCTGGAGCTGAAGTGAAGGCTCCCTGCATGTAAATGAAAGACGTCTAATGTAAACAGCAGCTAAATGAAATATGGGGAGACATAAGAGATCTACAGTAATGAGAGACCACAACTCTCACCAGTACATGTGATTGGTGAGCGAGCTTAATGAGAGCACCGTTACCCAGCATGCCTCATGGGTGGCATAATTCAACATGATCATTTACAAAAGTACAACATAGGTTTAGATTGTTTTTTTTAAATTACATTTATGGGTTTTATTCAACACTAGTTTACTTAATTCGTCCACTAACAATGTCCAGCAGGGGACAAACAATCATCATTTCTGAAAGTCATGAACTTTTCACCATATAAAATATAAAGTATTGTGTTTAATAACATTCTGTGATGGAAATTACTAATTTGTCTAATTTCATAGATACCACTTAATGTATTATAAATACACCCAGTTAATTTAATTTGACAAATGGTCTATAAAAAAATTCTGTTCACAAGTGATATTTCTCTATATTTCACACTTCAACATATTTTAAGATCTTCAGTGACTCCTTGTTAACAGTACATTAACTTTACAAAACTTTATGTTGGTAAAGTTGTTGAAATGACATCACAAGGACAACATTTCATACAATAAATACTTACAGTAAATGGTTTATGTTGATCTCTTATTTAGATCATCAAAGCTTTAATTAACACATAATTAAAAATTTTATCACATATTTTCATGGTTTTATCCTAAGAAAGAAGTCTAAAACAATAAAGTTAAAAAGGTGGTTGAAAAGTGGCAAAAATATAGGCCTACATAATGAAGGCATGGTAAAAAAGGGTTTGTACTTTAAATGTGACCTTCAACAAGAAAAAAAAGTTTTAATCTAAAACAAACACATTTGCTCTCGCATTCCAATTTTTCTTGTTTTGTTTTCTTGTTCATCTATCATTATACCACCATCTGCAGATAGGACGTCTTCTCCCACACAGGTTATATCCTTGATGACTGCAAAAATAGTTTTAAATTTATTTATGTTTACAAACATGCGTTTAGACCATGTCATGGGTTTTAGCATACAACAATAACCCTATGCCAAGAAGAGCTATGAAGCAGAAATGAACAGTCTCTTTTTGTTTGTTCTCAATATCTTAATCGTTTGCTGTTTTGGCCTCTTTTCTGTTGTATTGTTTGTTCTTTTTTCCATCCGCATCTAAAACCCTCGTTCTCCTTGTTTTGATCTTTTCCTCTTCAATCCACTTACTTTCTCTCCAAAATCAGCACTTTCCCTCCAAAATCAACACACACACACACACACACACACACACACACACACACACACACACACACACACACACACACACACACACACGCGGCTCCTGCCAACAGTGCAGCCCATGTCCAGAATGATTTCATATTTCAGCTCAATCTGTCAATGTAAAATAAATTGTGTGTGTGCGTGTGTAAATCTGCCAGCAGCTCTGAGAGTGAGCTCAGTCCTAAAGCAGAGACAACTCCAAGCATAACAATACCCATCTCCTCTGATTTATGCCACTCTCTATCCCTTAACAAACCTGCAAACGTCTGCACACTCTCCAGCAACATTCATCTACACTTAAAGTCACCATGAAATCAAAATTGACAATTCGTATTTTTTTTATGGAATATTGCAGGATAGGCCTATTTTCTTAGAAATGATTTATCCGTGCATATCATTTTTCAAAATGCATAAGCCCTCATAATATTTAATCAAAATAACTTTCCCTTCCTCTTGCAGCAACTTCTCTTCTCTGATGACGCGCTCACTGGCGTTAGGGCGGGACAATCTGTCACTCACATGAGATCGACCAATAGCAAATCACAACCATCCAATCAATTCCCAATGGACAAAATCAAAAAAATGTCTTGCTTGAGAAGCTGTTTCCCTCTGATATATGTCACAATAGAGAAGAAAACTACTTCTGTTTCATGCCGACTTTAAGCTCAACAAAAATGCCATCATTCAAAATGATCCGCTTCCACTTAAAATATTCTTGCTTCAGTACAAGCTAAGCTCAAGCGACAGCATTTGTGGTATAATTTAGAAATCTGAATACAACACCACAACAATCTGGGTTACAGAACGGCACACCTATGTTAAAATACTCACGGTTTCAACAGTAAAGCCACTAGACAAACAATATGCTTTAATATACAATATACATGAATAAAGATACTTACAGTAGTTGCCATGACAACAAAACAGCTAAAGCCCTAAAACGACCAGACAATTATGATTTTACAGCTCAAATAACTTACAGAATATTATCATTAATGTAAGTGATTTTATCAAATTATAAGCTTCACATTTTAGCTTTTAAATGCTCCTAAATTGCCCACATTTACTTCAATTGTAAGTGCCTCACCATAGCCTCCATTTTGTTTGATGGAAAAGTCGAAACTGAGCACAACTCTCCTTCCCTCCTGTTTCTCGTCTTAAGCGGAGGAAGGAAATGTTCCATGAGCACCAAGGATCATGTTCCAGGATCATGTGACACCGAAGAGTGGAAGACTGCTGAAAACTCAGCTTTGCCATCGCAGGAATAAATGATTTTAAAATGTATTCAAATAGAAAACATTTGATCAAATAATTATATGCAGCCTTGGTGAGCATACGAGAGACTTTTTCTCAAAAACATTCAAAAATCTTACAGACCCCAAACTGTACTCACAGAGGCCTATATCTTTACCAACCAAACCATCTTAAAAGCATTGAATTAGAAACTGATGTTGTCTCTGATTGTTGGTGTTATGATATAAATGTCCTTTAAAAGACAAGATTATAGGATCTAATTAGGACTGGAGACATGGTTTTACCATAACCTCCATTTTTGCTTTTTTTGTTTTTTAAATGATAATGAGGGGGACGGAGTCGAAATCGAGCACAACTCTCTGTCCTTCCTGTCCAGTATGGTATAAGAAAGGAACTTTTAGATGGGCCACACTGCCACATACACACAGCCTGGACCCATCACTCACACACCCCCACACACACATGTATACATACACACACTTCGCATGCAAGCCTTTCCGGCTCTGGCAGCCAAGACAAGCTGTTGACAGGTAACAGGCACAGCCGTCACTAACTTCATTGCACCCTCACCTCAAATTCTCTCGCTTTCTCACTTTCCCTCTTTTCTGGCTCTGCGTCTCTTTTCTCCACCCTCATTCCTCCTCCTTTTCGCCCCTTTCCCCTCAATCTTCCCAAGTATAAAATGATAGGTAGACAGGTCCTGTGTTGTTGTAAACACTAGCCAATCTGCCAGCGTTCTGTGAAGAATCTTTTTCTGACTGACACACAAAAACATGCTCGGACAACAGCTGTCAATTTTTCACCCACATATACGACATATGGCTAAGATAGATGAATCACGATATATCAATCAGCAGAGATGTTTCAGATAGGTGAGTGACATGTGGGTTTATAAATATCTATTGAGATTTAATGTAATTCATTCTAGTTAGACCGCCTCTTACAGGTCCTTCTCAAAAAATTAGCATATTGTGATAAAGTTCATTATTTTCCATAATGTAATGATAAAAATTAAACTTTCATATATTTTAGATTCATTGCACACCAACTGAAATATTTCAGGTCTTTTATTGTTTTAATACTGATGATTTTGGCATACAGCTCATGAAAACCCAAAATTCCTATCTCAAAAAATTAGCATATCATGAAAAGGTTCTCTAAACGATCTATTAACCTAATCATCTGAATCAACTAATTAACTCTAAACACCTGCAAAAGATTCCTGAGGCTTTTAAAAACTCCCAGCCTGTTTCATTACTCAAAACCGCAATCATGGGTAAGACTGCTGACCTGACTGCTGTCCAGAAGGCCATCATTGACACCCTCAAGCAAGAGGGTAAGATACAGAAAGAAACTGCGGCGTGGCATGGAGGCAATCAGCCTGTGGCACTGCTGAGGTGTTATGGAGGCCCAGGATGCTTCGATAGCGGCCTTAAGCTCATCCAGAGTGTTGGGTCTTGCGTCTCTCAACTTTCTCTTCACAATATCCCACAGATTCTCTATGGGGTTCAGGTCAGGAGAGTTGGCAGGCCAATTGAGCACAGTAATACCATGGTCAGTAAACCATTTACCATTGGTTTTGGCACTGTGAGCAGGTGCCAGGTCGTGCTGAAAAATGAAATCTTCATCTCCATAAAGCTTTTCAGCAGATGGAAGCATGAAGTGCTCCAAAATCTCCTGATAGCTAGCTGGATTGACCTTGCCCTTGATAAAACACAGTGGACCAACACCAGCAGCTGACATGGCACCCCAGACCATCACTGACTGTGCGTACTCCAGTGCTGCTTCTCTGTAGCCCAGGTCAGGCGCTTCTGCCGCTGTTTCTGGTTCAAAAGTGGCTTGACCTGGGGAATGCGGCACCTGTAGCCCATTTCCTGCACACGCCTGTGCACGGTGGCTCTGGATGTTTCTACTCCAGACTCAGTCCACTGCTTCCGCAGGTCCCCCAAGGTCTGGAATCGGTCCTTCTCCACAATCTTCCTCAGGGTCCGGTCACCTCTTCTCGTTGTGCAGCGTTTTTTGCCACACTTTTTCCTTCCCACAGACTTCCCACTGAGGTGCCTTGATACAGCACTCTGGGAACAGCCTATTTGTTCAGAAATTTCTTTCTGTGTCTTACCCTCTTGCCAGAGGTGGAAAGTAACGAATTACATTTACTCGCGTTACGTAATTGAGTAGTTTTTTTGTGTACTTCTACTTTTTAAAGTAGTTTTTAAAATCTGTACTTTTACTTTTACTTAAGTACGTTTTCTTTGAAGTATTGTACTTCGCTACATTTGAAATCATATCCGTTACTGAGTAAAAAATAATAATACAAGGGGGAAAAAAAAATCACACACTCCGGAAACTACTGAATTGATTGAAGGGCGGGAGAACAAACGCGCAAAAAAGTTGACGCAGACCCAGCTGAAGCTGAAAGCTAAGCGCCAAGCGAATTATGGCCAGTATGAAAAGTAGAAAAAAAGCGTGGTTGTCCTCGAGGATAGATATCCAATTTGCAAAAAATGTGGACACAAAGTGGCTGCAAAAAGAGGATATAGGACACCATCCCTCCTGCAGATAAAGGTATGTCCCGATTTACGTGATGCAAAGGGAATCCCGGAATCCAGTCATGAAAATGGAATTCACTTAATGCAGATGTCACGTAAAACATGCAAAATAATGGATGGATGAATACATGGAAAGTAGAACTGTGCAATAAATCCAATCGCGACATGGTCTGTGGATATTTAAGCTAAGCACAAAAATACTGCAAGTAAATATATAACCCTATTTGTTCTGCTGAGCTGCGTTTGTCTACTACATACTCAAGTACTCGTGACGTTCATGGTGTTTTCAGCGTCTCACAAACAATTTGAGGAATACATGAACATTTCCAGAGCTGCTCTGAGAGAACGCCTAATGAGCATTTTCATAATTTTATTTGAGAAAATCCATTGTCAAATACACTTTTAACAGGTCTTCACAACCCGTGAAAATAAAAGTTCGGTTTTACTAGGAGAAATTATGACATAAATATATTACTATTGTAGGCATACAGTAGAACGTAGCCTACTTCTCAAAATAATAATAATAACAATAATAATACATTTTATTTGAACATTATTTATAGGAATATTTTTTTTTGTCCATGGTTTAATTTAGTAAATCTTTTTTTTGCAGCGCTTCCCCAAAAAATAAAAGGACACAAGTTTAAATTTACATTTGATTAGCCTACCACCGTTTTTGATAATATATTTGGATTAAATCATAAAAAGTAGGGGTGTAACGATACACAAAACTGACGGTTCGGTTTTCCCATGGTTTTGATGTCTCGGTTCGGTTCGGTTTAGAAAGCTAAAAAAAAAAATTAAACAGTGGTTTAATGAAAAAATTGTGTCTTTGTCTTTAAATTAATTCAATTACAAATAAACGTTTTGCAAGGATTAAAAATCTGCTAATGCTGTATAGGGAGCCGCACATTACTATAACATTAAAGGTTAACAACAGAGCCTAAATTTAGATGCTATTTATTTTTTAGATATAATAATCAACACCCAACACATTGTATGAAAACATGTAAACTGAACATAAGGCAGTTTTTGCATTAACTTTACTCTAATTTGTTATTGAAATATAATAATTTACACAGTTGCTGTCATTTTCATTAAAGATATTTTAAACGTACTTTAAATAATCAAGATATAATTAACAGGTTAAGTAAAAATATAATATATAGGATAATATTGTGCATTTATTTAGTGCAAGAGTTAATTTCTCTAGGAACCAACAAGTTGTGGACACTTAATCACTAGCCTGCTGAGGTAAATATAATGCTAGTGACAAGCTATGCATTGACGTCTTTGCGCTGCTGAAACGCTGATTGAGCGATTACACGAGTTGTGATGCCTTTCAGTAAGTATACTGTATTTTTCAACATACCTTCAGGTGTCCATTCATGTTTATTCTGTAACTGAGGAAGAGATGATCGCGTTTACTCTGCGCTGCCGCTACTGTTACAATCCGTGGTGACAGATAGTTTTAAACTTTGGGTACAGATTGTCAATTTACATCCATGTGGACAGATTGTTAAACTGTGCCTAGTTTTGTAAAACTGTGCACACGGTAGTTTATTTTTCTTCTGTAATGAAGCTTGGCTGTCCATCTAGTGAAAAATGTTGGTACTGCGGCCAAATAAAATCTTACTGAAAGCTCATTTTTTTGAGATATCAACCTAAAATTTGGAACACAACTTCTTCAGATTTTTGGCTTACATTTTCTGGCAGTTTTAGAGTAAAATATATTTTGTAATATATATATTTTATATAAAATATAAATAATTATATTTTTACATTATTCATTTTCATAAACTCAAACTTGTATAACTTTTTTTCTGTTTCACTTTCATAACTTCATAATACTTCACTTCAACATTAATCTGGCAAATGTCTTCTTTAAAACAAGACCAACCATAGGTCTATTCGAAAGCATTCTTGAATTACAACCATTTAAGTTTGAATAGTGATTTTCATGTCTATGCGAAAAAAGGGGGAGTGACAGTTAAAGGGTTAAACAATATTAAACTATAATATCTATATCTATAATATCTCAAATATAATTTATATATAAAAACTCTCCAACAGTCCAGTCACCATCAGTCGCGACGGTCGCGACTCGCACGTATTTTCATTTAAACGTCACTCACTGACGTTTTCCTAACCAGAAAAAAAAAAACGATTGCCCTGCTCTGCCTCTGATTGGCTAGTACTCATTGCCATCTGGGTCAGAGCCAATTAGAAGCAGGATGTGGGTGGGAAAAAACTCTGTGTATAGGGAAAGGGGAGAGACAGAGGGAACAGGCAAGACAAACTCCTACGTTTAAATAACATATAGAAAATATCTGCTTGACAACGAGCTGAGAACAAGCTCAAATAAGCAACTACACTTTAGAAACAAGCCCAAAAAAAAAACGCGATCCGCAACTACCAATATTTGTAAGCGACTTTACAGCAAAACAAGCCCAAAGTCGCTTATAATAAGCGGACTTGGCAACACTGATTCCAGGTCCAATCAATGAGCCGGGCTGGGCGGGCCGGGGTAGCTTGCAGGGCGGGGCGTGTTCGGTACGCCATGAGAGTATCGCCATTCGAATCGTGGGTTCTGTATCGCAGTTCTTCGGTTTGGTTCGAATATCACCCTAATAAAAAGAAACATTAATTTTCTGAATAAAATACATTTCATAGGACAATATTATTCTTAAACATTTTAATAAATTATTAATGTTAAAAATAAGTTGTTAATCTAATTCATTATTAATTATCAAATTTAATTGATTAGACATGTTTTTATTGAAATTTTAATAAACAAATTATTTCAAGTTTGTTATAATAAAAGCATTTGTTCAACCAAAAAAATATCCTGTTTTCATTAATTTAACTGTCATTTTAACTGATGATAATAATAATACCCATAATTTAATAATACAGTTTATTTATTTAACAATTGATTAATACTGTAAACCGTGATATTTTCTGAAACGTTACCATACTGTGAAAATCTTATACCATTACAACCCTACACGGGAGGGTCCCCCACCCCACCCCCGCTGTTAAAAAAGTAACTCAGTAACTTTTACTCTGAGTCAATTTTAAATGAGCTACTTTTTACTTTTACTTGAGTAGATTTTTAGACCGGTAGTTTTACTTGTACTTAAGTAAAATTTCATTGAAGTAGTAGTACTTTTACTTGAGTAGAATATTTTATTACTCTTTCCACCTCTGCCTCTTGCTTGAGGGTGTCAATGATGGCCTTCTGGACAGCAGTCAGGTCGGCAGTCTTACCCATGATTGCGGTTTTGAGTAATGAAACAGGCTAGGAGTTTTTAAAAGCTTCAGGAATCTTTTGAAGGTGTTTAGAGTTAATTGGTTGATTCAGATGATTAGGTTAATAGCTCGTTTAGAGACCCTTTTCATGATATGCTAATTTTTTGAGATAGGAATTTTGGGTTTTCATGAGCTGTATGCCAAAATCATCAGTATTAAAACAATAAAAGACCTGAAATATTTCAGTTGGTGTGCAATGAATCTAAAATATATGAAAGTTTAATTTTTATCATTACATTATGGAAAATAATGAACTTTATCACAATATGCAAATTTTTTGAGAAGGACATGTATATGATATGATGATAATACTTCAAAAGTAAGTTTTTGTTGTTGTATCCCCATTGTGATATCTTAAGTGTCGATTTATGTGATTAATATTTTTATTGGCAATTAATATTGTAATATTTGACTGTTTAATTAAGGTATCACCTATATTGATAAAACATTAAACAAAAAGTTATTATACAAATTTTATATTATTGTTAAATCTCTAAATATATTACTTAATAATCATAAATATATTTACAGACTAAATCCTTAAATTAATGTGGAATCAACATAAAGCAAGTATTTTAAACAATGTTTTTTCAATGCATTACAATTTGTGACAGTAAAGACTTTTTTGTACATTGTTACAAAAAAAAAATCAGTTACAAATAAATGATTTTCTTTTAAACTTTCTATGTATCAAAGAATCTGAAAAAATAATTGTGGTTTCCAAAAAAATATTAAGCATCGCAACTGTTTTGAACATTGACATTTTTTGAGCATCAAATCAGTATATTGGAATGATTTCTGAAGGATCATGGGAATCTGAAGACTCGAGTAATGATGCTGAAAATTTAGCTTTGACATCACAGGAATAAACAAAAAATATATTAATACTAATCAATAAAAACAGTTATTTTAAATTGTATTCATAATTCACACTACAACTTTTTTACTGTATTTATATAAATCCAGACTTGGTGAGCATAAGATAGATTAAAAAAACATTTGAACAATACTGTATATATCTCTTAATCGACCAAACTATCTAAGACCATCATAGAATTAGAAACTGATAATTTTTTATGTCACTCTCTATGATATCAATCAAAAAAATGCAGGATTCTATCTAGACAGGTTCTAAATAGAATTGGAGACGTATCGCCCACTTTAACATGAGTTTACCACGAAATAAAATATCAGGAGCATTTTATGGCACTTATCTGAACGTTTTGAAACTATTTAACGAAGCTACGGTTATAATTGTATAATTGTTAACCTTTGACGTTGATTGGGCTATAAGTGATATTTAATGGGCAATTTACATAAAAAGACTTACATTTTTTGTTGAAAACAGTGTTATGTGTTTTGGTCGTTCATTTACATGACAACAGCATTTTTGGGGCTCGAAAGTGCAAACTTTTTAAAATGGATTTCAAAGTGCAGGTTTTTGAAAACTATGTCATTATCGTCTCTGTGTAAACTACAAAAACGTGAATTTGTGAAAACAGTGACTTTATGCACATGCGTATTATTGTCTATATGCGCGTTCTGTTTCTTTACAAAATGACATCGCCAACTACTGGCCTGGCAGAACAATACAGCATTTTTAGTCATTTTCGTGGATCCGTGTGAAAAGGGATCAATTTGACAACATTGTCATGTGTACTGGTACGGAAAAACGTTTAAGTTTTTAGTACATTGTTGTTTTTTAAACGTACCCTAAGATTCAAAACATTTTGCCATGTGTGTCTATTATCTATACTGTACTGTGCAGCATTATTTGGGGTGCTTTATACTCAGCACATAATATCCATTGATTAGACCACAAGTTCACTATTGTTATTTCTTCAGTCTTGGTTAAAATATTGAACCAATGCCTGCTGTTACTTTATTGAAGTTACTCTTTTAGAAAAATACAGAGCCTAAGCCGTTACATCACAAAGAGCCAGAACAACAACTGCCACAACTTTGATCAATCAATCCGAGACAGAATCAAAGACTGTCAAGCAAGCTTCTCGTTACCAAGACTTGTGTGAATTTCTTTATTTACTCAGACTTGGACACATTTCAAAACTCACATGATTTTAAGCCTTAATCTGCACGACGACCGAGGATTTTGGGTTTGGTCTACTGAGAGATGTTTTGTTAGTTTTACTGATGGGAATTTCGGAGAGAGGACACGTCTGCCTGGCGGGCTTTTGCTTAAATCTTATTCAACTAGCAATTTTTACACAAGCCGTCTGCCCCTGAGCCACGGAAAGTGCTGATGCAAATATAAACGAGATAAAAATAATGACAAAAGGAACAATTAACTCATAATGAATACAAATAACTTTCATGTGCATTCATTCAAAGTGTGTAGGTACGTGATTAGAACTTCACTCCTTAAGGATTCACACTGTGAATAGTTTTTATCACAATTTACTGCATCAGTTATTAATCGGCATATAGAGAATCCAGCCTTATGGAATGTAGGCTATAAATGTTTTGTCAATATTAGCCTATTTTACGCAACATTTGCTTTTTCCATTACTCTTTGAATGAAACCTTTGGAATCAGATGAAAGATAAAAAGTGAAAGGATCTAGAACAGTTCTCAGATCAGTGTGGGGAGTTCTTGACTATACGGTCGGTCTGTTTGGAAGCTGCTGGAATGCACAGCTCATTAATTCAGCCTGGATGACTCCTCATTGGCTCACTATTCATGAATTAAATAATTTAGAATGTTTGGGCACAATTAGATAATCCAATTAGAAAATTAGAATCCAAATCATCAGGATTAAGTGATTATTCTTGATGAATGCCAGATTAATGGGAATAATTAAATTTTTATCATCTATGCAATGTTGTATGATTAGACATTTTGTATGTACACACACACTGCAAAAGTGTTTCTGTTTCCAGTGAGCCATATATTTGGCTGAAAGTCCCACTCAAAACTGCACTGAAATTTCTAGTACCTTTTCTAACCCAACACACTTGCATCCTTGTACTTTCAACAGGATTTTCTATCTATCTTTCCATCTGTCCATCCATTCATCCATCCTTCTATCTGTCTATCTATGTCCGTCTATGCATTAACTAGCAACAGAAAAATCAGGGACTTCGAATAGATTAAACAGTCCTAAAAATAGTCACACCTGTACTCCTCGTGGTCAAAAATGACCGCTTTGGAAATGAATGGGAGTCTTGGGAGACGAATTTCATCTAGTAGAAACATTTGGTTATTTGGAACACAACTTGTTTAGATTTATGGCTTTGATTTTCTCACAGTTTCAGAGTACAACATATTTTGGAAATACTATCTTTGTGGATTTTTCATAACAATATTCTTGAAGTTCTATATAATTTTTCAAGTTCACTTAAAAAAAAAAGATTCATTTTTCACTTCAGCAATAATCTGTCACGTGTCGTTTTCAAAAATAGAGCAAACTGAATTCTGTGCTCCAAAGCATTCACGATTTACGACAGTTTAAATCCGAAATTACATTTTTGGGTCTATGCTCAAAAAAGTGAATAAATGGATTATAACTACGGTGTAAATATAATTTAGTACCATAAAATCCCCTAAACATACAAAATATTACATAAAAACATTATTGAACTAAAAAATAGTACATGCATTTTCTTGAAAAAAAAAATCAGGTCATTCTTGACTGCCACGCAAAGCACAACAGATAATTATTTTAATTTAATTTTAGTTTTTCGAAAATCTTTGAAATTCACTGATTATTCTTTATGAATGGCAGCTTAACTGGTTAAATACATTTTCATTACCTACTGTATATGCAATTTATATACAAGCCATTTTTTAGCGTTTGAACAATCAGTCAGCTATATATTTGACAGTTTGCTTTAAAGATGAAAGTACCACTCACAAACTTTCTTTTAACTATCTTCTGCTCTCACACCCATATATCCTTTGACTCTGCACGGTTTTCCCCGAACTGTCCCTCTGTCTGAACACTGTTGAGAGAAAAAAAGAAATTCATTCGTTTATCAAAGCCCCATTCTCTTATGTGATATCTCACTCTCTTCCTTTTATCCACCTCTCCAGGCAATCACAAAGCCATGTGTGTGTGTGTGTGTGTGTGTGTGTGTGTCTGTGTGTCTGTGTGTGTGTGTTTCAGCACAGGGAGCTGCTTGTCTCTGGCGTTATCTCTCAGTGTGTGTGTGTGTGTTTGTGACAAAATTAGTCCCGTAAACACACTGCACCAAAATGACACGTCCTCACACACTTTTATCTAGGACTCATTATCTGTCACACACACACATATAGGACCCTGTCCAGCCTTCCCTCGGCTCAGCAGCCCCCACCCACATTGATCAGGGTGTTTGTTGACGTGTCTGATGTTTTATTCATCTTAGATTTACAGTGTGTTTGCAGAGCTGTGGAAAAGGAACTGATTTTATGCTGATGGCTTTTGATGAGACAGAGCCCCTGCGTGCAGGAGGAGGCATGAATGCATTCTCTTCGGTAGGGCTGACTGGGCTAAACCTGTTAATACCGTGTAACTGTTTGTTAGATTAGACCTGGCCGGTGCTGTATCAAAGTTCAATACTCCATTAGTTTTGTTTATAAGCAATGGCCTGCACCATTATTGAGGTCAGATTGTAGGTTGCAGAAGTCACTCAGACCAATCAGAAACCAGAGTGATTTATACTGAACTTCTCACCTGCAGGGAAGGCGGTAAATATTCCACCCACAGGACGGCATTGCGCACACATGCAAACACCTGCGAGCGCAATGGCACGTATACAGTATGCCGTGAACACCACCGCTCATATATTCTCTACTACGTATCTTAGACGCACAAACAGGAGCCACACAAACACACAGGCATTTGAAATGTCAGTCCCTTCAGGGAGCGCTTTTGTGTTGGGGAAAAAAAAATTCAAAAGATTTTTTTTAATGCCACACTGTAAACACCCTTGACACAACCTCTGAAAATCCAGAGCGGCTAATTAAAACCTTTATTCTGAAACAGAAATAAATCAAAACATATGGATTACTCCTGCAAGCTTATAGATGCAGTCAGTCAGTCATTATTCTACAATATCATAAAGGGGTTTGTTTTACGATAATGGGCGTCTGACTATACTGCACATATTTATGCTTGGTACAGGGCTCCAATTCTCACTATTAACTAGTTGCTTACTAGCAGGTGCATTACTAGGATATTGACTGTTTATTATGACTTATAAAGCACATATTAATGCCTTATTCTCCATGACCATATTCTACATCCCTTAATCCTACCCAATACCTAAACTTAAAAACTAGTGTGACCGAACTATCTTACCTGTATCTTAAAGCTTACACTAAGAAAAAAATATCCATGACAATGTACAAAACAATCGGCCTAGCAATGAACACTGCAACAATAAAATTAATTCTGATGTCATCTTAAAGTCACTATTAAAACAAGTCTTGTTTTTTATAGTGGACTATTTATTATAGTCAAGCCACCTTTATTTATATAGCGGTTTATACAATACAAATTGTTTCAAAGCAGCTTTAATTATAAATGATTAGTATAAATGATTATAAATTATGAACATCAAAATAACTTCCCCTCCCTCTTGCAATGACATCTCTTCTCTGATGATGCGTTTACTGGCACGAGGGCGGGACAACCTGTCACTCACATGACATCACA
Source organism: Siphateles boraxobius (assembly GCF_051911475.1). Lineage (NCBI taxonomy): Eukaryota > Metazoa > Chordata > Actinopteri > Cypriniformes > Leuciscidae > Siphateles > Siphateles boraxobius. The sequence continues at coordinate 14,499,408 of NW_027509208.1, forward strand.
GCAATAGTAATCCACAACCATCCAATCAATTCCCGATTGACAAAATCAAGTCCCGCCCTACATTTTTTTCTTGTTCGAGAAGCTGTTTAAACATCACATAGGGAAGAAAAAACTATGGTAACTTTCGTTTCACGCCGAATGTGTGATGTTTCCGGTGTAATCCACTTACCGTTCCAATTACACTTACAATTTAGCTATAAACAACAGTTAGTTATGCTGCTTGATATTGCAAACTGCTATTTGTTATCATATTATTTAAATTTATGATCATAATCATAAACACACTGGTTTGGGTCAAATAGTTTTACCACTTAGGCTATTGCAGAATTCTGTGATTGACCAATAAAAATCCAGATAGCAGTGTAATAATTATTTTTAACATGATTTAATTCGGTTTCTGTAACTGGAGAAAATCTACGATTTACTGATATATCAGAAAATGATTCATGCAGCAAATGTACTTCATATGTAGTCTCATTCAAACAGAACGTGAACTTAATTATCACAGTATGCACTTTACTTTATTCAAAAAGACTAATAGTGGAGCCCATACTGAGAAACTGTCATCGTCCACTGAGCATATTTCAACAAAAAAACAAACAAACATTCTGTGACACATCCGTCAGTGGACTAGAGGAGCAGAGTAAAATAATCATGGAGAATTGGCACTAGAGGGCAGCAGGATTGTGAGATTGTGTCAAAAGGACTAGCCGTTAAAATTAAGATGAAAGAAGAAACAAGAACTTTTCCTTCTTTCACAGCTCACTGCTTGAACAACTTAATTACCATGACTTCTCTTCACCAGAGGGGCTTTGTGTGAAGAACGCGCGCGTGTGTGTGTGTGTGTGTGTGTGTGTGTGTGTGTGTGTGTGTGTGTGTGTGTGTGTGTGTGTGTGTGTGCATGTGCTTTGATGCACCCGTTGAAACAAGCACATCACACCTACACAGCTCACTTAACTTATTTGCTTTTGAACTTTTGTCATATTACCTATTTTTATGAAAGTATCAAGTGTAAATCACAGATAGCTCCAGTCTATCACAGAAGTGCTTTTACACAGCACAAAAGGTGCATGAAAAGGTGTAGAAATCTCACTGTCTTAAAGCTGGCCTTTTCTCATGTCTGTTCTCCTGGTTCTCTTCATATCTGTAGGGCTCTATACAATCCACCTGTTTATTAATACTCCATATCATTCTGAACCTGCTTCTCTCAATTCATATTCAATCATTATTTTATTAAATCATGTTATCTTAACACTGTTTATGAAGCAATTTTAAAAATGTTGATTTACTTTTCTTGCATGTAAGACTGTAAAAAAATGATTGTAATTTTAACTCGAAAGTCTGTAAAAATGCTACAGTAAAGACCTATTAAAACAGTAAGGTAAAAACTGTAATATCGAACTGTAAATTTTATGTAATTTCTACAGTAAAATTCTGTACCATGTTTGGAAGAAAAAAACAAAACAAACATCTTTTAATTTACAGTAAAATGTCATAAACTGACATACCCAGAATACCAGACACGACATATTTGATTTTTTTAAATTTTAATAATTAAGTTTCTTCTTATTTTTTTTATATCAGTACAGTGTATAGTGTTGGTAATGTCAGAAAATAATTCAAAGTACTATGTGCACATCCAAAAAACGTGATCATTCACACCTGATCTAATTATTCGACTCATTAACCCAATCATCCAATAAAAAAAACTAAAAACACAATGACCAGAAAAATCCAAAATAGTCACCAATAAATATAAAAAAATAGTTTACACAAAAATGTTGAGAACGAACTCCAAATAAATACCAAATAAAGATTTTGATTTATTTATTGGTGACTATTTGGGATTTTTCTGGTCATTGTGTTTAAAAAAAAGAAAAGAAAACAATAAACTAAAGTCAACATTTCTCTCAAGAACTTTCTCTCACTCTTTTGCCTCTTTTCTTTTCACAAATGAAAATGATTACCAATGATTGTAAAAGCATGAGCAATTAAATGACCAAACCTCTTTTTACTTCCAGCACTTCTGAAACAAAATAAATAAGTTAAACTTTTTGAATGGTGGATATTTATCATCAGAAGCTGTAACACAATCCATAAATGAATCGTATATGCTTAATATTAATCTCTCTCTGCTTATATCAATTTTTATTGAATACAGTGGGTAGCCTGATAATTAAAGATCTGTGCTGCTAAGGTTAAAGGTTCAATAACAAGTATTAGTGATAGTGACCCTAGGAGAGCTAATTATACCCCAGTCCTGTCACTATCTGCTCCTGCTTTCCATCATGCCCATCCACTGTGAGCCTCTTAACCCCAGGTACTCCATTGGGAATGTTTTTGCAGTTGCTCAATTGGGATAGGAAACGACTATGCTCTCTTGTAATGTAGAGAACATGAGTTCAGTCATCCAAGAAACAAATGTTATACTGGACAATAAAGCTATTAGCTGGTAAAGAGAGAACCATATGTTTTATACATGCTCACGTCATTGTCATCCTTACAGAAATGATTAACTATCATGTTGTAGAATTTTTTTTTAATAATTTTTTTTTTTTTTTACTGTCTGTATGTTTGAGGTTCCAGAGACCCAAATGATGTCAAAAATAAAAACACACAAAATAAAACAAATCCAAAAAGAAACTGTCAGTCTACACTACTATTCAGAAAATCTTAGCATGTGAAATAACAATAATTGTTTCTGATGTTGGACATTTCATCCATGTAGTTAAGAAATGTTGTTTATAAGTCGTCTTCAGGAACTATGAGGGAAAATTAAACACTAAAGTTCAGTGTTAAATTATGTTTTTTGAGCTATTAAAGGGGCCTTAGGGCCTCTCAGACACCAAACAGAACATAAGAGTTAAATATATCTTGTGTGTTTGTGCATGTTTGCTCATGGAGAGAGAGAGAGAGAGAGAGAGAGAGAGAGAGAGAGAGGGGGGGGGGGGGGGGGGGGATTACATACCATTTACAAAGACAATATGCTCGGCATCTCAACAAATTTAGCCCCTGGTCAGTGGTAATCTACTCAGTTATCAGGCTCACAGTAGATCAGCTGTGGACAGATTAAAGACAGAGGTTATTCAGACACTATCGTGCCTCTATCATTTGATCATCATTCCGATTTCATTCCTATAGCAGATTCAAAATCAAAACAGAAACATGATAACAGCATGCTGAAGTCCTGATGATGATGGCCTTATTTGCATACTCATTAACATACATCTACATATGCTCACTGTAAATGGAAACACCAGTTTCCAGGCACACACACATTGAAAAAAATAGGATAATTGGCAGATCGGGGATTTTGAGACTTCTGAAAAAATTCAATGTACTGAAATATTGAATCACCATCAGTTATGCAAGATTACTGTTCCATTAGCATCACTATTTCTAAACACTCTAATACTCAGTATCTAAAATTCTCCCAAGTGGCAATATTCATAATTTTCAGCGCATCTGCTCAGTATATAAAGTATTCATGCCACAATAATAAGAAAAAAATGGCTCTGTAACTGTTATGAAAGGAGAAAAAAACGTACTATTAAATGTATTAAAAATGTACTTGAGTATGTTTTTAGTACAATACAAATATACTTTAATGCATTTTTAATACATTTAACAGTACGTCTTTTTCACCTATAGCAACCCAAGCTTCGCTCTACACTTGTCTGTTTGATAGTCCTTCTCTAACAAAAAAAAAAAAAACTGAATTATTGACAGACAAAAACGATTAAAATTCAATGGAAAATTTATATACAATAACATAGGGATCGAAACTCTGTCCAGAATCTCTCTCTCTTTTTACTATAAATGTATGTGTTTCTCTCTGAGAGGGAATAACTAGTGTTTTGATATTAACTGAGCTACTCGCATACTATTCTTATGAATATCTGGTCTCAGTGTCCATGAACTGATAAATATATTTCAGGACACGGGAGAAGTTATAACCTACTCAGTCTCATGTAGTCAGAATTTCAACTGAATGCATATGGTAAAAATATCCACATACCGTTTGATCTAAGAACCGCCTACAGAAAGATCCAATCACAGTGCTCTTCGCAGTTTATTTTGGCTCTATATTTAGCAGTAGGTTTTTCTGAGAGAAATATACAATTCTGCTTGTGGACATAGTTAACTTGTTACTAAGTGCCTAAAACAAAAGTCTTGAGTATCATTAAAATATTTGATTCCACTAAAATGTCGGACTTTGACAAATCCAGTGATTCAAAAAAACAAAAAACCCCAGCTCTGATTGTAAAAAATTAAAATTACTATCTACAATCGGGACTGGCAAATCATTTTAAATTTATAGTCTTGTCAACATTTAATTTAGTTTTAAATAGTACTATGATATCTTGTGCATCATTTACAGCTACTTTTGCATTTCATTTTATAGGTAAAGCTATGTTTGTTCAGAACGAGAATTTACATCAATCAAATAAAAATCAATTCCAAGGTGCAAAAATAAAACTTAACTCTCCGACACTGGTACCAGGTCGGTGTCACACTTATGTTCAGTTAGTTTTGTTTTCATGGACTTTTAGTTTGATTTCATTCATCACATGTTTTCCTTTGTTTGAGTTTCCCGCCACTCATCTGTTTCCCTAGACACTAACTCATAATCAAAGCTGATCATCATTTAGTTTATCACCATCATATATTTAAGTTCCTCCCTGTGCACTCTCAAGTGTCAGTCGATGTTTGTGTTTGCGTTTGTTTAACGCACACAGTGTTATACCTTCTGTACTTTACCAGTGTTTACGTTATTATTATTAAAGACAATTAGTATTGGAACCTGTGGAATCTTCTTCATCATTGTGACAGTCGGTCAGTTCCCTTTCAAGGGAACTCAAACTGCGTTTGAGACGCGATGGGAACTCTCTGTGTGATTACGTCGTGAAGCACGTGTAAAATCAGTCCAATGGAAGCCCACTACGACATAGGTGACGTCATAGACCAGGAAACTATATAGCAGCCCTGAAATCAGACCGCGACAGCTTCTGTACCTTCAGCAAGCGCTCTCTGTATATCTGTCCTTGTCTATTTATTGTTGTCTGTCAAGCCCAATCTATCATTATTATGGCGAGCAAGCAACATTATAGACGGTATGTTGTTCCCTGCCCTCGTTATATTACGGGTGGGGACACACATCAGCTTTGTGTTGCTTGTTTGGGAGTGGAGCATGCCCAGTCAGTCCTCGAGGGGGCTGATTGTGTTCATTGTATGAGTCTATCTATGAAGACGCTCCGCTCTCGCCGATCGTTCTTTGAGGAGAATGGTTCGGTTCGCGCTACCGGCGCGGGTCCCGCTGTTGCCTAGACACGGCGGCGACTCGCATTTTGGGGTTCGCAAACGGATCTGACAGTGTGGGTTGGGACGGGCTCCGCCCATCTTAGCTTTCACCTGCAGATCCAGTGTGCTGCGATTTCCAGTTCCGAGGAATTGGTATCGTTAGTGTTTTGTTAAGAAAAAGTGAACAAAACAAATAAAAGTATTAAGAAAAAGGCAGATGTTTGATTTTTCAATAAATGGGCAGCTCATAACTCTGTTGAGTAAAGATGAGCTTTTTAAAGGAGGTTTTTCTAATGCTGTTGCTAGTTAAATATTTACTGGACAGCTGAACATTATGAGAGTGAAAATAAAAAGAGTTTATTAGATGAAATGTATCTAAAAAAACAGGAAAACTCTGTATCTCAGCCTCCTCGTCGGGGACTACTGGTTTTTGGAATAAACTGGTTTCTATTTTATGTGTTTAATACCCAAACGTCTTAACTAGAGTAATGTTATGGGTATTAAGTATCATGGTATGACAGTGCCTTGGATTATAGAGACGCTTGCGAGCTTTCTCTCTCCCGAGTCGGCGTCATCATTTTTAACCCCGACGTTACCCACCAGCCATCTTTAATAATAAATAAATTTTATGAGGCAGTACTGGTGGGTAAAGTATTTAAGGACATAGATGAATGTGAGGATGTCAGCATTGACTCTATTCGAGAATATATTCGAGAATATATATATATATATATATATATATATATATATATATATATATATATATATATATATATATATATATGTTTATATGTATACGTTTTTCTGATATAAAAAGAAAGAAAAAGAAAGATAAAAATGTCTAAAACTAAACCTTTCAGCGGCGTTCCAGAGGTTTCTTCCTCACCAATCTATGTTCCTTAAACTGGCATAGAGTGCAAAGAAGAAGACCTGATGCTGAGGCTATCAGGCTTCTAAGGGTGGTCCCCTCCGGGGTAGGGACGGTTTTGAGAAATCGTTTCTCCTCGGCGCCCTCCGGGGTGCGACTCTCTGAGGAGGGTCGCAGCGCTGCCAGTTCGGTTGTTCCCTGCCGGTTCGCCGTTCAGGGCACCGAGGTGTCAGCGTCCCCATACGATCCTCCGAGGAGGGTCGTAGAGCAGTCAGTTCGGTCTCCCTGCCGGTTCGCCGTTTCAGGGTGCCGAGGTGCCTGCTTTTTCCTCCGATCCTCCGAGGAGGGTCGTAGGAACTAAGCTGTTAGAGGTAGGCAAGATCTAAATAAAAAGAGGACTGTCGTCATCTCTAATAAAGCTTAGACAAGAAGTCCTGTCGAAAAAATAAAAGGAGGGACGGTTTTGAGAAGTCGTTTCTCCTCGGCTCCCACTGGGGTGCGACTCTCTGAGGAGGGTTGCAGCGCTGTCAGTTCGGGTGTTCCCTGCCGGTTCGCCGCTTCAGGGCGCCGAGGTGTCAGCGTCCCCGTGCAATCCTCCGAGGAGGGTTGTAGAACGGTCAGTTCGGTTGTTCCCTGCCGGTTCGCCGCTTCAGGGCACCGAAATGATTGTTCAAGCAAATCCAGAGGCCAGTCTCGAGAGACTGGTTCCCCTTATCTGAATTTCTGGCAGCGTGGAAACTTCTGCCAAATATTTCTCTGTGGGTCCTGCACATAATAGAAAAGGGCTACAGCGGTTCTCGTCCGCCCAGATTTCAGGGGGTCCTCCCTATGGTAGTGGACTCACAGCAGGCTCTGGTTATGGAGCAGGAAGTGCTAACACTCAAACAGATTGTATAACAGATTCCGTCCGAGGACTGGTTTGTCACAATAGACTTGAAGGACGCGTACTTCCAAGTATCTATTCATCACAGGAAGTTCCTGAGGTTCGCTTTAAAAATGGGGCGAAGCATACCAGTATCGGGTTCTTCCATTTGGCCTAGGTTTATCACCCCGCACCTTTACAAAATGCGTGGATGCAGCTCTGGCTCCTTTGAGATTCCAGGGCATTCGCGTATTGTATTATATCGACGATTGGTTGATCAATTTGAGCATATGGCAGTTCGGCATCGAGATGTCGTTCTGTCTCATTTAAAGATGTTGGGGTTGCCACTCAACGCCAGAAGAGTGTGATCCTCCCAGCTCAGAGGACCACTTTTCTAGGTGTAATATGGGTTTATCTAGGCCAGTCACTCACTTTGAAACAGTTTCAGACTGTGGGTCTCATGTCAGCTGCGTTCAACGTAATTACTTTTGGCCTTCTGTACATGAGACCCCTGCAGTGGTGGCTCAGGACCAAGGGGTTTTCTCCGAGGGGAAATCCGTTTTCACATGATCAAGGTCACGCGGCTATGCCTACGTGCCTCGGTCATGTGGAAGAACCTTGGTTCCTCGCCCAGGCCCAGTGTTGGGGGTTTCTTGTCGACGCATTATGCTATCGACGGATGCTTCCCTCACAAGTCGGAAGTGATCATGAGTGGTCGCTCGGCGGAGGGTCCGGACAACACACTGACGATCTCGTAAATCAGAGCAGATATCCTGTTGAGGCAGGGGCTGAGGCCCGGGGAATGGAGACTTCACCCCGTGGTGGTGGAGCTCCTATGGGAAATCTTTGGTCAAGCTCAGGTCGATCTTTTCGCTATGGTTTTCCCTCACATATCCAGCTCCTCTCGGACTGGACGCTATGGTGCAGGTGTGGCCGAGGCTGCACCTGTACACATTCCCCCCGTTATCAATGCTCCCGGGAGTTCTGCTGGGGTGCGACTCTCTGAGGAGGGTCGCAGCGCTGCCACTTCGGTTGTTCCCTGCCGGTTCGCCGCTTCATGGCGCCGAGGTGTCAGCGTCCCCGTGCAATCCTCTGAGGAACCCTGCCGGTTCGCCGCTTCAGGGCGCCGAAATGATAGTTCAATCAAATCCAGAGGCCAGTCTCGAGAGACTGGTTCCCTTATCGGAATTTCTGGCAGCGTGGAAACTTCTGCCAAATATTTCTCTATGGGTCCTGCACATAATAGAAAAGGGTTAAACGGAGTTGTGGAAACGGTGGGCTTGGCCTCTGAGGGGGCCCAGCTCATAGAATCCGGTCTCTCGACTGAGGTCGTTGAGACCGTCCTTCAATCCAGAGCTCCTTCCATGAGAAAACTATGTACATTGAAATGGAAACTGTTCTCTACATGGCGTGGAGAACGTTTTTTAAATCTTGTTAACTGCCCGGTTGGTACAGTTCTTGATTTCCTCAAGACCGTTTCTCTGCTGGATTATCTCCCTCCACCTTAAAGGTGTTCGTAGCGGCTATATCTGCTTATCACCCCTCTCGGGGCTTCTTCTCTTGGGAGAGATCCTCTTATTATTTGTTTTCTCCGTGGTACATTGAGGCTCAGGCCTGCACTGCAATCTAGAGCACCGGCTTGGGATTTGGCCATTGTACTTGAGGGTCTGGCCTTGGCTCCCTTCGAGCCCATCGAGGAGGTTTCAGAAAAATTCCTCACTCTAAAGATTATATTTCTCCTTGCTATTTCGTCTATCAAGAGAATTGGTGATTTACATGCTCTGTCGGTTGCTCCTTCATGTCTGGAATTTGCACCTAGTATGGTGAAAGCATTCCTCTACCCTAGACCGGGTTATATTCCTAAGGTCCCACTAAATGTTGGGGGCCCAATAGTGCGGCAGGCCTTTTATCCTCCTCCCTTTAATACCCCAGATCAGGAACAGCTTAACCTGTTATGTCCAGTCCGGGCTTTAGATGCCTACTTTCACAGAGCTTCTCTGTGGCGTAAATCTGAGCAATTATTTGTTTGTTTTGGGTCACTCAAGAGAGGATGCCCTGCATCTAAACAGGTGATGAGTAAATGGATAGTCGAGGCTATTCATTGGCTTATGAAGCGGCGGGACAGCCTTCACCTATGGCTGTGCGGGCCCATTCTACTCGGAGTATGGCGGCCTCTATGGCCTTAATTTCGGGAGTTTCCCTTCTTGACGTGTGTAATGCGGCAGGATGGTCCTCTCCGCATACATTTGTCAGGTTTTATGACCTTGAACTCTCCACTCCTGGGGCGAGGTAGCTTGCTTCTTAGTGTGCGCAGGACTTCACACAGAACGGGCATTTGTCACTATGGCGTAGTGGGTATGGGGTTCCCATCGCGTCTCAAACGCAGCTCGAGTTCCCTTGAAAGGGAACGTCTCAGGTTACGTATGTAACCCTGGTTCCCTGATAGGGAACGAGACGCTGCGTTTGCCTGCCATACTTCCTGCATGCCCTGATCGACTTGCTTCAGGTTTTTCAGAAGCTGTCGCGGTCTGATTTCAGGGCTGCTATATAGTTTCCTGGTCTATGACGTCACCTATGTCGTAGTGGGCTTCCATTGGACTGATTTTACACGTGCTTCACGACGTAATCACGCAGAGCGTTCCCATCGCGTCTCAAACGCAGCGTCTCGTTCCCTATCAGGGAACCAGGGTTACATACGTAACCTGAGACGTTTTTTAGATTCTGATCCCACATGTGGATTTGTAATTGCTCAATCGTTAGTGATCACGGTCATGTGGCCTCACGCTTAGTAGCTTCTTAAGATTCAGCTTTCGTAATAATAAGGGCATGGAGAAAAAACAAAACAGATCACAGATCAACAACTATTTATGCTGCAACTATTCACCCAAAACTTTTCTGGGTTGTTGGCACAGCGGCTCCCTAATGGACAGAGAAATATGATGAAACAGAGTTTCACAGTAAACAAAACAAACTAGAGTGAAACAGAAAACTATTCCTAGAGGTCCTGCATTAACTGATGTTGTGTACAATGCTATTTTTATTTTATTTGGAAAAACAGTTTAACAGCTATTGAACGTATAAATTAAATATACATTTTCAAATAATAATAATATGAGATAAAATATTTGATAACACTGATGCTAAAATGCCCTAAATGTATAAAATGAATGTATAGATTGATTAATGCTAAAATGTTATTTGATATTATAGGTGCAATGTCAAAAAATGGCTAAGCGAGCTATTTATTTTTCCGATTACATATTTCTTTTGCATTGTGCACTTCAGGCAGCTTCATGCTACAAAACAAATGCAAATTTTTTAAATTGACTGTTGTCCACATGGTGGGTTGGGATTTGCTTTCAAATTTTTGAAAACCCCAGAAATGGTTTGTGCATATCTTAACTTTTGGTTTGTGATTTCCAAGTACACAAGCTACTTAGAGAACAGATGGCAAAGTGAGACACATTTAGACTGCGATAAAGCGCGTCCAATTTCCACATTCCTAGCAAGAGATGTTAGGTGTTTGGTATGAATGGGCAAAAAGTGTGATTTGCAAACAAACATTCAGATTAACAATATATAAACCTCAAATAAAAAAAGAGGAAAAGTAAACTTTGGCAAATGGCACAGATTCTGAATGTGCACATAGAACTCTTTCCTTGCTAATGATCATATTCAAGATCTCCGTTTGAACATTATAATAACATTAAAATTTCATATTAGCAAACAATCAGTAAAACAAATCGGACAATACAACTTTTTAAAATGTATCCCATGTATATAAAATGTTTATAATGTTTAATTTATAAAACTTTAACAAATTAAACCTGACAGACATCCTTTACTCTTCTTTACTATCGGTTTCTCTCTTCTGTGTCTCCTGTTTGTCTCTAGCAAAGTAAAGTATTGTTCCCATTTAAATCATGAATACTATTGACAAGGTGACTGGTTTCCCCAGAATGATTGTCACCCTCCCCCCCCAAAAAAACAGAATAAATCCTTATTGTGCATATACATATAGAAAATAAAGAAAAAAGCGAGTCAAAGTAACAGGGAAATCAGTACACTGGTAAAGTCATTGAGACTGAATTGAGAGAAAGCTCACACTTGCAAACACTTCTTTCTACAAGGGAGATAAAAACGCACTTGAGCCTAATTGGCCCGTCTGTGAAGGTGTATGAAGTCAGTCTCACAGTAATTAAAGTCAGGGAGTGAGGGACAAGAGAAATGTGGAAAGTGAAAGAGAGAGAGATCACAGAGGTCTGAACTCTGTTTCTCAATGATGCCTTAGTACAACATCTATGGCAAATGAAAGCACAAGCTCATGCAGTACGTCTTTGTTAACACTACAGACAATTTGGTTTTCAAATCTAATCGGATTTGTGTGCCAGACATTTTTAGGTATATCCAAATAGTTGCTATAGTGAAGATGTACCACTCTGCCAAGTGACTTTATTCAACAACAATTGGGTGCATCAAGTGACACAAAGAGAGCAAATGATAAATTGGACATATTTGTCTAGCATCATGATGTGTAGCTGTGGTGAATCACTTGCAACAGTGGCAACCGCTTTGTATAGTGAGAAATCTATCTATCTATCTATCTATCTATCTATCTATCTATCTATCTATCTATCTATCTATCTATCTATCTATCTATCTATCTATCTATCTATCTATCTATCTATCTGAAACCCTGTACAAATGGTCAATTATTTATTATAATGTTAGAGATCAAATCATTTCTGTCTAATGGATGTATATTCTCAAAAACATAAAGACAAAGAAAATAAATCAGTATATTGCAAGAACATTTCAAGGCCTCAATACAGGATAAAAGGTGTATTCAAAGCAAAAGCTGAATTATGTAACTCACAAAAGTCCTTTCTGATGTCAATGAAGTGGACTGCTGAAACTCATGGAAATGGAATGTGCCAACAATTAACACTTCTAATGACGTTAGTGTTGAGTGTCATTAGAAGAAAATGTTTGTTCACATATATAAGTGAAGCCAAACATTCCCAACATTCTTGTGACGCGAAGCCTCATAAGTCAATATTGGGTTGTATCCATGCTCTGGTATTGGGACTGTTAAAAGTGTGTTCATTTCATTGAGTTCCAGCTTTCACTCCAACAAATTCCATCTTTCAAATATTTAATTGAAATGAACAATGGACAGAGTCAGAGAGCTTAAGTATAAATTAATGTCCCCTTGAAGGCCTGCAAATAGCTGCTTGAATTAGATGAAAGCGCTGTTACATATTTTTTCATTAGGATTTAAGCATTTGGAAAACTCTCAATCTCCTCCCAGAAATGCAAAAACATTACAGCCGTGTAATGCACACGTGTGCAGTTATTCTGAACACAAATTCTTCATGTTGATCTAACCAGGGAGGTTCAGAATTCATGCGATAAGACAGCTGAGCCACTACTTAAGCCACAATAGATCCAAATGGTCATCACTATATCAGCATCAATTTCCAACAGGAAGTCCTGGAAGACTCTGGATTATTATTATCAGCAGCAACAAATTCATGCAAGTTAAACCCCAACGCATGCTGATCTCTAAAGAATCCACATTCATTCATTTTACCAACATAAGATTATCAAACCTTTGCCATGTTAAGAATTGCATTTTTGATGTGGGAGAATGAGTGAAAATGACAACCTAATCAGATGCTATAGTGGTGAAACCTAGTAGTCAAAACTGTAACCCTTCTTTTCTCCTATAGTGGGCCAAACCTAATTACATTTTTAAATTAACCTGCAGGAGGAATTTAATAGCGCTTTTGGGCCGCAGGTGGTCTGCGGTCCATTTTGGACACCCCTGCTCTATTTTGCTATCAGATGAATGTTGTCATCTGTCTTCTTTTGATGTCTGCTGTTGTATCCTTAATAGAGGCAATTACTGATGAGTCATAGGTAATGTAGTGTGCTAGAATAGGAGCAGGTAGCCGTCTCTTACCTTTTGATTCTTTAAAATGTATCCTCTTATGCTGCCTGATTTTAAGCCTGATTTAAACCTCCAATAAAGATTGAGCCATCAGAGTCACGAATGGAGATAGTATGACATCATCTGTGCAGACAACAAGGATGTTAGAGGTGGAGACAGAAATTGGGATGAGAAGTCATTTTATTTTGGTTGTAGAATTGATTAAAAGCTCCAGTCATCAGTGAGTCAGTACGACTAATTAAACCCAAGGGTTCAGAGAATAGAATTACGCTAATTAGGGATTTTTCAGTGCTCAGTTAGGAGAGTAGCACGTCTCCTCACATGCAACGCGCACACACACACACACACACACACACACACACACACACACACACACACACGCACACACGCACGCACGAACACACGCATGCACGCACGCACGCATACACACACGCACACACATGGTGTGTTTTCATGTTTTATGGGGACTTTCCATAGACATGATATTTATACTGTACAAACTGTATATTCTATCCCCTTACACTAACCCTACCCCTAAACCTAACCCCCCCCCCACACACACCTGATTAAGCACCATCATGGTAGATGAAACCACGTTTAAAATAAATAATAATGCTATAGTTCGATTAATACATTAAATTCATAAATTCTATCATATTTTAGATTAAAATATGTCCTTTTTGTTAACTTTTGTCACCTTCATTCAGAAAAAAGTTAACAATATAATATGATACATTTGAACAAAAAGGTTCAACTGTGTTCTCAGTAAGGGTCTTTTTCATAAATGTTAGGGGCAGCATGTCATATCAATTGATATTTTAGTATCATGTTTATGATGTAGTTTTTTCCACCTTTTTAATGTTTACAAACTGAATAACATATTCCCCTTATGACAACCTTGAACATGTTCTTACAAAATATGGTCAGTGCATTTAATGCACTGTGTCTTTTTGCCTATTCATGTTCAATAGCTTTTTGCCACAACTTGGCATGTATCTATACACAGATAAACTTACAATGAGAAACATTCAATGGAGTGTGACAACCTGCCCAGGTCTCCCCTGTACAAAAGAATGAAAGTTTAAAAGGGATTCAAAATGCAAGCTGTGTTTCAAAGGCTGAGGCACAATCCTTTTGAAAAATCCAGAGACGGGGACAAATAAGAAAGATGTCTCAGCAAAACACATTCACAAAGCATAAATCAATATCCTGGGTCCTCCTGTCTGGTGAAAGCATGTGAACAAAGAACTAACCTTTAAAGTCCCAATCAGTCCTCACTCTCCCTTTCAGACAGAAACTATTGCTCTGTCTCCTGGAAGAGAAATGCTTTGGTGACATTTTGAATGTGAGTAAAAGCTTTTGTTCTTTGTGATTATGCGAATGTGCACGTGCGAGTGTGTGCGTTTCGCTTCTGTCAGTATGAGGCGGCTATAACAGGGGAAACAGTTAAATCCCAGAAAGCTTGGCTCACTCTCCTCTTCATGCTTGGCTAGTTAACACCTGACATTTGGTGTTGGAGGGGCAATCCCTAAGCACTCATCTCAGAGAGCGAGAGAGACAGAGAAAGAAAGCAAGGACAGGAAAAATGCGGATCAATAGCATTTGTGAAACCTCCTCCAGTTCTGGCAGGAATGCAGATATCCTTTTACCCAAACACTAGAGAGCAGAGGCAGAAAGGACTGTACTGCATGAGTGACTTTACATCTTCACCAAACAAGCTCCAGATGGGTTAGAGTCAACAGAGAGACACAGACTGTCAGATGGACAGACAGACAGAGAAAGAGCAAGAGAGATTACGGTGCAGGAGAAAATATAAATCAGACACCCAGGACATATACTTGATCCACTCAATACTCATTTAGTAATTTAGTTCTACCCCTGCTAAGTTACCATAGCAACAGACTTCCACTGCTAAAGGAAAGCAATAGAGCAGGCAGGAAGTGTGTGTTTGGGTGTGTGTGAGCACTAAAGAAAAAGAGGTTAAGAGATATGTGTGTATACGTATATGTATACACTTTTTCATTCCTGAATAAATTATTGAATTATTGTGTATTAACGAATCAGTTGAGTGAATGATTTAATGATTCATATAAAGACAGTCAGTTGTAACCTATAGAAAGAGTAAAAAATTCCTGAAACTGTCTGAAGTTAATATCTTACTTTACAACATTTGAATCAACGTTCCTGAAATGTTTCAAAGACAGTTTCATTCCTGAACGAATTAGTGTTTTTTTTAGTGGAGTGAATTATTCAATGACTCATTACTGAATAAACAAATTGGTTGACTGAATGATTTAATGACTAATGAAGACAGTCTCTTGTAATCTGTAGAAAGTAACTAAAAATCCTCACCACTGTCTGAAATGCGCAAAACAGTGAAAAGTCCCAGTGCTGTTAAACTGTTCATCAACTCCTTTAAACGCCACTAAGTTAATGTGCACTTTTGACATGCACTTTTTAGATTTCCTACCACTGAAATTGAGGTACAGTAACCATGTGCCTTCTCTACATTAATCACTTGATGATATTTCAATGCCACACCTTTCCCCCACAAATATATGTGCTATTAAACTACTTAAGATGTGGATCTATGGTTCTGTACTTATTTTAATTACCAGATGTCACATAGTAAAAGAAACATCTGTGGTGAATTTACAATGTTTTGCACCTTAAAAACATGACTGGATTTGATTAAATTCTAAAAACAAATAGGGAACATCTAGGGACAAATTAGGGATCTAATTTTAACACTATCTATTGAGGCACAATTCACAGGTTGGATTTAGACTGAACAGTATAATTCAACAGGGCTCCAAACTATGGATGCAGCATCACATAAGGGCTCTTTATTATGTGCATTTACATTTATTCACTTAACAGATGCTTCTGTTCCGTAGCAAATTACAAATGAGGAACAAAATGTAAGCAATTTCGAAGTAGTTGAGAAGTGCTGCAATACAAAAGTCCACATGTGAGCTAGAACAGAAATATAAGTTGGAACAACTGTGAAAGAGTGTAATATAAAAATGATAACCAAAAAATAAAATAATAAAAACTTACTAAATTCTGAAAATGTTTAATGATCCATTATTTATTTATTTATTCTGATAGCTTTGAGCTCATCTCATGTTGACTAAATTACCTTTAAGCAGATATTTATGTAAAGACTGCTTCATAACATTCACTTCTGGGAAAACGGAGAAAATATTGCAGAGTCATTCTGCAGAGATTTTTGTTCAATCAATTGCGCTATAATGATAATGTCCCGCCGCCCCTGAATGTCATCTGTAACTGACAAGCAAGTAGTTTATTTTTTTTACAACTACCAACTGGCAAATTATGATTTGCAGTTGTGATGTAACTTAAAGGCTATTGGCTGTGAAAAAGGGATACGGGGTTGATGTCTTTCCCAAACTTCCTATTTCAAAAGGAAATACCAAAACAATCTTACAGCAATTCTTAACTATTTTACGTTTTGCTTAATCAATGGCTAATTCGTACAAATTTGTATGATCTCACTCGTAATTTTTGTTCGATCTGTTTAAACCCCAGTGTTGGGTAAGTTTAGGGGCAGGGTTAGCGGTGGTCCTTCGTGAGTTTCTTTTGTACAATTCAAATTGTACGAATTCATACGAAATCGCCATCCCATAAAAAGTTACATTATCCTGTGAGATCAGGTTGGAAATACTGTGTCATCACTGGTAAGAAAGCTTCACTTGACAAGCTAAACAAGTGTGCTTATCATCCATTACATGGCAGAAATAGTAAGACTATGCTATTCCAAATTCACCCTGAGTTATAAGAAGTAAAAATAAAACTTATTTAGCCTTCTTTTCTGCCATCTTGTTGCTCTGGAACAATGTATTGTAGATAGGGGAACGTATTTATTTAAAGAATGCACATTGTAGCTTCTCAGTTGTCTGAATTTTACACGAACCCTGTGTGAAAAGAGATGCTGGGTAGACATGTAGCTCTTGCACTATTACAACTTGTAGGAAGGCATAATATAATACAGATGAAAATACTCTAGATTAACCAACGAATATGTGCATTCACATCTGAGTTTGTCTGAGGGGGTTTAAGTTTCCATTTTGTTGGTTCAGTATCCTTTGAGATATGAAGTTATCAGCCTACTATCACAGGGACTGGGAAGATGGCAGAGGCAGACGTGCTCTTCTTTAATTTAGCAACCTAATTCCCTCAGTGGCCCACTTGCTAGGAGACAGCGGCTTGTGCAGGGCTGCTGGTGAGGATGAATCTCACTCCCGATTTAATGAGCGTGCAGGTTTATCGATAAGCCTTTGGGATAGGTACAAACCCTGTGCGATTTCCGCTGAGCAACCAGATTGACGTGTCGAAGAGAACAAGTATGGTTAGACGTATTTTATGCATATTTAACAATCGATACAATGAAAAGCATTTTGGCTCGGTTTCACAGACGGGGCTTAGATAAAGCCAGGATTAGGCCTTAGTTCAATTAGGACATTTAAGTAGCTTTTGTAAACGTGCCTTAGAAAGAAAAAAAAAAACATTACTCGTGTGCATCTTGAGATAAAACAACGGTAGTGACATATTTTAAGATAGGTCAGTGCAAGTTGCATTCAGTCAAAACAGCTCAAACATGCATTTTAGTCAGCATCTAGCATAAACCTTGTCTAAAACCGAGGGATAAAATCTGGCTCCCAGTAATATAAATATTGAATTTCATCTTCATGTTCTTCATGTAGATAAGCTTGCAATTTGTTGAGTGTTGTACTGTAGGTCCATCTGGGTGAGTGACAGTGGAAAGAGGGTAAACTATGTCTCTCACATTTTTAACTCCAGTGAATATTCTTAAAATAGGTTTAAGTCTGTTTCTGTATAGACACATAATTGAAGTTTTAGTTACAAAAAGCTATAAGCAATTTTTGCTTTACACGTGATAACCTGCCCTAACCTTAAAATCTTCCATATCCAGACTCTCTGTGTTGTTTTATTATAAGGTTCACTTGTGAAAATAGGATGATTTTGTCATTTTATTTTAGATTGTATTATATTTGTATTATAATATTGTTGGATATAACGCACCATTTACTTTCGGCCCACAGCCCTCAATCAAGTGTGATTTTTGGCACTTTGTAGTTAAATGGTTGGGCACTATGGGTTTAGACGGAATTCAAAATGTTGTTGTGGTTAGTTATACGAGGATGTAGCATTCTTCTTTTCCAACAAGCAGTGGCATAATAAAACACTTAATCTCTGTTTTTATGGCATGCACGTTTTGCAATATGCCATCAGTTCAGCATGTACGGGCGATGTTAAGCACAAGTAACAACTGAGTGAGTTCATGAAGCAGGCAGAGGCACAGCTGAACAAGTGTATCAAGAGCACTCTCAGAGTATATCCCTGATCTCAAGTTGCTTTGGGAATCTCAATATAACCGTAAAACGCAAAGAAGTAAAATAATGTTGAGTTGCTTTTAGCCGTTTCTTATTAGCTGCTTGATAAATCACAGTGAAAACGGTCTAACTGAGCTTCTAGCATAGCAATTTACATTTTCAAAGTAGCTTCACCTGAACTGATAGATGTGATTTGTTAAGTGCTACTTTTATGAAACACTAGGTAGTGTAGTAATTGTTAAAAAAATGGAATACTAGCGTACACTAACTGTATACCCCTTGTGAAAAGGTAGTAGGCTACACATATTTTTTAAAAGAGTATTTATTACAGAAATAATATAAGAATATACTTACAGTAAGTGTAAAATGAATGTAATGTTTTCAGACACTTAATTGCATGTTAATTTCAATTCAATGAAAATGTAGGCCTATTATAGTTCAAATTTGTATTAAATGCAATTAGCTGAATTGCTAATTAAAATCAAGTACATGTGCATGCATGTTAATCAACACATCAAAACACTTTAAAGTACAGCAAATGATTATTAAAACAATGTAAGTTAACATAAAATTCAATTTAAATGTATTTTTAATTTGACATTATTACAATGCCCTTTTTAAAAGTGTATTTAAGTGTGTTAAGAACAGTCATCGTACTACCTTTAAGTACACTTATTTCTATTATATTTCTGCATGTACAGCCTTTTAAAATACATTTTTAGGACTTGAAGTGCACTACGAGAACACATTCAAAACAATTAAGCACACTTCTTTTTCACAAGAGACTGCATACTATTTTATCTGCCTAATATTTACATATTTACAATATGCTATAATAAACATTACAAACATCAGCATGGTACATTGGATTGCTGTCATATTGCCTTACAACCTGCTTGATTATGACCAGTTAATAACTTAGACTATAGTTAATATATCAACATTTAGAATTTAGACTTTTTAGCATTTTTAGTGAGTGGAGGCGGGGCTAATTCTCATATTTATAGAACAGAGTATACTAAATGAGGCAAGGTTATAGAGTTACATTCAAGCTATTTTAAGACATGAAGGAATTTTTTTTCAAGGATTTTATTTTAAAATATATAAATTTTGGTGATCAAAGATGAGTTTTAAAAGATACAATTATTGACTACAGGAGGACTTGTAAAAATTGTATATGTTTTGGCAGTATGATCAAATAATGCTTCAAGAAAGAGAAAGGTTGATTCATCACCCTAATATAGGTCAAGTTGTGCACATTGAATTGTGAGATACTGTACCATACCAAGCACATGCAGCAAATTCTGCTGTATACAATATTTTTACAGACAAGTTAACATTGTTCAGAATAACTCCTTTTGTGTTCCACAGAGGAAACAAAGTCATACAGATTTGGAATGACACAAGGAGGAGTAAATGATGACAAAAGTAAAAAATTGGGCTGATCTAACCCTTTAATTAGATTTTATGGGACTGCAGCTGTCCTGTATTATATTAGGCTGTAGATAAGCTTGAATCTAGTTTGAGGGTCCCAGTGCTGAAAGGTCTTTGTATCGATTCAGTAAAAATTCACCGCTGTGAATGACCTTTCCTTCACCTTCTCCTTTCTTGAGCAGGGCAGGACAACAGCTTTAATTAGCCTCCTGGTACAGCAGGATCTGTCTGGCTGGCACACATGCCCTCCCCAACCCCCCTCCCCCCACACATATGTATGAATACATCAGTTGACGTCTTTAAACAGCATAAACATGGTCATAAATATAAAAAGGGTGTAAGTCAGTGTTATGGGTGTATGATAGTTTCACAGTGTAAACTATACTCCAGAGAAATCTGTCATTTAATTAGACAGATGGTAAAATGAGGCAGTGAAAAAGATCTTTATTTATCCCTCTCTCTGAAACGCAATCACAAACACACTGAAAAAAAAATGTCATGTCCTCACAGGTGTCACACTGCCCTCTGGGGAATGCAAGAGGAAATGCACGCACTGCATCAACACACACACACACACACACACACACACACACACACACACACACACACATTTATGCCCACACAATAGCAGCGTTTCAAAAAACCTAGAGTATGGCATTCCCTCTGGCATACATAGAACAACGACATTACCGAACGATATACCTCACATTATACCAAACAAAATGCACTATTAACTTGTAACGCGCTGTGTCAGGAGGAGGGAAAGAAAATAGGGATAGCTCACAGCTGAAATTATT